>NW_016107706.1:2010217-2082742 GCF_001604975.1 Cebus imitator | reverse complement strand
CAGCAGTCCCGGGGCCCCCCGCTCCCCCAGCAGTCCCGGGGCCCCCCGCTCCCCCAGCAGTGCGTACTCAGAGCCCTGACAGCTCTTTTCTCTTGACTGCCTCTGCCCAGGCCCGGGTCCTGCTTTCTCCCTGCTCCTGCTGCCACTGCCCTCAATCAGGCCCTCTCCATTCCTCACTTAAGCCCAGGCAGCAGCCTACAGTCAGCCTTCCTACTTAGTGTCACAGTGTTTGTCTCAAAAACAACTCTGATCATGTCACCCCTATTCAGAAATCTCAAAAGTTTCTCTGCTGCCCACCACAGAAATTCTAAGCCACAGGGCCAGGCAGGCCCCAAGGGTTCTGGGTAGTCACCGCCCTTGCAGCCTGCTCCCCCCACGTGCCCTTCTCCTGCCGTCAGCACAGCCTTGACCCAGAAGACACTTACTCACAGAGCCAGCCCCGGCTGTGGCTGGGGTCCGTACCAGCTGAGCTCACGTCCTGGTGGCTGGCTGCTCCCTGGATCCTCACTTGTCACTTTTGTCATGCACAGGGATGTTCCCAGGAAAAGGTGGAATGGTGGCTCCTGGAATGACCTGCCAGTACATTGTCCAGTTTTTTCCCGACTGCCTTGGGGATTTTGATGATTTTATTTTAGTGGAGACCCAGTCAGCCCACACGCTTCTGATCCCCTTGCAGGCCCGGAGGCCACCCCCCGTGCTGACATGTGAGTGTGCACCGCAGCTTCCCACAGGCTCAGTTAAGGTTGGAGACCCCCATAAGGACCGCCTGGCTCTCGGGTTCCCTTTGTAGCAGGGGCCCTGGGTCCTGCAGAGGATACTGCTAGCAGCTTCTGTAGCCATCCACAGTGTGAAGCCACGAGTGTCCTGCTTGCTTTTGGGTTTTCTCAGTGGAGGTTGACTCACAGTGAGGGAGGAGGCCAGCAGTCCAGCTAACCCCAGCATAGGTTTTGCTGGCTTGTGACCATCCCCAAGGGGACCCGTGCCACAGCGGGCAAGGAAGAAGCGCCTGTGCGCCCTGAGGAGTCCTAACAGGTGTTGTCCTCGTGGCTGTGGGAGTAGGCTTCCTTGGCAAAGCTGGCTTCAGCTGGGCTCCCTTAGTGACAAGTTTCTCCAGCTGAGCATAGGCAGGAAGTTGGGTCTGTGATCCCCCTTACTTCTGCCATAGCCCCCAAGGGCCATGCTGGGTGGCCCTAGCAAAGCATGAATCCACAATGGGCACTGACTTCTGCTGCTCTAGCCAGGAGTGAAGAGAGTCCCATGGCGTTACTGCCCTGTGGCCCACCAACAGCCTGGGCGGAGCCCAAGTGGTGCAGGGGTCAGGACACGTGCACTCATCCTCTCTGCGGAGGGCTGGGCTGGGACCAGCTGTCCTGATGTCTGGCTGGACCTCAGAAGAACCACGACAGTAGGGCCTATTCAGAGTGACCCGTTGTTTCTCTTGCATGTATTCTTCTGTGGCTACAGTGTCACCAGTGTTGGACTGCGGTTACTGCCTCATTGGGGGAGTCAAGATGACCAAATTCATCTGCAAAAATGTGGGATTCAGTGTTGGCAGGTTCTGCATTATGCCCAAAACGAGCTGGCCAACACTAAGTTTCAAGGTGAGTGATCACAGGTTGCTAACTGGAAAAAGTGCAAATCCATCAAAGGAAATAGCCCCCAGAGGAGCTTGCTGGAGCACACCTATGACTGGAAGCACACAGAAGGTGGAGTGCTGTAACCTCTGTGCAACTGGCACAACCCGAATGAGAAGGGGTGTGTACGGGGACCGGTGTTGTAGTTCTGGTTATGCCAGTAAGGCCTGCACCAGCCTGCGTGAGCAATATCACCTCTCTTATCCTTTAAGAGCTGGCTCAAATGTGACTGCATTCACTCATTCGGCCCTTCTTTATTGTAGCAAATGACTGAATATTTCAGAGGTCACAAATTGGCTGCCCTTCAGCCAAATTCTGCTGGTAGTTATTTGGCACAGCACTTAACATTTTTTGAGTCAACATTTAAAAATAGGGAGATTTCACATAAAATTCTACATTTCCAGTTTCTCTGAAAAACTGGAAGATAAGCAGCCTAGGGCTGCGATTCACTGTGAGCCTGTTAGCAAGGGCTGCCCTGTTTCAAGATGTTCCAAGAACGACATTTCGCTCTTTCTGTGACTGACCGGGGTCTTGTAGGCATGGGTTTGTGTCCCTGGCATGCTAAGTGGCTTCTTGTGTAGGCACTGCGGCTACAGCCCTTGTGACTCAGGAGCCTGTAGCCAGGGGTGGGTCAGGGTTGGAGGCAGACCCGTATGCTAGCACCTGTCACACAGGATGTCACAGTAGGGAAAGGACAATATGTTTTGGAGCCCAGGGGAGGGCCCCCGCAGCTCACCTCCTGAGTGAGACCTCACACGCCTGTCATTTGTGTCCTACCCACTTGGTGATGGTGTTCCTTGTACTTCCTGCCTGTAGTCAGCTCCTCACAGATAACCTTCAGAGCCTCACCTAGTACCTGGTGCTGGCTGAGTAAATGCTGCTGAATGAACAAGCCTCCCTTTCTTCATCACCACGTGACTGGATAGTCCTTAAGGTCCTTCACGTTGCAAAATGGATGTTTGAAGGAGAGAAGTTTGCAGTCTGAACACTGGCTTTTACAGTTTCTTCCGCACCATTGTGTAAACTGCTTTTCTTTAAGGCCATTGCAACCGCCGGCTTTGTTGAGCAGCCTCCTTTTGGAATCCGGCCTTCGGTGTTTGAGCTGGCCCCGGGACATGCTGTGTTAGTGGAGGTGGGTGATCAGATTCGGCGTGTATTTCCTCACCTGCTTGCATGCTTGCATTTCTCTCCATTTTCATGACTCAAATGGCCAGTCCCATCCCACCTCCCAGCCTTAGTGATTTCTGGGTAGACGCCTATTCTTGCGTTCTGCAGTGTGACGTCAGGTGTTACTCAGCTGTCTCAGGAGCATTTTCACAAAGCAAATGCAGACAGCCCATGCATCATAGCACAAACCTGAGCCTCGCTTGTCCACACCTTTCGTCCGGGAGCCACCTCCCCCAATGTCCAAGCTACCTCCAAGAGCTTCGCTTGGTTCCTCAGTCTGTCTTGGGCGTTCCCTCCCCCCATCATCTGGTACCTGGGCGATGACTGTGGCTTTGTTCTAGCCTTCCTGCTTCATCCTCAGTTTGTGTAGTCAGCAAGGCCCACCTCCCTTAGGCCTCATCCTGAACCTCTGCGGAAGCTCTCAGAGGCCTGCCCCTGGCTGTGGGCACCTCCTTTCCTAACTGGCCCCTTTGGCTGCCCCCTTTTGCTGTCGCATCTGCCTGCTGGTCCCCAGAGGTGCCCGTGAGAAATAGTGATGCTTCCTGTCCCTGTTGCGGCACACTGCCGCCCTCCCTGACTGCTGGTCTAGGAGTGTGACTCCACTCCATGTGACTGCGTGTGGGGCTGCCACAGACATGCTTGGCCTTTCACGCTAGCCTGCCGAGGGAGGCACCTGACATTCAGGAGCGAAAACTGTCTGGCTTCTGTGGGGTGGATTTGGCCTGCACCACATCACCAGGTCGTGAGATAAAGCATCCCTTATTAGTTCTTAAACCCAGCTGCACATTGCAATCCCCTGAGAGACCTGGAAACAACACCAAGGCCCCACCCCTGAGGTTCTGAGCTCACTGGACTGGGCTGTGGCCTGGGTGTAGGACTTCTAACGTCCCCCAGGGAATGCTGGTGTGTAGCAAGGCGGAGCTCGACTGCCACGGCGACTCTGCCATGCTGTCAGGAAGGGCTTCCTCTTATCAGCTGCTTTCTAGTTTCAAGTGCCCAGTGGGTTCTGCAGCCCTAGGGTGTGGCTCTCCTATTCATGTCCCTGCTGATCTGATCCCTGATGAGAACCTAGTTCTTGAGATTGAGACTCGGTCAGTTGGGGCTTCGTCAGGCCTCATCTGCTGCTGAAGGGCAGGTGGGTCTACAAGGCTCATACATAGGCCAGGCTCCCTGTTCTCTTATATATAGTCCAAGCCGTGTCACAGGCTCATCGAAGCTTCAGAGAATTGGAGCTGGTCTGCCCCGGACATCCCCCTCATCCCGTCCTCCTGGGATCTCCAAGTAAAGAAAGAGGGCAGCAGCAGGACTCTTAGGGGAGCAGCGAGGGAGTCAGGGGAGGCTTTCTTTCCCCTTTGCATTTCTTGCATATTTTGTTTATTGATTGTTTGGGGTTTTGTTTATTTAAAAATGTATTCATAGTTCCAAACAAGAAATACATTTGCATGATTAAAAATTCAAGAGAGAGGCTGGGTGCAGTGGCTCAGGTCTGTACTCCTGGCACTTTGGGAGGCTAAAGCAAGAGAGCTGCTTGAGTCTGGGAGTTAAAGACCAGCCTGGGAAATATAGTGGCATCCTGTCTGTATAAACAATTTTTAAAGTAAAAATAAATTCAAAAGCGCCAGGTGTAGTGGCTCACGCCTATGATCTCAGCACTTTTGGAGGCTAAGATAGGAGGATCACTTGAGGCCAGGAGTTTGAGGTTACAGTGAGCTGTGATTGAGCCACTGTACTCCAGCCTGGGTGACAGAGTGAAACCCTGTATCAAAAAATAGATAACAATAAAACATTCAAAACTGCAAATAGGTAAACAGTGAAATGCTCCCTTTCACCGCAGTTCCTCAGCCATCTGGAGCCACACCTGACCAGTTTTCTGAGTGCCCTTCCAGAGATAGTCTGTGCCCAAATAAGCAGCTGCACTGAGTCTTTTCCCCATGTGCACTTTTTCCTCCACACAGCAAGTTGCCCACTCTATACTCTGTTCTTTGCCATGTTTTCTACTTAACCCTATATCTTAGAGATCATTCTCATATGTTTTAATAACTGCATTGTATCCTATTGTGTGAATGGGCCATAATTTAGCTCGGTAGTCTCCTGCTGATGGACATGAAGATTTTTTTTCTGATCTCTGGCTACCAATTATATATGAATTACACATACATCACTCTATCCAAGGATGTGTGTACCTGTAGGATACAGTCCTAGAAGACTTGCTGTTCCAGGGCCTTGTGCTCTTGTAATTGTAACGCATGTTGCCAAAGTCTTTACCATGTGGGTTGTACCAGTTTAAGCTTTCAACAGCAATATGTACGGGTGCCTGTTTCCTAACACCTTTGCCAGTACAGTATATTATCAAACTTAAAGACTGTTCATGGACATTGTATATAAAAACATGCACAAAAATAGAGAAAACAGTGATCACCCATGTATTCATTACCATCTTCAGCAATTATCAACTCTTGGCCAATCTTATGCCATCTATACCCCTCCATTTCCTGAAGCTAATCCCCACCTTGCTCTTCTAGATTATTTTGAAGAAAAGACAAAATATCATTGCATTTATCAGAATGAAATTAGACCCATATCTCTCACCATATATAAAACTTAACTTATGGATTAAAGATTTAAATGTAAGACTTGAAAATGTAAAACTACCAGAAGAGAGAGATAGCATGGGGAGAAATGCCAGATATAGGTTACAGGGAGGAAGGCAGCAAATCACACTGCTGTGTGTGTACCTATGCAACAATCTTGCATGTTCTTCACATGTACCCCAAAACCTAAAATGCAATTAAAAAAAAAACTACTAGAAGAAAACTCAGGGGAAATCTCTGTGACATCGGTCTAGGCTATGATTTTTTTGGATATGATCTCAAAAGCACTGGCAACAAAAGTGAAAATGGGGCCAGGTACGGTGGCTCAGGATTTTATGGCGGGAGGACCGCTTGAGCCCAGGAGTTTGAGACCAGCCTGGGCAACACAAGGAGAGCCCATCTCTATAAAAAATGTAAAAAACGGCCTGGCCTGGTGGCTCATGTGTGTAATCCTAGCACTTTGGGAGGCTGAGGCCGGCAGATCACGAGGTCAGGAGATTAAGACCATCCTGGCTAACATGGTAAAACATGTATGTCTCTACTAAACATACAAAAAATTAGCTGGGCATGGTGGCACATGCCTGTAATCCCAGCTACTCAGGAGGGTGAGGCAGAAGGATCACTTGAACCCAGGAGGCAGAGGTTGCAGTGAGCTGAGATCGCGCCACTGCACTCCAGCCTGGGTGACAAAGCAAGACTCTATCTCAAAAAATAAAAAAATAAAAATAAAAATAGCTAGCTAGGTGTGGTGGCATGTGCCTGTGGTCCCAGCTACTTGGGAAGCTGAAGTGGGAGGATGCTTGAACCCAGGTGTTAGAGGCTGCAGTGAGCAGCGATCACACCACTGCACTGTGGCCTGGGTGCAGGACAAGACCCTGTCTCAAAAAACGAAACAGACAAAGAAACAAACATGGGTAGACAAATGGGATTACCTCAGACTAAAAAGCTTCTACACAGCAAAGGAAACCAGCAACAGAGTGAAGACAGAGTCTGTGAAGTGGGAGAAAACCCTGTCATACATCTGATAAGGGGTTAATTCCCAAAATATGTAAGGAACTTAATGGCAGGAGAACAAATAGCCTGGGCTGGGCATGGTGGCTCACACCCGTAACCCCAGCACTTTGGGAGGCTGAGGCAGGTGGATCACCTGAGGTCAGGAATTCAAGACCAGCCTGGCCAATATGGTGAAACCCTGTCTCTACTAAAAATACAAAAAATTAGCTGGGTGTGGTGGTGCATGCCTGTAGTCCCAGCTGCTTGGGAGCCTGAGGCAGGAGAATTGCTTGAACCCAGGAAGCGGAGGTTGCAGTGAGCTGAGATCATGCCACTGCACTCTGGCCTGGTGACAGAGCAAGACTCCATCTAAAAAAAAAGAAAAAAAGAAAATAATCTGATTTTTTTTTAATAGGCAAAAGACCAAATAGAAATTCCTCAAAGGAAGACATATAAATGGCCAATGAGTGTATAAAAACATTATCAACATTATTAATCATCAGGGAAATGCAAAGTAAAACCACAGTGAGGTCTCACCTGATACCCAATAGAATGGCTATTATCAGAAAGATGAAAGGCACGTGTTGGCGAGGATGTAGAGAAAAGGGCACCCTTGCCCACTGTTGATGGGAATGTAAACTGGTACAGCGTGATGGAAAATAATATGGAGTTCCCTCAAAAAATTAAAACTAGAGCGACTATATGATTCAGCAGTCCCACTACTGGGTATGTCCACAAATGAAACCTGGCTGGAGTGCAGTGCTATCACTGCTCACTGCAGCCTCTAAGTCCTGGGCTCAAAAGATACCATTTAAAAGACACCCGAACTCCCCTGTTCACCGCACCATCATTCACAATAGGCAAGCTTCTGATCACCCTAAGTGTCTATCGATAGATGGATGAAGAAAATGAGGTGTGTGTACACAGTGGAATAATAGCCTTTCAAAAGCAGGAAACCCTGCCGTCTACAACAACGTGGAGAAGTCAGGAGGTCATTATGTGAAGCCAAGCACAACAGATGAATACTGCACAGCTTCACCCATAGGCTGGACCTTCAAATACTGAACTCATAAAAGCAGAGAGTGGAATGGCGGTTACTGGGGCTGGGGGCTGAGGGAATTGGAGAAAACATTAGAAAGCAAATCACTGCACTTACGACAGCTCACTCTGCTCTTTGCCGGTATGAGGTTTCGCCTCTTCTGGATGGTTTTCATTGACGTTTCTCTTATTGTGAATGAGGATATGTGTTGTCATTCCTTTAAGGGCCATTTGTATCTTGGTTCTGTGAACTTTCTCTTCATATCCTTTCAGCTTGCTCCCTGCTTTAGTCCGGGGTGGAGCGAGGCTGAAACACGGCCTCAGGAGTAAGGTGGGAGGTGGCAGGGAGGGGAGCAGAGAGTCAAGAGCAAAGGGAGGGGTGTCTGTGTGAGAGGAGGAGGGTGGGAGGTGGGGAGGGTGGGAGCCCTCTAATGGGATGTGTTACAGAACAACCCTTCTCTCCCCAGGTTTTGTTTTTCCCAAAGAGCCTAGGAAAGGCGGAGCAGACCTTCATCATTGTGTGTGACAACTGCCAGATAAGGGAGCTGGTGGCTGTAGGTGGGCCTAAGTGCACCCCCGGGCAGGGCTGGGGGGCTGCCCCGCTCCAGGGGCCACCGACCACGCTAGCACTGGCAGCAGCCCAGCTGTGCCCTCTCCGCGTCAGGAGCACACTGAGAATGCTGCAGCCTCCAGGTGCCAGAGTCTAGTTTTGGGCCCCTCGCTCTGGTCTGACCTTGGAGACCCAAGCCAGTGTGGTCTCCAAGACAGTCCAAGGAGCCTTCTAGCAAGAGACAGATGGAAACCTGGGGTGAAATCTTTCATTGTTTCATTTTGAAACTCACTTCGATCCCCTTTGGGGGATTGCCAGTGACTCACACATAAACAGCCAGAGGCACCTCTAGGTTTCTGTAGGGTTAGAAGAGGCATCCTGGGAATCACCATAAAATGCCCCTCCCTCCCTTCTTCCATTCCTCCTCCCTCCCTCCCTCCCTTCCTCCTTCTCTTCCCCCCCTCTCCCTTCCTCCTTCCCTCCCTTCCTCCCTCCCTCCCTCCCTCCCTTCCTCCCTCCCTCCCTTCCTCCCTCCCTCCCTCTCTTCCTCCCTCCCTTCCTTCCTCCCTCCCTTCCTTCTTCCATCCCTCCTTCCTTCCCTCTTTCCTCCTTCCCTCCCTCTTTTCCTCCCTCTTCTCTCCCTTCCTCATTAACTGAGTCCCTGTTCTGTGTGGGGTTCTCAAAATCACCTCCTTTTGGTCTTCACAGATGTGAGGATGTTAGCCTGTATACGGACATCCCCCTTTTCCCTCACAGACATCCCCGTGAGCTGGCAGGGATCATGGTCAAGGCCAGCTGCATGCAGATGGTGGCAAGGGTCCTACGGCAGCCTTGGCCTGGTTCCAGCCGTACTGAGCCTTCACTGACTTCACTTACCCCACTTTGGCAGGAATTGGGCAGCTGATTGCTTTGGATCTGATCTATATTTCTGGCGAAAAAAGTCAGCCGGACCCTGGAGAGCTCACAGACTTAACAGCCCAGCACTTCATACGATTCGAGCCTGAAAACCTTCTGTCCACAGCTAGGAAGCAGCTGGTTATTAGAAACGCTACGTGGGTAGCCCCTGTGTGTGCCCCAGCACCCAGCCTTCCTCCTTGCTTACCTGGCCCTGAGTCCCAGTGAGGCAGGAGGTCCTTCCAAGGGCCTGGGGAAGTCTGGGCACAGGATGGATATCCAGATTTGATTGAAGGATCCAGATTTACGCAGTCCATCATGGAAACCAGTAGCTACTCTTGGCTATTTAAATTTAAATCAATTAAAATTAAATTAAGAGCTTACTTCCTCAGTGGCACCAGCCGCATTTTAAGTCCTCAACAGCCACATGCAGCTAGTGGCAGTGATACTGGACAGCATAGAAGTACAAGACCTCCATCCCTGCAGGAAGCTCTGTTAGACAGTGCTGCTCCAAAGCATCCTGGACCATCCCTAGCCAGCCTCAGCTTCCCAGAGAGGGCATACCCTGCCTGTGCAGGGGAAGCCATTGACACCCCAGGGGCAGGCAGGCTCCTGACCCGCCTCTGAGCACCTCCATGACACCAGGACAGGTCTCAGAGAGCCTCTCAACCAGGGCTTCCCCCAGGACTCCAGGCATTACACAGGACTCTGTCACCCCACCCCCAGGTAGCTGCAAGTCCTGCCCCTCCTATGCTGTGGAGTTGCCACCGTTCCTGTTGGCAGCCAGTGGGCACATATCTTTCCGGACACAGCTTTGCTGGGAGCCCATAGCAGGAAAGGCACAGGGCAGGGGTGGGGTTGACACAGCAAACCCTGGAAACTCATGTTGGGGAGACACTGCAGAAGAGCTTCCCGATACCCGGGGTGATGCCTGGACTCCTCCACTTTGATGCTTGGAGCATGATTTCCTGACTTACCATGTCCCCCGAGTCATGGTAGGTCCACCCTCCAGCTGCCATGGGTGGGAAGCGAGGGGCTTTCTGACATTGTCTCTCTCTCAGACTCCCTCACCCTCCTGCTGCCCTCACCCAGCTCCCCCGCCCCAGGCTTCTCCATTGGAAGGGCATGAAGGCTGACCTGGTCTCTTCCTCTTCCTAGTCCTTTCTGGCTCCCTCCTGGTGCAGGGCAGGCAGGCCTGTGGTGGGGGACTGGTCCCAGCAGAACTGGGCCATGGTCTTGGATGTGTTGTCCCCACAGGCATGTGGAGCTGGCCTTCCACTGGCAGATCATGAAGCCCAACCTGCAGCCCCTCATGCCCGGAGAAACCTACAGCATGGACAGCATCAAGTGCCACCCTGACAGGGAGACCGCCTTCTCCATCATGCCCAGAAAGGGGGTTCTCTGCCCCCACACAGACCACGAGTTCATCCTGAGCTTTTCTCCGCATGAGGTACAGATGGTGTCATCTCCGTAGCCACACATGGTTGGATCATGTCCTTAGACGCCCCCCCCCACCCCGTGTTCTTCAATCGCACTGAAGCCACAGCTGGGCCCGCCGAGGTGCCATCCTGCCCAGGTCGGCACTTGGCTGAGTGGGGCTGGCGTGCACCGCTGGTGTGCAGGACGAAGCAGCTCATCGTGCCTGGTCCTGATCCCAGAGTCACCTGATGTGCAGCCAGACCCTGGGCTGGTGTCCTCAGCTCTGGGTGTCTCCCATATGTCTACTATGGCAAAAAACATTACCATCCCCACCCATACCACAGCAGCCCCTCGAGAGCATGAGGCGGGGGACCCTGAGGGCCAGGTTAGCACAGCGCCAGCCCAGCGTGGAGGGAAGCCCCATGAGCCATGGCCGGCTAGAGGGGAATTCGAGCTGGGCATGAAAAGGATGCTCCGGGGCCGTTGTTAGTGGGTTTGGGGCTAAGGTGAGTGGGTCTGCGTCTGAACCCAGCATGCAGCCACCTGTGTCTGTCCTGGGAGGGTGTGGTGGCTTCAGACACTTGAGGGGCAGTGTCAGCATCAGGAAGGCCTTTCCTTTCCTTCTTGCCCCAGGCCCAGCTGAGACAAGCCCCTGAGTCCTGGCTCATGTTCTGGGAGCAACTTCACTTTTCCTAGGGAGGGAAAGAGGCAGCAGGGAAGCATCCCAGGTTTTCAGAAGGTCCTTGTGGTGGCCAGGCCCAGGGAGGGAGAATTGCTGCCGTGCCCAGCCTCCTCCAGGACAACTTGCTAGAGCTCAGCTGCGTTTTCAGGTCACTGTGTTTGCCTTGCAGCTGAGGGACTTTCACAGCGTGCTCCAGATGGTGCTAGAGGAAGTCCCAGAGCCCGTGAGGTGAGAGGAACTGGGCCCCAGGTGAGACGGGGGCAGCTGGGCTTTCCCCCACCTTGGGGATTCCCCTGGGGAAGGTATCAGGCAAGGGGGGTGGGCAGCTGGCAGGCTTTGGGGAGTGGGGGCATTGTTTTGCCTCACCCTGGCAACCCAGCCCTGCAGTGGCTCAGCACACTAAACTCACTGCGAGGCCACCCCGGGAATTTCAGAGCTGCAACTCGGGCCCATTGCTGCTCTTGGGCAGCCAAACTCGGGGGGCCCAGTGGTGGTGAGTGTGGAAGGAAGGGTTTGGCCCACGGTGTAAAACTTCAGGCTGGCACCCCAGTCCGCTTGGTGCAGAGATCCTAGGCTGGAGGGCTGCAGGGTGGTCCCTGGAGGCAGTAGGGCAGTGGCCCTGTCCCAGGCCTTAGGCTAAACCGCTGTCACAGCCATAGGTATTCGTCACCTTTTGGGCACTGGCTAATGCCTCTGATTTAGGGGGGCTCGGGAGCTGTGAGCTAGGCAGTGTTTTCTTTTTACAAGGCCAAACGTGGGACAGGGGCAGGGACACGCTAGGATGTGCTCGCAGGTGTGCCGGCTCCTGGCTTACCATGGGTTTGCATTTAGTTCAGAAGCGGAGAACCTGGGACACGCCTCCTACCCTGTGGATGATGTGATTGTCCTGGAAATCGAGGTGAAAGCCTCAGTAGAACCTTTCCAGGTCGTCCTAGAGCCATATGCCCTCATGATTCCGGGGGAGAACTACATTGGCATGAATGTGAAGAAGGCATTTAAGGTGGGCCGTTGTCCCTCCCCTGCCTGGGCTGGCCGAGGTGGTGCTGACGTGGGTGTGAGCAGGAGGGTCGGATGGCAGCAGCCACTGTGTGGAGGCTGAGGCGGTTCCCGGGGCCTTGAACCCACCTTGACGTGCACAGATGCATAGGCCAGGCATGGCTGTCATTTTATCAGCCTCCCAGAATCCTCTGAAAGTTAGGGCTGTGGAACCCATTCCCCTCCTTGGCAGAATATGACAGCCACATGCACTGCAGGGTGGAGGGAGGGTGCTTTCCAGTTGGGAAGCCCATGGCTTTAGGTGGCGGGGAGCTAACCGGGAGGTTTCATGGGGACCTTCACGAGCCCACGATCCTACAGTCCTTCAGCAAGTACAGAGTGAACATGAAGGGGCAGTAAACAGGCAGCCTGGTGTCGGTGTGTCTTTCAGATGTGGAACAACAGCAAGTCACCCATCAGATACCTGTGGGGGAAGATCAGCGACTGCCACGTCATCGAAGTGGAGCCCTGCACGGGGGTCATAGGTGCCCTGGGGGCGGCAGGAGGGTGGTGGCCTGCCTCGGGCTGGCTCGGGAGGAAATCTTCAGAGTGAAAGGAGGCCTGAGACTGCTCCAGCCGATGCCTGGGATGTGAGGCAGATGAGAAGTCCATGCAAGCCAGGTGTCTGCGCCCACCCATAGGAGGAAATGCCTCTGCTTCTCTTCTCCACCTCTCCCTCTCCCTCTCTCTCTCAGAGCCCAGTGAGGTCGAGGATTTTGAGTTGAACTTTACTGGGGGTGTCCCTGGCCCCACAAGCCAGGACCTGCTGTGTGAAATCCAAGGCTCGCCCTCACCAGTGGTGTTACACATTGAGGCAGCTTTTAAGGTGCTATAGGTGGAGCTGGGAGCAGGGTGGGCCCAGGGAGGTGGCAGGGCTGGGACACAGAGCCATCCCCTGGTGGCCCAGTGACAGGCCCTCTGGGTGTCTCAGGGGCCTGCCCTCATCATCAGCGTCTCAGCCCTTCAGTTTGGTCTGCTCCGCCTGGGGCAGAAGGCCACAAACTCCATCCAGATCCAGAACATCAGCCCACTCCCAGCCATGTGGTGCATGAAGGAGAGCCCAGTCTGCCTCCAAGAAAGGCCTGAGGATGTAAGTTGGGCGCTGCTGGGTCCTCTGATGCCCCCATAATGAGCCCGTTTAACTTGATGTGCTGTAATTTGCCCTGGTGCGTTTAGATCAGAGCTTTGAGGCTGGGGAGGAACAGCCTGCCCAGTGACTTCGGCCTGGTGGTGCCTCTGGTTCTCACCATGGCTGAGGAGATGCAGCCAGATGTACCCCCACAGCCGCGTCTCCTGCGCCCTTCTCCACCATCTGATTCAGAAATAGGGCATGGCTTCTCCCTCATCAGAGCCGGCTGAGGCAGGAAGCAATGGGCAGCTAAGTTGGGTAGAAAGCCTCCAAGGCAGCTGCTGCTCCGGCCACATTCCCACCTCTGTCCCACTCTCTGGAAGGTTCAGATCCTCCCAGGGATCTGCTACCAGATGGCATCTGGTCAAAGGCTGGTGGCCCAAACCCAAGGCTCCAAAAAGAAAATTCAAGATTCATTTCCGCTCAAATAGCACTTTTCTTTTTACTGTAAAAGTAGAAAAAAAGCAGCTAAGTATTATCATAATCATATTTAAATGCAATGGGCGATCTGGAGCAAAACAAAGTCACACAAAGCAACAGCTACTTGCAAAGCGGCCGCAGTGAGTTGTACGCCGCGCCTTCACCATGGCATGGCTGTGGCTCCCTGGTGCTCCACACCTGTGAGACCCTGGCCCTGTTTGTTTGGTGACCGCACCCTCCCTCTGGCTGCTTCCCAGCAGCATCCCCATCCTGCTTGCCCACTGGCTCTCTGAGTCAGAACACCGCACACTTTTCCTCTTGTATTCAGGAGCCCAGGGAAGACAGTCCAAGCCACATGTACACCTTGTTTGTTAGCGCGCATCCCCTTTCTCCAGGAAAGTGGACTTGACTTTCCACTCTGGGGAGACCCCGCTCCTTTACCGACGGCCTGTAGCTGGGCACCGTGAAACCTAGAAGTTATGACAGTATGCATCCAATTGACAATGCCACTGCCAAGTACCCGTTACACGGGCTTGGAGTTCAATGCTTTCCCTCCCAGGACTCACTGGTCTCCCACCGTGGATCTTGAAACCACAGAAGACTAAGGCTGGGGCTTGGGCTGGGATGGGGCTGGGGGCAGGGTGGCATCAATATCTTTAGCGTCCATGTTATGTTTAGCCAAGAACTCTTTTTTCAAATGAAACCTTATGCAAACACCCAGTACACAGAATAAAGTGTGACTGCTCCAGCCACCCAGAGACCCCTTGTTAGGCACCTCTGCCGCATCCGCTTCTCCCAACATTCCAGTCCCCTTCACTGCCAAGGATCTCCAGGGATTTTCCAGAGCGCAGCTAGAAGCATACAGACCTCAGTGAGCCTCCTCAGTTGCTAGAGGAGAGGCTGGAAGGGACCGGGCTTTCCTAGGGTTGCACGGCTGATAGGTGATGGCATCCCTCTCCTCTCGTTTCCAGTCTGTGGTGTTCTCCCACTGTGAAGAATAACGTGTTTTATCATGGAAATAACTGTCAGTGTTATAGTATTGTAATATGTATGTCATAAGCAAGCCGGTGGGAATCCCGCCTCTACAGCTCTCTGTACTCTATTCTTTTGAGCTCTCAAAAACAATGTTGGGATTTGGGGTTTGTTAGGTGCTCTCAGATTAGGGGACATAGAAACCCCAGACTACAGCCACCATCAGAGTTTCAGGGCTCCAAGAGAGGTGCACATGAGCAACAAAGACAAAATAAAGCAAAGTGTTCCTTCCTTACAGGGGCAAGTGTCCTCTCTGTCAGGGCAGGAAGAATGGACTATAAAGAGCCCTCCCCAGAGGTGGACACTTTTCCTCCTGTTCTTTCCCTTCCCCTCTCCCTTTGTGTGTGTGCCTGGCATGGAAGGAGGGGCAGACCTGCAGTGGGGGACAGGAGGAGGGGGTGGGGGAAAGACCACGTGGGTGCAAAAGATCATTCTGTGGCCACAGCAGACTCTCCGCTCCCCCAATCTAGTGACCTGGTGGCTTTCCTCGGTGGAAGCTGCTCAGAGGGCCACCCCCCTAGTTTGGTTCACCAGCTCACCTCTGACTCTCCAGCTCTCCCCGTTTTTCCTGGAGCACCTCCCTCTGCCTTCTATCTCTCAGATCTGGGCCAGGGCATGGGGACCTCTGACTTGTGCATTCCTTTACTTAGAGACTCGGTTTCTATGCTTTTAATCCCGAGACTCTTGTGACTGTGGTCCCGCACCTGCTTGCCTCTTTCTGGATCCCAGATGGCTCTTGGAAGAGCTAGGGTGGCTTAGGGACAACCTTGGTTGGGTGCGGCCAGCCCCCAGTTCCTCTGCAATTCCAAGTGTCCTCAGTGCTCATCCTCCCGAGTGTTCTCCGGAGCAGGTTTCTCCCTTCGACATTGAGCCTTCGAGTGGCCAGCTTCACCCTCTAGGGGAGTGCAGGGTGGACATCACCTTGGAGGCCCTGCATTGCCAGCGTCTGCAGACCGTCCTGGAGCTGGAGGTGGAAAATGGAGCCTGGAGGTAAGGGGACAGTGGGAAGAGCCACAACAACAAACTCTGTGCATCTTTGCGGTGTATTTATCTATATTATATATTTATCTAGAGGTGTTCTGGATTTAAAACTATTGACTCCAGAAAATTTGCATTCTATAAAATGTGTACATTACAGAAAAGAAACTTAAGATGACCCATAATCCATTACCTAGAGGTGATCCCCTGATAATGCTATGCATATATCCTTCTAGGGTGTGTGTGCTAAAGGGGTGTAAAGTGGAAACTCCGTTAGCATTCGCTAGTGTTTGCCTTTCGGGTTATACTCCTAGGGAAACCCTTTTCCATGCACAGTGGGTGATGTGCGCTCATGTAGGAATGCTCAGCCTGGACTCTCCCTACAGGAAAAGCTAGAAACAACCATTGTCCATAGGAGAATGGACACAAAAAAGGCGTGACATATTTAAATAAGCACATACCATTGTTCTCTGGAAGGAACATGCTAGAGGTTTCAAAGGTATTAGAAGAATTCCTTTTTTTTTCCTTTTTCATTCTCCCTCCCCTCCCCCATTTCCTTCCTCCTCTCTTTCTTTCTAGTGGAAAACTTCTCACATGTATAAAAACAGAGAGAATAGTATAATAAGCCCCCATGTACTCATTCCTCCCTTCAATAATTGTCAGCTCACTACAAGTACTCTTTCATCCATATCCCCTGTCTGCTTCTCCCCAGTCCTTCCCAAATTATTTTCAAATAAAGTATTTATTTTCTTAAGCTGGCTGGTGATAATATTTTGTTTCTAAAGTTGTGCAGAGGCAGTACATAGATGGTGTTTTACTATTTGTTAAACTGCATGTATGTTTTATACTCATTTTTGCATCTATTTGGTGTTTCATTGTAAAAACATTTAGATCTTTATGGATGCTCTTGAATTATCCTCCAAAAAGACTGTGTCATTTTATACTTCTACCTACAGTGTGTGAGACTAGCCACTGCCCCACACTCTCACCATGACAGATGCTATGGGACTTTGTATACTTGGCCATCTGACAGTTCAATTGTCCTCTCCAGTGATAACAAATACAGGTCTAGGTATGAGTCTTTGCATGGGTGCAAGGTGCTTTCTGGGTGTCAGAGGTGAAGGCTAAGTCTGCCTGCAGCTCAGGGGAAGGGCTTTCTATTAAGTCTTTGCATATTTCCTTTCCTTTTCTGTCTCTGTTCTTCTGAAAGGACCTTGTAGTATTCAGAATGTTTATAGTAGCAAGTGATGGAAACACAGGCATTACCAACTTAGGCAAAAAAGGAGCGGCATTGGCTCATGTAACGGGGCATTCTTGCCTTGCTGAATCCAAGGGCCCAACCTCTTCCCTTTGCCTGGTCTTCTGCTTTCTCTCTTTCTCTACCCTCCCCTCCTCCCTCCCTCCCTCCCTCCATCCACCCCAGCCCCACCCCTCACCTCTGCTGCTTTCTTTGTGAGCCTTTCTCTCCTCTGGTGACAAGGGCCCTCTTAGCCCTCTGCCCTGGGGAGAGGTCACTTAATGCTCCAGGCTCACACACTCACAGCTTAACAACCTCTGAAAGTGAATCTGGCTCTTTCCAGAGAGGGGCCCTGATTGCTCTTGTGTGGGCTGTGTACTGCCCCTTCCCCTGCTGGGCGGAGGGGAGCCTCTGTCTCCAGAAGAGACAATCACGTTTTTTAAATTTCAAGCTTTGTTGTTTTTGGGTCTTTCCTTTTCTGTAGTAATCTCTTATTGTCTTATCAGTGCAAAAGTCTCTCAGATTCCCCTGAGAAAACTAATTTCTGTTTTCTCAGATGTTGGAGTTCTCCTTTACTTTTTTTTTTTGAGACGGAGTTTCCCTCTTGTTGCCCAGGCTGGAGTGCGATGGTGCGATCTCGGCTCACCACAACCTCCGCTTCCCAGGTTCAAGTGAGTCTCCTGCCTCAGCTTCCCAAGTAGCTGGGACTACAGGTGTGTGCCACCATGCCCAGCTAATTTTTGTATTTTTAGTAGAGACAGGGTTTCACCGTGTTGACCAGGATGGTCTCGATTTCTTGACCTCATGATCCGCCCTCCTCAGCCTGGCAAAGTGCTAGGATTATAGGCCTGAGCCACTGCGCCCGACCCTCTCCTTTACTTTTGGAGCTTTCTTCTGTTTCTAGTAATCCTCGCCTGTCCGGTCCTGTTTTTGAGTGGAGCAGGAAGTTGATTTGCATAAGGAGCTCGTGGTGTAAGTTTCTTCTGAGTAAAAGGGGGTAGATACGGAGAGCGCCCCTCTTCTGAGGGGTGAACTACATGTGAGTCACCACCCTCAGAGAACACAGCTAGCCTGGATCCATCAAACAAAGGGACCTTTGGGGAAAACAGCCCTAGACAGACAGTGGAGGAGACCCACACCTGCCAGCTACACAAACCGTTCTGTATTTCATTCATAAGTAAGAGTGAGGGACTGGGGTATTTTTGGTTGTCTCTTCTTTGTGACAGTTGAGACGTCCAGTGTTACTGCAGGCTCTGCCCTGGCCTCTCTCCAGCGTGACACCCGCAGTCTTCAGTGGGGGCAAATACTGTGGCAGCCCAATCTTTTTCTTAATTTTCAGTTGTACAAATGTATGTGGTACATGTGCAATTTTGTTATGTGCATAGATTGCATAGTGGCCAATGTAGTTTGTTGGGACACAGTTATCAGTGGTGTTCTTTGTTTTATTTTTATGTTTTAGTGGTGTTCTCTTATAATTATTTTTATTTCTGCATGATCAGTAGTGATGTCCCCACTTTCATTCCTGATTTCTCTCATTTGAGTCTTGATCAAATTTTTCTTGGTCAGTCTAGCTAAAGGTTTATCAATGTTGATAGTTTCCAAGAACCAGATTTTGCTTTTGTTGATTTTCTGTAACGTTTTTCTGTTTTTTATTTCATTTCTCTCTGCTTCCTAGTGTTTGTTATTTCTGCCCTTTTGCTTGCTTTGGGTTTAGTTTGCTCTTCTTTTTCTAGTTTCTTAAGGTGAAAGTTTAGGTTTTTGATTTATAATCTTTTCTTTCTTTCTTTCTTTTAAAGAAAATGGTATTTACAGATATAAATTTTCCTAAGCACTGCTGCATCCTGTAACTTTTCATATATCATATTTTCATTTTCATTGGTATAAAAGTATTTTCTGATTTTTCTTGTGGTTTCTTATTTGGCTTGTTTATGAGTGTGTTATTTAATTTACACATACTTTTGTTTCACAAATTTCGTTCTGTTGTTGATTTCTAAGCTGATTCTATTGTTGTTGGAGAACCCAATCTATATAATTATAGTCCTTTAAAACTTATTGAGGCTTGTTTTATGGTCCATTCTGGAGAATATTTCTTGTGTACTTGAGAAAAATATGTATTCTGCTGCTATTGTGTAGAGTGTTGTCTGTTCTGTTTGGTTTTTAGTGTTGTTTAAATCTTCTATTTCAATGTTTATCTTCTGGTTAGTTGTTTTTACATCATTAAAAGTGAGCTGTTGAAGTCTCCAACCATTACTGTTAAATTGTTGATTTCTCCTTTAATTTTCTGTTTTTACTTCGTGGATTTTGGGGTGCTTTTGTTAGATACATACACGTTTATAATTGTTATATCTTTCTAACTGACCTTTTTATAATTATAAAATATCCTTCCTTGTCTCTAATAACAATGTTTGTCTTAATGCCTATTTTATCTAACATTCAGGTATCCCCTAGAGCTCTCTTTGGGGTACTGTTTGCATGGTATATATTTTTCCATCCCTTTCCTTTTAAACTGCTTGTGTCTTTGAATCTAAAGTATCTCTTGGAGACAGCATATACTTGGATCGTTTTTTAAAAATCCATTTTGCTAATCCCCGCCGTTTGATTGGATTATTGATTCCATTTATATTTAATGTAAATACTAATAAAACAGTACTTACATCTCCCATTCTGCTACTTGTTTTCTGTATGAATTTTGTCTTTTTGTTCCTGCTTTCCTCCATTATTGCCTTATTCTGTGTTAGATAGGTATTTTCTAGTATGCCATTTTAATTTCCATGTTTCTTTTACTTCTTAAAAAGTTATTTTCTTACTGGTTGTCCAAGGCTTTATAGTTAATATCTTAATTTTAAAAGTCTTGTTTAGACTAACACCAACTTAATTTCAGTAGTCTGAAATGTTGCCGTAACATAGCTCAGCTCTATTCTTTCCCCTTCCTTTGAACTATTACTGTCATACAGATTACATATTTATACATTATAGGCTCATCAAAACAGTTTTGCAGTTATTGGTTTATATAGTTGCCCTTTAAATCAGAAAAGTAAGCAAAAATACATTTATTCTGTCTTTTGCATTTACATATGAATTTACCTTGATGTGTTTGTATCAGTCAAGGCTTAAGATTTGTTTCTTAATAATGTATTAAGGGGCCGGGCGCAGTGGCTCACACCTATAATCCCAGCACTTTGGGAGGCCGATGTGGGTGGATCATGAGGTCAAGAGATCGAGACCATCCTGGTCAAGAAGGTGAAACCCTGTCTCTACTAAAAATACAAAAATTAGCTGGGCATGGTGGCGCGTGCCTGTAATCCCAGCTACTCGGGAGACTGAGGCAGGAGAATTGCTTGAACCCGGGAGGTGGAGGTTGCGGTGAGCCGAGATCACACCGTTGCACTCCAGCCTGGGTAACAAGAGTGAAACTCCATCTCAAAAAATAATAATAATAATAATGTATTAAGAAATTTATTACAAAGAATCAGCTTACGCAACTGTAGGAATTAGCTAGGCAAGCCTGAAATCTGTAGGGCAGGTTTTCAGGAAGGGCAGGCTGGCACTTTTGGGGACAAGATGAAGCTGTTACAGACACAGGGAATTTCTTTGGGTAACCCCATTTCTACTTTTAAGACCTTTTAGTGGCCAAATGTGGTAGCTCACCTTTGTAATCCCAGCACTTTGGGAGGGCAAGGTAGGTGGATCACTTGAGGTCAGGTGTTTGAGACCAGCCTGGCCAACACAGTGAAACCTCATCTCTGCTAAAAACACAAAAACTAGCCTGGCACATTGGCACATGCCTGTAGTCCCAGCTACTCAAGAGGCTGAGGCAGGAGAATTGCTTGAACCTGGGAGGCAGAAGTTGCATTGAGCCAAGATCATACCACTGCACTCCAGCCTAGGTGACAGAGTGACTCTGTCTCAAAAAAAAAAAAAACAAAAAACACCTTTCAACTGATTGAATCAGGCCCACCTAGATTATCTAGGATAATCTCCTTTACTTAAACTTAACTGATTTTCAACATCAATCATACCTGCAAAATACCTCCTGCCATTCAGACATGTAAAGAGGTTGCCCGTCAAGCTCCTGCTGTCACAACAAGAAAAGACGAAACGAACGGAAACGATGATTTTTCTTAGATCTGTCAGAGTTGAGGTTACAGGAAGTGGCCGCCCCAGTACCTGGAGATACCGGCAAATACCAAGTACAGATCAGTTTACCTGAAGCGGAAGAACACTTAAGTGGTAGCTTCAACAACTTCCTGGGGGCAGAGTGTGGCGAGCTTGAGAGTTTAAAAATCCTGGGGGCTCAGTAGTTTCTCACGGTAAAGACCGGAAAAAATTCTCTCTTGTATGGCCAGGGTAGGATGGGGAAGAGAAGTAAGCATTCTGAAATATGCCCAGAGGAAAAGTGAAATAAGCCACTTCAAATTAAGCCCAGAAAGTTTTTGCAACAATTTCTCTTACAAGCGAGATTTCTACTTTTGGGGCAATTACAAATGGTACTGTATTTTAAATTCCAGTTTCCACACATTCCACATGTGGTTGATTGTTGTATGTTGATCTTACACCCTGTAACTTTGCCGAAGCCACCCATTAGTTCTAGAGTTTCTAAAAATATAGACACCTTGGGGTTTTCCACATAGACTGCACGACATCTAGAAATTTGAACAGTTTTATTTCTTCTTTTCTGATCAGCATGCCTTTTGTTTCCTTGTGTTCCAGCTACCTTCCTGTGTATGCTGAGATACAGAAGCCCCATGTGTACCTGCAGAGCAGCCAGGTGGAGGTTAGAAATCTCTACCTGGGTGTGCCCACGAAGATGACCATCGCACTTATCAATGGCACGCTCCTGCCTACCCAGTTCCACTGGGGCAAGGTGAGTGGTGAGCCCACAGCATCAGACAGCAGTCTGCAGTTCTCAGCAACTGAGGCCCATGTGGGGGGGCACTGTCCCCCAAATATCCTCGCAGAGCAGAGATACTCAGCCTCCCTCCCACAGCCTGTCCCTTGCTCCATAGTGTACGTAAAAGCTCCTCAAAGGAGCAGCATATCTGGTCCAGCTTTTTCTTGCCTTGCCTTTTGGGAATTCCAGTTTCCTACCCAAGAAGGAGTTTCTGGTGAACACAGCTCGAGCCTCCCAGCCAGCACAGCCCATGCCTGGCCCAGGCAGCTGTTGGAGCCCACGTGTGGTGCTGTTCCTGCCTGTGGCTGACTGGGGAGCTCTGAGTGTTGTGGGAGATAAGGCCACATCCACGTGCACCGGGAGGGTGTGCCCTCTGCTCCCTGTCCTCTGGGCCTTCCAGGGCAGTGTCTTTAGTCCAGAAAACCCCCCAACATGTGGTAAAGTCCATCCAGGGTTGGGGAGGAGAGGAGAAGGGACCGTGGTTTATCCCCAGGAGTCAGCACCCAGCCCTGTCGGTTTTGCTGTGGGTCCCAGTCTCCCAGTCCCCAGCATTGCATGCAGCAGTGCTGAGCACTGTCTGGACACTGGTCCATGCTGGGAGCTCAGTAAGTGACAACAGGCTCACAACATGTGTCTGCCAGCTCCTGGGGGACCAAGCAGATTTCTGCATGGTGACAGTCTCCCCCAGCCATGGCCTGCTGGGCCCCAGCGAGGAGTGCCAGCTCAGCTTGGAGTTGACTGCTCATACCCAGGTGAGTAAGGCAATGTGGAGGCTGAGTGACTGGGAAGGCATCCTCCAGTCGTATCACCTGTGCCACCAGGGAGGCCCTACTTTAGGCCACACTGCTGGTTCTTGTGGCTGGGGAAGAGATTTCTTGAGATTGGTTCTGGGGTCCCCATTCCCCATGGGGTCTGCTCCCTAGGGACACACAGTCAGAGAGCCTGGAGAAGGCCTGGATGTGCCCTGAGACCCACTGGCCATGCCTGGCCTTTGGTATGACCTTTTGCCCTCCCCAGGCCATTGTCTGTGGCTGCAGGTGGGCCCAGCTTTCTGAGATCCAGAGCAGAGCTGTTGCTCACAGCAGGCACTGTGCTAGGTACTACTGGGGGAGACTAACTGGTGGCTCAGTTTCCCCCTGGAGTGGACCAGAGGAAGGCCTTCAGGGCAGAAGATGTTCAGTTCTAGGGCCCTTCCTAGCGATCCCTTTGTGGTTCTTGTAGAAAGAGAAATTTCTTCCTTGCAGAGACTGGAGGACTCATGTCTCAATTCCCCACCGGCCAATATGGGGCTGGCCGGCCTGAGTTCTGGAATAACAGACAGGCAGGCCCAGGCGGGGAGCAGCCCTTGCTCAGGGAGGGTTTGATTTCTACGGTAGCAGCTTCATCAGAGGAAGTGTGAGCTCCAGAGGCCCCCCTCTGACTCTCTGAGGGTCTCCCTTCATGCGGGCAGATATTTGGAGCAGACTCAGACAGCCATAATCCCTGAGGAAAGGGCCAGGCCTCCTGGGGCTGAGGGTGGGCCGACGTCCTGGGCTCACCGGAGGGGCTGGAGAGCTTCTACAGAGATGAGCCTGGCCAGAGGTCAAGGCTTCGTGTTGAATCCTCCTTCAGCAATTCCCTCTGCTGTCAAGACCATCTGGGCTTACCTCCTGGCCCCGGTCTGATCCCTGGACGGGCTTTCTCATAGGAAGAGCTGACCCATCTGGCCCTCCCTTGTCACGTGTCAGGCATGAATAAGCCACTGGTTCTGGGCATTTCTGGGAAGCCCCAGGGACTGCAAGTGGCCATCGCCATCTCTGAGGAGAGCTCTGATCACAGGTGAGCCCAGGGCTGGGGGTCTGGGGGTGGCAGTGGCCTGAGGGCTGAGGCAGCCACGCCCGGGACCAGCACTGTCGGGTTGGTCTATGCCCCTCTGAGTCCTGCAGCCAGGAAAACAGCACGGTGTTACTGTGGCTACTCACCACTCCTGTGGGGACAGTTCCCTTTACCCTGTCCCTGCCCTCTGTGTGGTTCCCCCCACACACTTGGAGGCATGGTGCCCAGCAAGGCAGAAGATGGCAGGGGACAGGGCTGTGGGTACCCTGGGCTTGCCCACAGAAGGCCCCGCAACTAGAAGCCATGCCCACCTGCCCCAGGCCAGGGACGGTTGGTGCAGTGTTTGAGGCCTTTCTCAGCATCATGGGCGGGCGGGAAAGGTGGGTCTGTGGTTGGCAGCTCAATGAAACAGGAGTCCAAGGATGAAGCCTGGTGCCTGGGCAGCTTCTGTACACCGTCCAAAGATGGCTCTCTGGCCAGGGCCAAGAGTGGCATGTTACACAGTACCAATGGGCATGGGACAGTGTTTCCAGCACAGAGCAGTGGCCAGGCCACCCAAAGGAGCTCCGCCTGGACTTTGGCTCAGCGGTGCCACTGAGGACCCGTGTGAATCGTCAGCTCATCCTCACCAATCGCTCTCCAATACAGACCCCCCTCTCCCTCAAGTTTGAGTACTTCGGGAGCCCCCAAAACAGCCTGAGCAAAAAGACTAGCCTGTAAGTCTTGCTTCATTCACTTCCCGGGGCAGATGAGGCTGGGTGAGGTGTACCCTGTTGAACCTCTGTGTGGCTTAGGTGGCCAGTGGCTGGTCGTGTGAGACATGAGAGTGTGTATTTTTACAGGTAGACGTGGGCTCAGGCAGAGAGGAAACGTCTCCTGCTCTCCACCGCTCAGGCCCCAAGTGGGCCCGGGGAGAGGCTGGGATTGTGGCCCCTTCTCAGCCTGGCCTCCTGGAGTGGAGGCTTCTAATGGACCACGCAGATGGGCTTGTGGTGAGGGAGGAGTTACTGTAGGCAGGACCGTGCCGGCCAAGAGGTGGGAGGAAGAGTTCAGGAGCAGAGAGTCTTCAGGGACCACTGATAGCCTGCCTGGGCTGACCTGTGGAGTGAGATGGGGAAGGGGTGCCCCAGAGACAAGATGGAGAGTCTAGGCTAGTCATCAGCAAGCTAAGGGCAGAGGCGAGATCTAGAGTGCTGCTCACACATACACACACACACATACACATACATGCATATACAGAGGTGCATACATGCATACACATACATATGCACACACACATACATACACATGTACACGTACACACATGCATATACAGAGGTGCACACACATGCATACACACGTATACATATGCACACATATACATATACACACATACATACACATGTACACATACACACACACACAGGTGTGCCAGAATCAGCTAGCACTGGCTCAGAAGAACTGATGGTTAAATATTCAAGCATTTTGAAAATCTCTAACTTGAAATCATGCATTATAATGTAATGGAGTGCCCACTATGTGAACACCTAACCCCCTAATCTAGTGAAGCAAGAGAGCCCAACTTAGAAACCACTGCTGTAGGTGGAAGGGGAGCCATGAACAGCTTGTAAGGCATGAACTTTCTATTGTGAAAAGCTAGTGTCTACCCAATACTGGACAGTCGACAGCAGGAAAAACCAGAAACGGGCCTGTTGTGGAAGTCTAGGCTAGAGAAGGGGGTGTGGGCTAGAGATGGGGGGTCTGGGCTAGAGATGGGGGGCTCTGGGCTAGAGATGGGGGTCTGGGCTAGAGATGGGGAGTCTGGGCTGGGTTTGCATCCAGGAGTAACCTTGGCACAGAGCTGTGGGCATGGAATCCTGCTTCAGAGCCCTCCTGGGTGTCTGGGGAGGTAATCCCTGCAGCCAGCGGGTGGCCTGCTGCTGGGGATGTTTGAATGGTAGGGGTATAGTGGGCGCAAAGACCAGAGAAGCAGGTAAAGGAAAGAACTGACCAGCTTTCCCCTGGGAAGAGCAGGCAGAGCCCCCTTCCCCTGCTGGGCACCTGGTAGAATGCTGGTTGCTGCAGAACCTGGCTCGGGTCTTGGGACAGGCTTGGCTGACTTGATCCTATTCTTGTGTCTCCACTTGTAAAGCCCTGACATGCCTCCTGCCCTGCTAAAGACGGTGCGGATGCAACAGCACTTGGCCAAGCGAGAGCAGCTGGGTAAGAGCCACCAGAGTGGGGCTGCTGGGCCCAGGCCACAACCAGAGCCAGGGTTGGCATGGCCTTCTGTGGATATGGGCTGGCAGCTGCCAGGGAGCGGGACCGGGACAAGAGACTGCTCTCAGATGGCCAAGGCTCTCCACCTGGCAGTGCCTCTTGCTGTTGAGGGCACTTCCCTTCGAGGGCCTGGATTCCATTTGGGATGGGCGGTGGCTGTGATGGAGGGCTTCCGCAGGGACCTGGCCCCCCAGGGAGTAGAGAGGCTGACCGCACAGTGCCCTGAGCAGCTTGCCCCTCAATTCCGGCTCCCAGGAGGGCATATGTAGCCTGACCAAGGAAAGGCTAGAGGGTGGCTCGTCAGGGGCAGTGCTTTGCTAACACCCAAGGGTTTGGACCTCACTCCCACCCCCAGTTCCCTAAATCCCCCACACCTCACGGTTCTTTCCCAGATTTTATGGAGAGCATGTTATCTCACGGGAAAGGAGCTGCTTTCTTCCCCCACATTTGCCAGGGCATGCTGGGGCCCTACCAGCAGCTATGTGTTGACATCACAGGCTGTGCCAATATGTGGGGCGAGTACTGGGACAATCTCATCTGCATGGTAAGGGCACACAGGAGGGCAGTGGCCTGGGAGTGGGGAGTCCGCCCCAGTCCTCGCCTCCAACACCTGGGCCTCAGCCTCTCAAACCTCACCAGGTTGAAACACAGTGCCCACTGAGCTCAGGATGGGCGTCCGTGTCTGAGGCAGCCTCAGGTTCTGGCTGAGGCATTTCAGGCAGGAGGGGTCCTCATGAGCAGTAGAACCTTCCACACTTTTTCCCAGGAGGGGCAGGGCTGGGGCCATATCGAGGAGGGCAGAGAAGACAGTAGGCTGCCTGCCTGAGCCAGGACCCAAGACCTGGGGTAGGGAGTGTGGAGTGTGGAGTGGAGGGACAGCAGCAGCCCCCTAGAGCCATGCTCTTGCCCCGCCCTCGGTGGGGCTCACCCAGGGGTCCATTTAATTGCTCCAGCACTCAGCATGAATGGAGCACCTACTGTGTGTGAGTTCCTGTGTGGCCCACTGTGCTGTGGAGGATACAGGGATGAATAAGGTAACCAGCAAGGCAGCCCTAGTTCAGTCTGGAGAGATGAAACATTCAGGGTTATCCTACCATTAAGTTGTTAAATAGATTTTTATCAACTCCTTAGTAAATTGAACAGATTAGTTGTAGTAGATATTTGCGTTCTGTGTGTTATGTGTGACAAAGACTTGATCGTGTTCCTCTGCAAAGGGCTCTTAGATAACAGGAAGTTTGGGAAAAGCATCCAAGTGGGCAAAAGATATGAATAGGCAACTCCAAGAAAGACAAATACAGACGGCCAATAAACGTGAAAATCTGTCACCACCACTGACAGTTAAAGAAATGCAAAGTAAAAGGCCACAAAATACTGGTTTTGACACATTAGCATGGTGTAGAAGCTGTTGGTAAAGGTACCGGGGAGCTTTGGGCCCCCGCTCCGTGTCCGTCAGCGGAGGAGTGGATGCAGGCAGTGGCCCACATCGGGAGGGGAATTCTGCACAGCCTGTTACATGATGCTGTAAACTCTTAGTAAAATTAGTCAAATACTGTTGGCCGGGCGCAGTGGTTCATGCCTGTAATCCCAGCACTTTGGGAGGCTGAGGCGGGCAGATGTCTTGAGCTCAAGACTGTGAGAGCAGCCTGGGCATGGCGAAACCCCATCTTTATAAAAAATACAAAATGAGCCAGGTGTGGTGGCACGTGCCTCTGGTCCCAGCTGTTCAGGAGGCTGAGGTGGGAGAGTCAGTTGTTCCCAGGAGGTAGAGGTTGCAGTGAGCCAAGATCATGCCACTGCACTCCAGCCTGGGCGATGGAGCAAGACCCTGCCTAAAAAATACCCAATGTATCCTATATTGTTAAAAGATTGTGAAAGAAAGTCACGTGCAGCACGCTCCCCGTTTATTTCTGTGTCTACACGTTTTTCGTGTTGACTGAAATGTTAATAGTGAGTCATGTTGCAGAGGTAGGATTGGAGGTGATTATCACACTTACATTTTTTAAAAAGTAAGATTTATTACTTTTGATTAGCAGAGAAAAGTAATAAAGTTCTTTTCATTTAAAAGGTAGAAATTTGATCAAAGGGACTATGCGAGGCCAAAGAGCCTCAGGCTTGCCGGGCGTAGCGGCTCACGCCTGCAGTTCCAACACCTTAGGAGGCTGAGGCAGGAAGGTTGCTTGAGACCAGGAGTTTGAGACCAGCCTGGGCAACATGATGAGACCCTGTGTCTATAAAAGAGAAAAAAAAAAGGGCCTTAGGCAGGGGCTCTGTGCAGGCTGCCTGGCCGGGAGGGGGAGCGGAGATGCAGGAAGCGGGAGAGATGCCCGAGTGCTGCACAGGGAGGCTGGGACCAAACGTGGGGCCCCTGGGCAGGCGGAGGCCCTGCCCAGAGGGGATGGCAGTGACATAGGGCTGGGCGTGTTTCCAGGTGGGAGACCTGCCGCCGGCAGTCATCCCAGTGCACATGGCAGCGGTGGGCTGCCCCATCAGCTCCCTGAGGACCACCTCCTACACTGCTGACCAGGCCCAGAAGGAACCAGCCATCAGGTGCTCTGTGCTCGGTCTGAGGCTCTGCTCCCTGGTGGCCCCTGACACCCTCTGGCCTTCAGGCTGGGCTGCCCACATCGGCTTCTTACTCCCCAGCTGGCATGGGACCACTGGTGCCACCTTATAGGAAGGCTCCAGGCCTAGACTTCCCTGAAGGAAGGTGGCCTCAGGGGACATGGCCACCATCTGCACATCTCCGAGGGATTTCAGGGGGGCGGAAGTGGCGAATAGGCAGGGTGGCTCGAGGTCGGCACCAGCCCAGGTGAACTGGAATTAGCATAGTCTGCTCAGGGTGGGTGGGTCGATGCTGGGGCCCAGGGCAGCCCCAGAGCACAGCTCACCTGGTGCCACCTGGGGAAGGCACCAGACCCCTGGTCTCAGTGATTCTTAGGTGTGGCGTCTCCCTGTGCCTGAGCCCCCAGCCCCAGCCCTCCTCCCTACCTGCAAGGTGTGCGCAGGCTGTGGCTGTACTGAATCCGGTCTGCCTGCCTCCAGGTTCGGCACCCAGGTCTCCGGAGGAGACACAGTTACCCGAACACTTCGCCTGAATAACTCCAGCCCCTGTGGTGAGACACGCATGACATAAATTAGGGCTCTCGCCACAGGCTGTGCCTTGTGGTGAGCCAGGCTGGGAGGGAAGTTAGGGCTGGGGAAGCTAATGGCCCATGAACAGGACCCAAGAGTCCAGCCGCCTGTGGTTACTGAGGTGTGGATGGGCCCACGGGGGCCCTGGGCTCATCAGGGTTGCTATGTGGAGGAACAGGCACTACCGGGGGACCGCTTTCTCATTCCTGCGGCCAGCAGGACCTCAGCTGCCTGAGCGCTGCTGGGGACACAGTGGGGACAGGATGGCAGGGTCTCTGCTGAGGGGCATCCCTCCTGATGGGTGGGTCAGACGTGACTGTGGGCTGCAGTGTGGGACTGCGTGGAGTACAACTGAAGGGGAGGCTGGAGTGCTGGGGGAGGTGATGAGGGGGCCAGGCTCCCCGTGGGCGGGAGGCAGAGCGCAGGCTGAGCTAAGAGGAAGGGTAAGCCGATGTGGCCCAGTGGGGCATGCTGGAGTAGACAGTGTTCTGGGCCTGAGGAAGGGCTAGGAGAAGAAGCTGGCCACACTGAAGAGGGGGCCCTGGCCACGCCAGTCCCTGAGCAGGGCTGGGAACAGGATCAAAGGCAGGAGGGGAGGGGAAGATGGGTTCAATGCAGGCAGATGTCTAGGTTTGGGACAGGACTTTGGGGACTCCTCAGTCTGGGGGCTTTGCAGAGATGAGGTAGGGCCACCGGCTGGGTGTAGGGAGGCAAATGGAGGTGTCGGAGGAGGGCAGGGACAGTTTGACATGGTCATGGTGCAGACTGGAGAGAGAGCAATGTGGAGCCCCAGTTTAGACTGGGGACAGATTAATGGGGGTGGCAATCTGTTCAGCTGGAGGACTTCAGGTGATAGAACCAGAGGGCATAAGCTGTAAAGCCTTTTTTTTTTTAATGAGAATTAGCTGGAAGTGGCATTACAGAGGCAGAGAGGCGCTTTCTCCACCCTGGGTTTGGGAGAACAGCTTATCTCTGTCTGGGGGTGTAAGCAGGGGGAAGCCCAGGGGGGTCGTCTGCTCCTCCCTTATTCCTCACCCTGCCCCCCACATCTGCCCCAGACATCCGCCTGGATTGGGAGACCTATGCTCCGGAAGACAAGGAGGACCGGCTGGTGGAGCTGCTAGTGTTTTACGGGCCGCCCTTCCCACTGCGGGACGCAGCTGGGAATGAGCTTGTGCACCCTGACACTCCTGAGGGTAGCTGCCTCCTCTGGTCCCCAAGCCCCTCCCGTTCATCAGAATTCAGCCATGAAACTGACTCGTCGGTGAGCAGGGATGGAGGGGCAGGTCAGGCTGGCCACTGAGGGCCACTGAGGTGTGGCCAGCAGGTTAGTGGAACCTCAGTGACTGTGTGAACCTCAGTGACTCCTTGGTGACAGGTTGAGGGCAGCTCCAGTGCCAGCAGCGGGGCAGCACAGAAGCTCATCTCGGTCATCCTGCAGCCACACGAGGGGGTGCCCTCTGGCCACCTGTACTCTGTCAGCCCCAAGCAGGTGGTGAGTTGGGGTAGGGGCTGAGAGCTGTCGGCACTGGCCGGCCAGGGGGCATGGGACGGTGCTAAGGTGGCTGTATCCACGCCAGGTGGTCCCTGCTGGGGGCAGCAGCACCATCTGCATCTCCTTCACACCCCTGGTGCTCAGCCCCGATATCCTGCACAAGGTGGAGTGTACTGGCTACGCCCTGGGTTTCATGAGCTTGGACAGCCAGGTGAGCTCTCCTGGGCTGGGGTGGGGGCCGCAGCCACTGCCCGCTCCTGGGTAGCATGCTGCCTGCTCAGCCCAGGGATCAGCTGTGATCAGACTTGGGATCCGTAGGAGGAAAGGGAGATTCCAGGGAAGAGGCGTCGCCTGCAGGACTTTGCGGTGGGACCCCTGAGACTGGAGCTGCATAGCTATGTGAGGTCCGCACGGTGAGTCTGCTGGGCCCCCATCTCCTTCCATCCCCACGGGGGCACACCTCACCAGGCACTGGTGGGGCCAGGCAGCATTCTCTGAGCAAAAGGACGGGCATGGCCGGGAGAAGTCAGCCCAGGGAAAGGCTGGCCCGAGGCTGGATGGGCAGTGGGGGCAGCCAGGAGGCCCCAGGCGCCTGGTTTGCCCCAGCAGTGCCTGTTGCTGGGCAGGCTGAGCGTGGAGCTGGACCACAGTGGCAGCATGGAATTCCGGTGCCAGGCCAGTGACCTCATTCCCCAGCGGCCCTGCTCTGGGGTGAGTGTGCTGCCACCCTCTGGCCCTGCCAGCTTAGCCGGGCCTCAGCTGTCTCTGTGTGCCCTTCTGGGACTCGGGCCTTACAGTCTGAGTCAGTCCCTCCCCCAGCCCTCCCAGCCCTCCCCTAGAACCATGGGCTTGAAGAGAGAGAAGAGACACAGCCCCTGCCTGCTGCCTCTGTGGCTGCCCAGGTGCTGAGTGAGCTGGTGACTACCCACCACCTGAAGCTGACCAACACCACGGAGATCCCACACCACTTCCGGCTCCTGGTCTCCAGGCCCTTCTCCGTTTCTCAAGATGCGGCGAGCCGGGTCCACAGAGCTCCTGGCCCTGGCCAGAAGCAGGAGTGTGAGGAGGAGGCAGCCTCAGCGGGCAAGCAGCTGGTGCTCCGAGCACAGGAGAACATGCTGGTCAGTGGGGGATCTGTGGCCTTCGCCTCAACAGCACACCCTCACGTGCATACAGACAGCACCCCTGCACGCCACCCTCACGTGTTTGTGCCCGGACACAGACTGCACGCCTGACCCTGCCATACCCTGTGTGAACACTCCCACCAGAGACACCACATTCAGCACCTCTGCACAAGAGGCTTACACAGGCATGGACATGCCAGACGTCGTGTACACGCACATGCGTGCACGTGCTCCAGAAATGTCCCCAGACTTCCCTTTCCCTCCTGGTCCCCACTGCTGAGATGCTGGCAGAGGCTGGTGCATTCCCGTGAGCACCTCCCCTTCCCACACAGACACCCTCCTCCTCCTGAGCAAGCTCAGGGTTTCGTCCCAGCTCAGGGGAGCCCAAGGGGTTGCCGTAATTGTAAAGCACTCCAGGTTCTAATGTCATTTTCCCTCTTCTGACAAATTATCAGTTATAATTGGATCCCGGATTTTCGGAGTTGGTGGGGTCGGGAAGGTCTTGGGAACGCCAGGAACTCAGTGGAAACCATCCACTTCTCTGAAGCAACTGGAATGAAGGCTGAGTGTGTGCACACCCATATCTGTGCAGCGGGCTCCCAGGGTGCGCAGGGGCAGGCTGAGGGTAGACAGCCTGGCAGGGTGCCTCACCTGTCTCCTACTTCCCCTCCTGCTTCAGAGGCTCTCTTTCTTCCTCTTCTTGGAGGGCTTCCCTTTATGTTATGCTGTGCTCCCTTGAGCTCTGCCAGGTCCTAGCCTCCCTCTGCCCATTTCTGGGTCGTCTCATCCATTTCCAGAGCCTCAGTGGACAGCCATATTCTCTCTATCCAATGTGTAGTGAGGGCCTGCTGTGCACCAGATGCTGCACTAGGTGATGGAACTCCCCGAGAACCTCACCATGGAGGTCGGGGAGACATACGGATCTGCAGAAGGCAGATGGGCACCCTTGACCCACTTTGCATTTGCTCCCTTCAGCGAGCTAAATGGAGGGGAAGGCCCAGAGCACAGCCAGAGGTTCCGTTGCACCAGAGCCTCCCAGGAGACATGACGGTTAGCTACCAGGCATTAAAAGTCCTTGGCAGCTCTGGGGAAGCCCAAAGGTCCCAGAAAAAGGACACCGCATAATGGTGCCGCATCTCACCCTCCATGTGCTAACGATGCCCAGGTTTCTGGCATCTGGCTAGAATCCTCCCTCCCAGGCTCTAGAGCCAAACTCCTCCCATCCAAAGTGAACTCAGCGCCCCCAGCTTGTCCTGCCCCACACCTGTGCCTCCTTTTTGTGGTGGCATTTCATCTCAGCAAATACCACCCCAACCCCCTTGCCCATGCTCAGACCCCTGGCATGCCTTGTCATAGACCAGTTTCTCTGTGACCAGGCCAGCAGGCCCTGTGGGTGCCCCCCCACGTTCCTCTCAGTGCCGTTCTTTCTTCATCCCTACACCCAGGTCTTGGTCTAGGACAGTGATTCTAACCCTGGCAGTCAATCAGTGGCTTTTTCTTTTTTAGATAGATCGGGTCTTGCTGTGTCACCCAGGCTGGAGTGCAGTGGGATGATCGTGGTTCACTGAAACCTTGACTGCCTGGGCGCTCAAGCAATCCTCCCACCTTAGCTGCCCAAGTAGCTGGGACCACAGGCACATGCCACCACACCCAGCTAATTTTTATATTATTTGTAGAGACAAGGTCTCATTATATTCCCCAGGCTGGTGTTGAACTAGGCTCAAGCGATCCTCCCACCTCCGCATCCCAAAGTGCTGGAATTACAGATGTGAGCCACTGCTCCCAGCAAATTAGTGCGGTTGACAAAGCTTGTTGAAGGCAGAAGCTCCCAGACGCCACCTCCACAGGTGTGAAGGTCTGGGTGAGGCCAAGAATTTGTATTTTTAACAAGTGCCTCAGTCGATTCTGATAAGCTTGTACCGAGGACCTGTGCTGGGAGCCAGGAGTCCCAGCTCCATCCTGTCCAGCCTCAGCTACAGCCTCAGCCCCTGGGCCGGCATCCTCTCACGCTCCCCGCCTGGTCAGTGACCTGTCAGAGGCTCCTCACTGTCCTCAGCACACAGATCAAGTCCTTCCTCAGCTGCTGAGCCCACCCACAGCCCTGGGCATCTGAAGTGGTAAAGGGCGGCTTGCTCATGTCCCTTCCCCTCTAGCCTATGACTCCTGAGGGCAGACATGCCTTGTCCCTGGCACTAGCAGGGTGCTGGGCAGAGTAGGTGCTGGGCAGTGCTTGCGGAATGCAAGCACCAGGTTGGGGAGCTGCTGGGCTGTTGGCTGAGCAGGGCTGGGCCCAGGAGGGAAGGAGGACGGAGCTCCAGGTGGGTAAGCAGCCACCTGCCCTCTGCAGCTGGAGATGATACCATGTCTGCATCTGCTCAGGTGAACGTGTCCTTCACGCTCTCCCTGGAGCTGCTCTCCTATCAGAAGCTCCCGGCTGACCAGATGCTGCCTGGGGTGGACATTCAGCAGAGCGCGAGTGGAGAGAGAGAGATGGTGTTTACGCAGAACCTGCTCCTGGAGTACACCACCCAGACCACTCAGGCATGCCCCAGGCCCGCCCACATGTGGGAAGGCGGAAGCGGGCTGGGCTCTGTTCTGCTGGGGCCAGAGGAGGAAAGACCTAGCAGGGACCTCAGACATAAGGAGCCCCCACTCCTTTCCTGGGGCTCAGTCTCCCCTAGAAGAGGCCCTGTGTGCAGAGAGATGAAGGCCATCCACCCTCCTCTGCCTCATGAGCCCAAAGCCAGGTGAGGGGCCAGAGTGTGGGAAATCAGGGAAGGCTCCCTGCAGGAGGTGGCATGTGAAATCTGTACACCGTTTAATCAAGGAAGGGAAACACGTTGACGACCAGGCCAAAAGGATGGCCTGATGGGTGGGGGCAGTGAGAACCTGAGGCAGCTGCCAGGGACAGCCCTGGGCTTTGTCAGGCTTCAAGCACCAGGACAAGCACCAGAGCACAAGGTCACCGGGCCGTGGTGCAGACGCTAAGTTGGGGCTTCTAGTGAGGAGTGTGAAGGAGTGGCCTGGGGAGGACTCGAGAGAGGCGGGGGCAGGTGGCTGAGCAGTGGAGCCGAGGTGCCCCAGCGTGGCACCCAGGCAGCTGCTGGGGCCGAGGCAGTGGGACAGTGCATAGCATCGCCTGAGTGTGGTACAGGGGCAGCCAGGAGGTAGAGCAGGGCACAGGTAGGGCCTGAGGTCACGGGACACAGACAGATGGTCCAGGGCCTGAGAAGAGCTGAGGGCTGGGTCTCGGGGCCACCATAGGAGGATGGGTGAAGGAGGGCAGCCCTACCAGCCAGAGTGCAGGGCCTGGAGCTTTATGAGGGAGGGAGCCAGGGATAGCAGGGAAATGCATGGCATTACCCTGGCCCTTTCCCTGCACAGACTCCAGCCCCTTGCCAATTGCTGGGCACTTCCCCTGCCCTCCTCAGGAGCATGAGCACTTGGGGTCAGCAGGGTTCCCTGCGTCCCAGAGGCCCTGGCTTAGGCTCACCCAGAGTGAACAAGGCGGTCTGGGCCCCCACAGGCAGTGCCCCTGCGGGCCGTGGTGGCCGTGCCTGAGCTGCAGCTCTCCACCAGCTGGGTGGACTTTGGGACCTGCTTTGTGAGCCAGCAGCGAGTCCGGGAGGTCTACCTGATGAACCTGAGCGGCTGCCGAAGCTACTGGACTATGCTGATGGGTATGTCCTACCCTCCCACCTACCCACTGTTCCCCTACAGGGCTGTGCCAAGAAAAGACCCCCAGGAAAGGGCCGCTGTGCCTGTCCCTGCATGCTGGCCCCCAGGGCTGGTACCACGTGGAGTTTCTGCAGAACAGCCAGTCCCCCAATCCCACATGATCTCAGGGCTGCCCTGCCCTGCAGTTCTGAGCAAGACCAGAGGTGCAGGCCTGTGGGTGGGCGAAGTCTTCCTGTAGTGGTACACGGGACTGCCTGCACTCATGTCTTCCCTTCCCTTTCGTGCAGGCCAGCAGGAGCCGGCCAAGGACGCTGTGGCCTTCAGGGTCACCCCAAACAGTGGGCTGCTGGAAGCACGATCCACCAATGCCCCCCCAACCTCCATTGCCTTGCAGGTTTTCTTCACTGCCAGGTACAGCCCCTCCCAACCTCCCCCAAGCTGCCCACACGGCCTGGCCCCCGCTGCCCAGACCCCTCCTAACCGCAACCCGCACATGCTCCCCACAGCAGCAATGAGCTGTACGAGTCCACAGTGGTGGTGGAGGGTGTGCTTGGCGAGAAGTCCTGCACCCTGCGGCTCCGGGGCCAGGGCTCTTATGATGAGAGATACATGACGCCTCCCCAGCCCTCAACCCCAGGCCCCAGCTGCAGAATAAACGTTGCCAGGGATTAGGAGCAAACCTTCAGCACAAAGACACAGACTTGAGGCCCTCTGAACAGCTCCTAGAATGGAAGAAGAACCCCCTTCCACAATGGTCTCAGCCTAGGCCTTCATGTTGGCTCAGAGCCACACCACAGTAGAGACCACTGCACTGAGAATCACCACACACACTGCACAGCGAAGACCAGTATGGCAGAATTCCCCTTGGAAAAAAACCACAGCCACTAAGATAAATTCTTGCACATTTACTATGTCCGTTGCGCTTCTCATCCATGAATTCGCCTTGCCCTGGGAATTAACCGTGGCCTTGTGGCCTGGGTGACCTAGGCTGCCTTTGTCTTGCACAGCTAACGAGGGTCTGATGGGTGGCTCAACACCCCGCCCACTCCTAGACCATGTCAGCCGTGTTCACATTTTCCAAACGAGTTGAAGTGCCTTGATCTGTCCGCCGCCACCACCACCAGTGCTGAGTTTTCCCGTGCGGTTTTGCTTCTGCAGTGCTGCTGCCTTGCTGCTAGAGCAGGACTGTGTGGGCGGCGCCTCCAGCCTGGGCCTCACTCAGTTCCCAGGGTATTCAAAGACAGCAGCAGCTCCCATTCCAGTCCCGATGCACATGGACACTACTCCATATGCCCTGTGGAAACAAAATGGAACTGGCTGGGCAGAGGTACCACCCAGCTATCTCCAGACCAGGCTGAGCCAGACGGACTTCACGACGAGTAGGACACAAAACCGTCAGACCAGATCTGTGGGCACATACACAGTGGCAGATGCCAGCTGCAGCTAGTGTCCCTTTTAGGGCTGGTCCTCAGGGAAAACAGAGATCATGCCCCTGCATCCTCAGTTCAGGGTGTTTGTGTGTGCATGTTCCCTTCCCTAGGGACCGCTCATAATCCCAAAAGACACAGTCCCAAACATCATAATCCCAAATGTTGAAATCCTAAAAGAACAAAATCCCTAAAGTCTAAAATCCTGAAAATCACAATCTTAAAAGATCAAAATCCTGAAAATACAATTCTGGAAAAAACAATGTGGAAACCTGGCATAGTGCAATCTACTTGTAGTCCCAGCTATTCAGCAGGCTGTGGCAAGAGGATCACTCGTGCCTAGGAGGTCAAGACCAGCCTAAGCAATACAGCAAGACCCCATCTTAGAAAAAAACTTTTTAAAAAGATTCATTTAAAAGATATTTACATTTTTAGGCCAGGCGCAGTGGCTCAAGCCTGTAATCCCAACACTTTGGGAGGCCGAGAAGGGCAGATCACTTGAGGTCAGGAGTTTGAGACCAGCATGGCTAACATGGTGAAACCTTGTCTCCACTAAAAATACAAAAATTAGCTGGGCGTGTTGGCAGCTGCCTGTAATCCCACATACTTGAGAGGCTGAGGCAGGAAAATTGCTTGAACCCAAAAGGCAAACGTTGTAGCAAGCCAAGATCACGCCACTGCACTCCAGTCTGGACACCAGAGTGAGACTCCATGTCAAAAATATACATATATGTACATTTTTTAAAGGGGATTTATTTGAGAAACGAAAAGAGAACACTTCCCAGGCTACTTTACACAACACAATAGGTAACAATTACATATTTTAGCAAGCATAAACACTCAGGTATGCTAACAATAGTCACAGGAGTATAACAGTTATAAACAAACCGTATTCATAAATAGGTTAAAAAGCAAACTCTGTAAATGGCTGGTAATCGTGTGCACCCAGCTTCATAACTGCAGTCATATGAACACCATGATTGAGAACCTATGTCTTTTGATGAGACTGATCAAAAACTGTGATGGAGCCAGGCCCTGTGGCTCACACCTGTAATCCCAGCACTTTGGGAGGCCAAGGTGGGAGGATCACTTGAACCCAGGAATTCGAGACCAGCCTGGGCAACATAATGAAATGCTCTCTACAAAAACTTAGCTGGGTGTAGTGGCACGAACCTACAGTCTCAGCTACTCGTGGGAGGACTGCTGGAGCCAGGGAAGCAAAGGTTGCAATGAGCCGAGATGGAACCACTGCACTTTAGCCTGGGTGACAGAATGAGACTGTCTCAACGAACAAACAAACCTGTGATGGGTCACCACCGCATATGCAGTGACCCGAAGAACCAAGATCTTGAGAAATTTTATCTTTCACAAATGCAGGTACACAAACAGGACACCTCTTCATTTACTGAGGAAGTTTCAACATTTTTATGTACATGCACAAAGCTTACAAAGTCAGTGTGATAAGGCACTTTCATGGAATCAAATTTCTGATGTCAAAGGCAGAAAAAAAAGTGTGTCCCACCTCTGTATTTGTTCTCTCCAGGGCCCCAGGCAGTTAGATGGTGCCTGCCAACACTAAGGGTGGATCTTCCCCACCTGGTCCACTCAAATGCATCCTGACCTCCTCTACAAACACCCTCACACTCAAAATAATACTCGGTCAGGTTTCTAGGTGTTCCCAAAGTTAAGTCCATTCCTTGTCAACTTAGCAGCACTCACAACTCCTTAAACCATACTTAATTTCCAAATAAAGGCAGTAACAAGGTAATGGTTGCATCATATGAGTTACACCATGTAACACGGTGACGATGCACTATCCTGCATACGATGGAAAATGTACTGATCCCTTCCCTAGAATTCATAGCATGAATTCAACAATAGGATTTCAACATTCAGGATTTTAATCTTCTGATATTGTGACTTTGGGGATTTTAGTCATTAGGGATTTTTTTTTCCCTTGACTAGTCAAGGGTAGAAGTAAGAAGTACTCTTAGAGTAAGAACAAGGAGTTTGATCTGTAATTGAACAATCAAGATAACACACTACCTTTGGACCAGCCAAGACCTTAGGGACTTTGATCTTTTGGATTTCAACATTTGGGATTTCAGCATTTGGGATTATGGTGCTCAGGACTGTGTCTGTTGGGATGATGATCCAAAGCCCACCTACCTCTATCCCCTACCCTGCAGGTGCCCCAACTTGGGTATCCCCCCACGACCCCCCACCAGGGGCCAGCCTTACCTCTTCCCACGGCGCTTCAGCTCGTTGAACAGCGTGATGACCTGTCGTGCCCCAGTACAGCCCAGTGGGTGTCCCAAGGCCACTGCACCCCCCAGAGGGTTCACCTTCTCAGGCGGGAGTCGTAGCTTCTCCACACAGTAGGCAGCCTGGAAGGAGGCAGGTCATCACCGCAGCCCTCTTGCCCCCTCCCCTGCACCACCTGCCCGCTTGCTCCACCTGGACTGTCCAGGGCCAAGGCAACATGGAGAACAACAGCTCACCTGGCTCGCAAAGGCCTCGTTGATCTCAAAGATGTCCACGTCAGCCACAGTCAGCCCTGCAGGCAAGGTAAAGACCTGACCTGACACACTGGCCCTGTACCAGGACTCTGTGTTCCCTGGGCCTGCCCTATCCATGGGCCTTCAGGCTACCTGGTGTGTGTCTCTTCCAGAAGGGTGAGCCAATCCCAGCTGTGGGGTCAGGATGGGCTTTGAGTAAGGGACACTAGCCTGCCCACCTCCATTCTGCAGCACCCACAGGACCACCCCCATGCCCCTGGCAACAGCATGCGGGGCAGGTGCCAGATCCAGGCGGGACCCAGACAGCGATGTGAAGGAACCACCTTACCTGCTTTTTGCAAAGCTACCGGAATGGCATAGGCAGGTCCGATGCCCATGATGTCAGGTGGGACCCCAACCACTGCATAGGACCTCAGGACCCCAAGGATGGGAAGGCCCAACTCTTCTGCCTTGGACCTCCGGGCCAGCAAGATGGCAGCTGCCCCATCACTCACCTGGCTAGAGTTTCCTAGGGTCAAATTGTTGGGGTAAGGGATCAGAGTGGGGCCGAGGAGATCCCAGCCCTCCAACATCTACTCTGTCTGCAGAGGGGCCTGGTCTATTCCAGGCTCCCAGAGTACAGCACCCAGCATGGCCATGGCCTCCTTCCTCATACCCCCACCCCGGACCAGTCTCACCAGCTGTGGTAGAACCGTCCTTCTTGAAGGCAGGCTTCAGTTTGGCCAGCCCCTCCATGGTGGTGCTGGGGCGGATACCCTCATCCTGGGTCACAGTGATGCTCCTCTTGGTGCCCTTGTCATCATGGACCGTGGTGGTCACAGGCACAATCTCAGCTTGGAAACAGCCCTTGCTCTGGGCTCTTGCTGCCCTGCCAGCACCATGGATAGCCAGACTCAGGCTCCCTTGGGGTTCCCTTCCTCCCTGCCCCCAACACCTATCCATTTGGGTAGACGCAAGCTTAGGCTGCTAAATTTGGGGACATGCTCAACTTTAGGGGAGCTCTGAGGGCATGGCCAAGACCTTACAGGGCCTTCTTCATCCTCAACCCCAGACCTCCAGATCGTGGCCAATCCCAACCTCAAAGGGGAGAAGGGTGTTTGGAGGGGTGCCCCCACTTACAGCCCTTTGTCCAAGAGGGACTAAGCCTGCTCCGTTCTCTCTGCTAAACTGAGGGTGGAACCCCAGAAATATTTGTGCTGGGTTCTGCCAACTTTTCTGTTCAAACCCAACAGTTCAAAGTCATCTATTCCCCAGTTTCCATATATTTAAAGTGACATATACTAAACTATTCAATGTATTTTTGTATTGAAAGAGTTTTAAAGCACAAGGTATGTGAGTGACCCTTGAAATCATGTGCAGCATATAAGTGCCCAGGGACATTCCAGTGGAAGGAATCCAAGGCTTCTGACACATTTTTAAATGGTTATGTGACCCCAAGCGGCCAAGAATCACTGCTTCAGAGAAGCCCACCTGGCCCAGATACCATCCCCTGCTTTTGCTGTCCTCTCTGGACAGCCGGGACCTGCGCCAATCTTAGCCTGCCTGAGCCCCTGGGGTTTCCCTGATATCATCCCCAGTTCTTGCCATAGGATGCTGCCACAGACCCAGCATGGTCCAGAAGCTAGGATGCCAGGGTCCCTAGCATTGCTGGCCCCACACTCCAGGCTACCATGTCCAATCTCCAAACCACAGCCAGAAAAGAACACACGGGAAAACTGAGGCCTCACTAGGGCAAAGAGTCAGGGTGAACAGACCTGGAATAGAACCTGGAAGTGTTACCAACTCACAGTGGCCCTGACACTTCCCACTTCCCGCCCCTAACCTGGGAGGCCCGAGGCTTGGAAAGCACGTGCTGCCCAGCTGTAAGCACAGACGGGCTCCACTTCAGATCACTTAGACAGGCTCCAAACCTCACTGTCCAGTCCTTTAAACAGTCCTCTCCAAGCAGTACTCACTTCTGCTGGGAGGCCAGGGCAAAAGTATCCTGCTTCTCCCGTGAAATGCCAAACCGCTCAGCCACGTTCTCAGAGGTTATTCTAGAACACAAACAGCAAACAGTGTGGGCACTGGTCTGACAGCCTAGAGGAATGGACCAGGCTGCAGAGCTGTGCTTGGAACTCTGAGTTCCCAAGAGGACGGAAAGGCCAGTCCATGCCACAGGCAGTGGTGATGACTCAGGATGTGGATATAAAGACTCAGATAGGAAAGTCAGCAATGCTGGCCAGATCCTGAGAAGGTCATACACCAAAGAGACCCTCTCTCGGACAGAAGCTGCCCCCTGCATGGGGGCAGCTGCAGAAGAGTTTGTTCCCTGGGTGAGCTGCGTCAGAGCAGGGGAGACAAGGAGCGGGGAGGGTCTGGGTGGGGCACTAACAGGCCACTCCTGGCCAGCTTCTCCTGGGGCTCAAGGAAAACTGCTGCAACATGGGGAGGTGAGGACTCCCAAACCTCCTCTAGAAAGGCCAAACCTAGGCTTTCTGGTCACCTTGGCTGGGACCTATGCTTATCCTGGGAACCGAGAGCAACAGCTAGGCTTTCCGGCCTGGGCTTCTGGCTTTACAGGCCTCCCTTGGAGATGCGGTGTGTGAAGCCGCGGCACTGCGCCCTCCAAGCCTCCGTCTCCTCAGCCATCTCGTGGATCCAAGACTCCTGGCCCACAAACTCTGGGGATGGCCCAGAGAAGCTAAGCTGTTCCATACAAATGCCACATACTTTTTATTTTGCACCTGACAAGGCCCAATTCCCCCACCGGCACGCTCAGTAATCAAAGCCTCCCCCTGCCTTCTCAACTTTCTAGGCCCCCAAGGCTTTGCAGTGGAGCTACCATTGTCCTTCCTATGACTGAGCACTTCAGTGTGGTGACAAAATGGGCAATGTTTGGAAACTCAGGGGCACAGAGAGGACCTGGGGGCCTCAGGAAAGGGAAGTCAAGGGCAGCTTCAACTCTCATCCCCAAAGTCCCTGCAGAGCAGACCATGCCCAAAGGAAGGAGGCCAAGGCTTGGCACCGCCAGCCACAAAGATGATAAAGTTCTTCCGCCCCCTGCTCCAGGCAGAGGGCACAGCACACAGAGCTATGGGAGCGCTCACCCCATAGGAATCAGGCAATCTCTGGCCTTCTCCTTCTCCATCAAGCGCGAAGTAATATTTCCAGGGTTCCCTCTGTCAGCCAGGGACATGGACTCCACCCTGGGGAGGAGGAAGAGGAGGAGAAGGTAAGGTGAACTGGGCCCTGGCAGGACCCCTCCAGGAACAGCTGTACACTTGGCAAGTGCTAGGAAATAGCCAGGGAGCCCTAGGAAGTCCAGTGGGCCTCTGGGAGCCACAGGCAGGGCACCTGGCCAGCCAGGCCCAGCTGCGAGTATGGCACTACTAAGCCCTGTCTCCACTTCACCCCCGACCCCAGCACAGAGCGCTGCACAATAAACACTCCTGGGTCAGGGAGGTGCTTCCCTATACAACTGCTCAGTCAGCCAACTGGCAAGTCCAGAGCAACGCCTTCCCGTGTCGGCCACAGAAGAGGAAACACATCCACAAGCCCGGGCCTAACCTCAGGGCCCACAAATTCAGAGGGGAGAAGACACAATTTAAAAGTAATCACAAAGCGGAGCTCAAAGGGTGATCAGACCTACATAGATAAGGAAGTGCTGCAAGCTGAGAGGAAGGAAGTGGTGTAGTGTGGTCCAAAAGGGCTTTGAGGAGATGGGGGACCCTGATGCCTCAAGGATGATAACAGATAACCTTGGCTGAGTGCTTTTCACATGCCCAGCACTATTCTGAACTCTTCAGATATTAGAGTGCGTCAGTGTCAAGTCACATGACAAATACTCCATCATGTAAGCTGTTGCTATTACTCCATAATCTTCCCATCAACTTCAGCAGAGCTGAGCTAGGTATCCCCCTTTTATAGACCAGCAGACCGAGGTCTAGAGACTGTATAACTTGTCCATGGTCACCCAGCCTGGATCCACATTTAGGTAGTCTGGCCCCAGAGCCCACTTCCAGCTAGAATGCCCTGTGCTATATACTTGCTGATCAAAGCCTATGGGGAACAGTCCGCCTGGGATGTAGGTGTCAGGCCTGGCCCAGATCTTAATATCCTAGTACCACGGTCCTTGACCTGCTTGGGAATCAGATACCCTGTAAGATACTCATAAAGGCTCCAGCCCTTCTCAAGTTATCCACACCACCTCTCACCCGGGCAGATAGAGAGAAATCAAAGGGCAGTGGCCCTTGCCCAGCCAAAGTCCTTGTAGAGTGGTCTTTGGCTTCATTTACAGCTGCAGACATCGGTCAGTACAACTCAGTGCCAGATGCCACGGCCCTGGGACAGGGGCCAGCAATGCTTCCTCTCAAGAAATACTTTAAAGAGGATGTGAAAGGCAGTGGGGGCATGTCAGAACCCTGGGGCTGCTTGCCTCCCCCAGCCTGCCAAAGCCCTTACTCCCCTGCCCTCCCAGTACCAGATGCCCACCCAAGCCTGGGCCCCAGTGCCCTGCCCTTCCCTGGAGGCACTGCCAAACACAACTTCTGCAGCTCCATTCACTGCAGCCAATGATGGAGCCACAGTCTAGGAGGAGGTGACAGTGACCACAAATCTGATCATGTCCCTCATAGCCCATACGCAGCTGGAAGTTTCCACACTGGTATGAGGGTGGGAGACAAGAGGACAGACAGCCTAGTAAAATGAACAAACTAGTGATAGAGTAGGCGGCTGGCCCTGGCTTTAGAGAGCCCAAACTGCAACTTCTCTCTCAGCAGCACCGTGAATCCACAAGGGCTACAAAAGGAGACCCCAGTGCTGTATTTTCTCAAAATGCTTTCCCACATATTCCAGCCTGAAAGAGTTCCAAGAAAGTAAGCTTTTAGAGGCCAACCGCCCTCCCCTGCCAGTGCTGAGAGGTGTGAGTGATTCCTGAGCAGCCAGAGTTGGGAGCCACTCCCAAGCTGCATTTGTGAGAATCCACTCCCGACCAGCTGCCTAAAGGGGATGGGGCAATCCCGAAATCATGGCCTCTGAGAACTCAGGAGATGAAAATTAGTTTTATTGTCACAAGTTGGTTAATAAGCTCCGGCAGAAAAAAATTCTTACCCACAGGCCATGCCAATGTCATAAGACCCATTTCTGATGCCACCTGCAACAAAAGCATTTCATAAACATCCTTTGCCAGAGTCTACCTGTTCCGGAAGCAGTGGAGCCTCTTCCCCACCTGGCCTCTAGATGGGACTCAGCCCCAGCCTCAGAAACGGAAGACCCAGGAGTGTTGAGAAAAGGCTTGGGGCAGTGGTAGGGGCACTCCTGCACTCTTTCTGTGGTTAGAGTCCTCTCAGAAATCCTTATTGCTTGCCCAGCAGACAGCAACTTTGCTGACCCAAACCCACAGGCCAGGACCAAGGCACCTACCCAGTCCACTTACCAGCTATGTTGGCCACTGCCTGGAGCCCCGACGAGCACTGTCTATTGACAGTGGACAGAGGCACAGTCTCCGGGATGTCACTGAAACAGAAGGTCAGACAGTAGAATCAGCCCCCTCTTGCATGCCGGCCTCTCATGGAAAGCAGTCCTGTGCCTCTAACTGCCCCCTCAAGCGATGTAAAGGGCAGGGGAACATGGAGGCCAGCAGCCCTGCCTCCATGCCAGGCCAGATCCATGGAATGAGGGTGGGCAGCTACTGGGCAGACCCCATCTGCGCAGGCACTTGCTCCCCAGGGCCCCATAAGCACATTCCCTTCCATTCCTGTGAGTATCTTCCATCAAAGACCAAGCGCAGCCCAAGGGAAGGGAAACATGTCTGGCCCTTCTCTCTCTCCCTCTGAAGATTCGGAAATGAAAGCCATGTATCTCTGTTTCCCCCAAAGAACAGAGAAAAGATCCTGTTGCTGGGACAGAGCACCAGAGCAACAGCAATGTCTAAAGTCTGAGGCCAGGGACCCTCAGCTTACCAGTAATCGTACAGCTAAGCCCGCGTGTTCCCACGGACTCCTGAAAACCTGACCCCACCTAGACGGAGAACTCTGACGGGCATCATGTGTTCTAACATCTATCACTCTGGTGTGTTCCCCAGACTCTCACACCGGTCTTAGTCCTGGAAGCTAGCAGGGCTTCCCCTCCTGATGTAACCTGCCTTGGCCAACAGCACAAAGCCCTAGGGAAATTTCCAGACCTCCTCAGACCCACAGACTCAGAACCTGAGGGGGTGGAAGCACCCTGGTGATTGCAGTGTGCAGCCAGAGCTGGGAACCTCTGATCTGGTGTCCAGGCCAGGCTCTACAGAGACTCTCAGGCGGATCACCTCCTGTGCAGCCTGTGTGATGCCTCCCGGGTCCCTTAACTGCCTAGTAGGTAGTTACCATTCCTTCACTCAACCCACCAGGTGTTCGCTAAGTACCTACTTAGCACAAGGCGCCACCTGAGGGATGCTGAGATGCACATAACACTGTGCCCTGGAGGATGCCCAAGCAACACACAGAAAATGAATCCACTAGCAGAGACTGAAATAATAGGGCAAGAGGGCAAACCGCATCACAAGGAAGCACATGGCTAGCTACTACCGGATTGGAAGGAGCTCTCATTTTCAGCCTGAGAGCCTGGATACGTCAAGCCAAAATGGTAAGACTATGTTTGGGCAAGGTTTAGCTAGGGCAGAAGGAGGAGGTAGGGCTAGCACTTCAAGGAGAGAGAATGACCGTATCAGGGAGGACAGCAGGCCGACAGGCCAGCTAAACGAAGAAAAGTCAAGGTGAGTAAGCAGCTGGGAGATGAAGCTGGAAGGTAAGTCTGGAGCCAGATTGCAGGGGCCTTGAACTACAGGCTGGGCAGCGTAAATCTCTCCCGGTTCCTAGAGGGTTTTTGTTTTCCTGTTCCTTCACTAGCTCGTGTTCCTATTTATTCTTCTCCATGTACCTGGAAGTACAAAGCTGAGCAGGTCTTAAATCTATGCATGAAAATAATTTAAGCACTCTCTCCCCTGCAGGTGCATAAAGGGAAGGTTACCAGGTCTCCTCCTGGGCGTCCCTCTTCCCCATGGTTCTGCCCTATCCCAAAGGGTCTGCTAGTGGGTTATGACGTTATGACTGGAGTTCCCAGCTCAACTAGTAAAAAGGCTGAAAGTCACTTTTCAGCATGCTTACTTGGTTACTCACCTGACAAATGGGAACAGAATCCACACTTAGAAAAGGCAAGCAACAACCTTTTGGCTAAAAATCAAGCCACAGAGAACTTTTGCTCCAGTGTCAAAGGCCTTGTGCACCCCGGCTCAGCACCTGAAGGGCTCACCCTCCCTTCAAAGTAGCGGAGAGGTGAGTCCACAAGGGGAGGGAGCCAAGGACTCTGGTTGCCTCATTCTGGCGTCCAACCTGATCCTCCCCAACCTGCCGGCCGAGTTCCCTGGGCCCATTAAAGTGTCAAAATGGCCAACCCATGGCTACAACTAGAAAAGTTTACCTCAGAAACTGGGCGATTCGGGCCATGATTGCCCCGGCCCCGGGCTGCAGCACATTTCCTGTGGACAACAAACTTCCATTCAGTGCCAGGTGTGGTATTCTGGGCACTAAGGCATAGCTGTGAATACCGGAGATGAGACGTTCCAGTTCTTTCTTCGGGAACGCTAGCCCTTGGCAGCTCTGGAACACCGGGGTTTGGAGCAGGGAGAGCAAGCCATACAACAGCTTGTCCTGGTCTTCCACCAGCTCCTGTCCCCAAGGGTCCCACGCTCACTTGCCCATGCACCCAGCTTTTCCAAATCAGCACAGATGGACAGGTTGCCTATCTTTAAAAGTGACATGGGAGTTTCTGAAAATGCACATGTCCCCAGGTGTCCTCCTCTGAGCCCTGCTGTCACCCCAGAGGACTGCCGACCTAGGGGTGGCATCTACCGGATAAGACTCTCGCCATATCATGTTGCTATATCTCAAGGTGAGCGGTGGAACAGGGCTGGACTGAAGGTCAAGGCCATGGAGGTCCCCCCAGTGAAAACTCGGGGTGGGGAGGTGCGGAGGGCTCTGGACAAACGAAGAACGGGGAGGGCCCAGCGCAGGGCCTGGCTGGTGCGCTCACCGACACAGATGTCCCCCAGCTGTTCCGGCCGCAGATTCACGTCCTGGAGAACCGCGGTCATGACAGCCGAGAGAAGCTCGTCGGGGGTGGTGTCCTGCAGCGGGAGGAGCAGCTGCGGTGACCCCCACTCCCCCATACCCACTCCAGGGAGACAAAGCGACCACAGCTGGGTGCGGAGCTGCCTCCGGCATCCAGGGGATCCAAACATACGAGCGGGACCCCAGGCCGCGCGGGCGTCTTCCCAAACCGGGCGCCCAGACCCTCGGGCCTCACCTTGAAGCCGCCGCGGCCCGCCCGGCAGATGGCGGTGCGCCGCCCGTGCACCACCACCACGTCCGCGGCCGAGGCCTGCGGGGCGCCGGTAGCGCAAGGCGCCGCCTGCAGCGTCCAGCCGGGATCGGGCTTGCCAGCCAGGTGGCCCAGCACTACCGACAGCCTCCGCATTGCGCAGCTCCACTCTACACAACTGACCGCCGGAGTCAACAGACTGCCTGCGCACGCGCAGAACCACACCTCAGCCCCCTCGGCCTAAACAGCCAAGCAAACAAAAGTCCCGCCCACCTTCCGCCTCAGCCAACCACAAGGTGAGTCAGCCTGGGGCCCCGCCTCTCCCGCCACGGCCTACCGAGCCCTCTATCGGAGGACCAGCAGTCACCGCCCAGCCGAGCTTTCCACTCAATGCCCCGCCTACCTTAACATACCGCAGCCAACCAGATGGTGGACCTCTATGAATCCCCGCCCAGAAAAGCAGACCGGAAGCCTTTCCACCTTTTGTAGCCAAACCCGAGACCGGATCCCCAAAGCCCTGCCCCCTGCCCGCCTCCCAACAGACGGCTGGACCGCCAGGACCGCTTCCTGCTTGGGATGGAGATGGAAGCCGGGCCTCCAAGTCCTCTACCCACTTCCTCGTCGGCTCTGCTATCCCTGCGGTCCCAGTACCCAAGCTGGGGGACCTAAATACTTTCGAGACGCCCGAGTCCTACTCCGACGTGGCTGGGCTTCCTCATTCTTTCGAGAAGACCGGGAATTTGGGCTTTCGGGCTGGCCGGGAGAACAGATTTCACAGAGGGGCTGGGGGGTGACAAGCTCTCTAACTGGAGAAGGAACATCTCACACTTTTACCGGTTTGACACCCAGTTGGAATGATTTTATTAGTGCCCATTTCCCGTGCTAGGCTGGGATCTCCAGCAAGACAAAGAGGTATCCGGGAACCTGCGACTCGCTTGGCACTTAATAGATGATCTATAAATACTTGTTGAATGAGTAAATGAATCAATCAGGGCTCCCCAGGTCCGGATTGTGACCTTAACCCGAAAGAGCAAGGTCACGTGCGCCCTTGACTCCCAGTAGCCGGGCCGTGTCTTTACCTGAGATCCTGGAGAGCAGCACCAAAGCACAGGGCGCCTTGTGGTTCCCAGCCTAGCGTCATGACGCCCCCAACCGTTTCGAGGTTGCCTCGGGCTCCAGAGATGTCCCTTTCCCACTCCCCCTGGGGTGCATAGCAGGGGTCTCTCCGTACCCCTACCGGCAGGATTGCGTGTTACCCAGAGACAGCGGAGGGGGGAGCTGGTGCCTTCCTCCTCGCCATCCTCGAGGGCAGGACCGTATGAACCCCTCAGAACCCCAGTGGAAGAATTGTGACTCCAGATCCCAAAGAGCAAGTCCCGTCTCCTACAACCCCCGAAAGGCCGACCTCACTCCGCCGCCCACCTACTACCAGCACCACCAGACCTCGAGGCGGCACCGCGGACCTCTCCGGCTCTCAAAAGGCAGATTCCGACTTCCCAACCTCCCCCTGCCTCCCCGCCCCGCCGAGACCGCCAGGGTGGAGGTGGACGCCCCCGCCTCCGCATTTCTGCGCGGGGCTCCAGATTGCAGGGCAGGGCGGCGCTTCTCGGAAAGCGAAAGCCCGCGGGGCGGGGCGGGAGCCGTAGGAGAAAGAGGAAGCGCTGGCAGACAACGCGACCCGTCCGCGCCGAGGCTCCTGGACAGCCCGCCATGGCTGCAGAAGGTCCCCGCGCGGAGTCTGTGGCCCCCGTCTCCTCCATATCCTCCCTGCCCCTGGCTGCTCTCAACATGCGAGTGCGGCGCCGCCTGTCGCTGTTCTTGAACGTGCGGACGCAGGTGGCGGCCGACTGGACGGTGCTGGCGGAGGAGATGGATTTTGAGTACTTGGAGATCCGGCAGCTGGAGTCGCAAGCCGACCCCACGGGCAGGCTGCTGGACGCCTGGCAGGGACGCCCCGGTGCCTCGGTAGGCCGGCTGCTGGAGCTGCTCGCCAAGCTGGGCCGCGACGACGTGCTGCTGGAGCTGGGACCCAGCATTGGTGAGGACATCCCCTTCCTGGCCTTGTACCTGGGGGGTGAGGAGGCTGACTTTCCGGCATCAGCATGTCTCCCCTGAAGAGTCCCTGTTTTCCCCCTTGGGGGCCTGGAGAAGCCTGAAGAGGGAGAACTATGCGGGTGCAGTTCCTTCTTAATAACTGGGACCTGCTAGGGACTGGAGAAAAGTCCGGAGAGGCGGAGATGGGAAGGAAGCAGCTTAGGCAGAGGCTTTCAGGTAGGGCCAGGAGTTAGAATCAGGCTTCTGTGGGGGCGTCTGGGCTGTTTCAAGTAGAGCAACAGGACAGGCGGGGGACTGACAGTGGACTGTCTTAGAAACCTCAAGTCCTGGGGAAGTGCAGCCCTTCCTGCTACCCACTGGCACTTACATAATATACACGCATAGGCGTTGGGTACAGCCGCCCACAGGCAGGCATACCTTGCTGGGTTGGAATCACTGCCTTCACTGCACCACAGCCAGTGGGTCAGTCTCCCTAGCCTTTCTGGCACGCTCAGCCCCTTGCTCACATGTGCCCTGGACCCCAGAAGCAGCAGACCTACCTTGATACCATTCTTAGGATCCCTAGGAAGGGACAGAGATACAAACCTGACCTTGATGGCCTTCCAGAAAGACAAAACACCACTGACATCCCTTTGGGTCTGTTAGAGCCAGTGGGAGCTCAACTTCTCAGAGCTGTTGAGCTGCTGATGGCACCAGTGGGCTGGGGAAGCCCTGTAGAAGAACCCTGCCATAGGAGGTGGGCAGGGGTGGGATCCTGACTGTGGGTAGAGAGGTGGGCACTCCCGGGGAGCCCGCCATACCCTGTCTCTTCCCCACAGAGGAGGATTGCCAAAAGTATATCTTGAAGCAGCAGCAGGAGGAGGCTGAGAAGCCCTTACAGGTGGCCTCTGTCGACAGCAGTGTCCCACGGACAACAGAGCTGGCGGGCATCACCACACTTGACGACCCCCTGGGTAAGGGTCCAATACTGTTCCCATGGGACCGGTGGAATAGGACAGTGCGGTGTTAAGAGTATGGGTGTTGGAAGCAGATGGGCTGTGGGACCTTGGGCAAGTCACTTAATCTTTCTGAGTGTCAGTTTCCTCACCTCAGAAATGGAGATAATAGTCCTACCTCTGGGTTGCTGTGAGACTCTCATGAAATGATACCCATCGGCCGGGCGCGGTGGCTCACGCCTGTAATCCCAGTACTTTGGGAGGTCGAGGCGGGTGGATCACGAGGTCAAGAGATCGAGACCATCCTGGTCAACATGGTGAAACCCCGTCTCTACTAAAAATACAAAAAAATCAGCTAGGCATGGCGGTGCATGCCTGTAATCCCAGCTACTCAGGAGGCTGAGGCAGGAGAATTGCCTGAACCCAGGATGCGGAGGTTGCAGTGAGCCGAGATTGCGCCATTGCACTCCAGCCTGGGTAACAAGAGTGAAACTCCGTCTCAAAAAAAAAAAAAAAAAAGATACCCATCTTCACGGGTGTGGTGGCTCATGCCTGTAATCCCAACACTTTGGGAGGCCGAGGTGGGTGGATCATCTGAGGTCGGGAGTTCAAGACCAACCCAGGCAACATGCCAAAACCCCATCTCTACTAAAAATACAAAATTTAACTGGGTGTAGTGGCTCACACCTCTAATCCCAGCCATTAGGGAGGCTGAGGCAGGAGAATCGCTTGAAGCTGAGAGGTGGAGGTTGCAGTAATCTTTCCTCTCCTGGGAAGGGCACTTTCTCTAAGGAATATCATCTTGGGAAGGGTGTAAGGCCCAGGGTTGCCTAGGCAGGGGACTCTTGGCTGGACCCCTCCCAAGCCTTCCCACGGAGCTCTGACTACCACCCTGTGCTCTGCACCCAGGGCAAATGCCAGAGCGTTTCGATGCCTTCATCTGCTATTGCCCCAGTGACATCCAGTTTGTGCAGGAGATGATCCGGCAACTGGAACAGACAAACTATCGACTGAAGTTATGTGTGTCTGACCGCGATGTCCTGCCTGGCACCTGTGTCTGGTCTATTGCTAGTGAGCTCATCGAGAAGAGGTTGGCTAAGGTCAAGGGTGGGTGGGTGAGTGGGTGCATGAAGCCCTGCCCACGGGTCCAGATGCTGGGCATCTCCTCCTAGCTGTGCACTGTCCAGCCTGGGCACAGTGGGCCCCTCCTGAAGCTATTCCCAGGCGGTATGCTGGACTAAGTTGCCACAGGATCTGCAGCCTACCCACTCTCCCCTAGGTGCCGCCGGATGGTGGTGGTTGTCTCTGATGATTACCTGCAGAGCAAGGAATGTGACTTCCAGACCAAATTTGCACTCAGCCTCTCTCCAGGTAAGCTCAACCCTGGTCTGGCCAGAAAATGAAGGAGTGAGTAGGTGGGGGCTCTGGACTGTCAGCCTTCCCTCCCCAAGGGCTATGGATGCTGTACCAAAGAACTCCTGAAGACCTCTGTGCACCTGAGCTCCTGTGCATGTGTGCCTTTTTGTGTGAGTGAATGTGTGCCAGGGGTGCTTAGATGGCAGATGGCTGTTGTTAACCCCTGGGTTGAAGACTGGGCCTGTCCCACCATGGAACAAGGGCCTGATGCCAGCATGGCACCCCTTTTCTTTCAGGTGCCCACCAGAAGCGACTGATCCCCATCAAGTACAAGGCAATGAACAAAGAGTTCCCCAGCATCCTGAGGTTCATCACTGTCTGTGACTATACCAATCCCTGCACCAAATCTTGGTTCTGGACTCGCCTTGCCAAGGCCCTGTCCCTGCCCTGATGACTGCTCTGGGACTCTGGGTGTGTGTGTATCTGTCTGCCTGTCCATGCACTTCTGCCCTGCCTCCTCGGTTGTAGGAGGAATCTGTGCTCTACTTGCCTCTCAATTCCTGGAGATGCCAACTCCACAGACACATCTGCCACAGCTGGACATCATCTGGACATCACATCTTATGTCCTTCATGGAACCAGTGGCTGTGAGGGGCTTGTCCACTGGCTGGCTTACCAGCCAGGACGGTATAGAACAGAACCAGCTGGGACTAGCAGAGCCAGCTCTGAGCTATTCATATACCTTCAGTCTTAGTTTCCCCACCTGAACAGTAAGTAGCTGTGTTTGAATCCCTGTAGGAAATGGTGAAGCATAGCTCTGGATCTCCTGGGGGTGACCAATCTTGGCTGAGGGAGAGCTGGCTGCTGCTAGACTACCTGCTGGCCACTGCTGGGACCATGACACTGCCAGGGCAGCTGCTTCCACAATGATGCCTACTGATGCTTCAGTGCCTCTTTGCTCGCCTCCTGTTCCACTTCCTCCTTCCTCACAGGGCAGGTGGGGAAGCAGGTTGGCCCAGCACAAAGGGATCCGACCTTGAAGCTTATTTCCTAATGAGTCTACCTCTTATCTGCATCTTTGACACGTCCCAGCTTCTGCCCAACTTTGAGCAGTGGCAAGTCCTCGAGAGACTGGCCTGAGCAGCCCAAGCTGCTTTTCATTTCTACCTGGCAAGATGCCTGTGGTCATGCCCTCAGCTACACCTGGCATGAGAAGGGATCCTGGCCTCTGGCATATCCATCAAGTATGAGTTCTGGGGATGAGTCACTGTAATGATGTGAGCAGGGAGCCTTCCCCACTGCACCACCCACAGAGAGCTTTCCCACCAACTTCGTACCTTGATTGCCTTACAAAGTTGTTTGTTTACAAACAGCGATCATAGAAAACCGCCTGTCCCAAAGCTTGTGGGTACATGGGCACATACAAACTCACACACCGACACACACATGTATGTACAGATACATACTCTCACACACACAGGCACCGGCACATACACGTTTCTCTAGGTACAGGTCCCAGGAACAGCTAGGTGGGAAAGTCCCACCATTGAGGGAGCCTAACCATGTCCCCGAACAAAAATGGGGCACTCTTATTTTCCTTTTCTCTTGTGTTCCTACTCAGTGAGACCAAACTCTGGAAAGGACCCAGTGTACCAGTATTTATACCTTTAATGAAGCAGAGAGAGAGGAGGAGAGATGCTTAAACTCACAGAACAATAAACTACAGACACAGCTGTCCTCTCTCTCTCAACCCCCCAGAGCGATTTGTATATTACCCTCAAACTCTCCTTTGGGGAGAAGGTACCATAGTCTTAGGTGTCTGTGCCCCAGGGCAGACCTTAGGACCCTAAATCAAATAGAAAATGCATCTCTGCTCCACTTCCAGCCAGGCTGGAGCAAGGTGTCTTTTCTCAGGATCTTGGGAGGGACAGGAGGCCCCTCTGCATGATCTTGTTGAAGCGTTTAGCTGCCGTGCACCTGTCCCCCTTTAATATTGGGCATTTTAAAGCGATCTCTAGAAGTATCTTCTACATGTTTTGAATGCATTATAATAATTTCAAAGATATCTGAGAAGAGCCTATATTTGCTATTCTTCCTGTATCCTGGAATATATCCTGTATCCTGGTTTATAATAAAGAATATTCGACCTTGGGAACGTTTGTGTGTGTGAGTGGAAGAGGTCTGGAAACAGTAATGTGGGTAAGAGAATGTGGTCTACTGGGTGGGTTCCAGTGTATTTGGCAGGGGCTTCCTGAAAGCTGGGCCTCCTCCTCATTGGTTCAGTCCGCAGCAGCACTGCACGCAGAACCAGGAATACTGACCTCAGCTACAGACATTCAGGAGACTGCCTTCCTCCGGCCATGTTTGATGTTTTCTGGGTTGTGCCATGCTCCTGGGTCCTGGCCCAGTCTTTGAGTAGGGGCTGATCCAGGCTCCAGAGAGAGTCTGGAGGACCCCGCACTCCAGCCACTGAGCATTGTGCTGTCATTCCTAAAGATCTTCTTTGGGCATATCTATGTTACTCCTAAAGGTACTGATCTATTTTTAAAGAAAATGTATTGCTTTGTCACTGTTCAAGAAAATTTGGAAAATATAAAGAAAAAAACTCACCCATAAGAATCCCAGAAACTCTAGTGACATTTTAGAGTGCTCAGACATTGTCAGTGACAGTAGCTTTTGTCTCAGTGGTCTATCTGCTGCCATGTCCTGGCTCTGAGCCACCTGGATGCTGTAGTCTCCCCAGCCTGCCCCTGTGCCCTCAGGGACTCCTGGGAAGGCCCTGTGTACTCAGAGAACCCCTGAGGCTGAAGCTTTCTCTCCAGCATCCCCTGGGGAACAGAGCCACACTGTGGCCCTGGCAGTGCCCCCGGGATCTGTCCTGTGCTGCCCATGGCTAGGGACACAGTCTTGGGCTGGTCCCCTTGTGGGATAAGCATCTCTTCTCTCAGGCCAGGCTGTTGACCCAAATGCGCTCTCCCCACCCCATCTGAGCCTCACACTCCTCACACCTCCCTGTCTCCAGTGTCTGCCTTCCCATTAGCTGGGTTCTCAAATGTAGATAAAGCTTCCTCTTTTCATTTTCAGTTTTAGTCCCCTAGGAGCATTTAAGAGAAACTTTCCTTTTTCAATAAGGAAAATTGTAGGGCTCTTGGGCTCCACAGGGTCGTGGGGTGTCCCTTATGCTGTGCTGAGGTGCAGGATCCAGGAATTAAAGAAACAGGACACTGAGGAACTGGTGACGAGCAGCTGGACTCGGGGGGCCACGCAACCTGTGAGTGGAGATCAGTGAGAGCTCTGAATGCCCAGAAGCATCTGTATTTCTTAGGTACAAGCAGGGGGCAGGGTCGTCACTGAGGTCATCATCTATAGGCTTAGTAATAGGGCATACATAATCACGAGTCACAAGTGAGGGGCCACCCCATTATGTCACCTAGGCAGAGAGGTGGGCCATGCACAGTAGGGGGCCGTGCCATGTGCAGTAGTAGAGGGTTGTGTACAGAAAAGGGGTCCACCCCCATTAGGTCACTGAGGCAAGGAGGTGGGCTNAGAACAGACAGTAGCTGTGTTTGAATCCCTGTAGGAAATGGTGAAGCATAGCTCTGGATCTCCTGGGGGTGACCAATCTTGGCTGAGGGAGAGCTGGCTGCTGCTAGACTACCTGCTGGCCACTGCTGGGACCATGACACTGCCAGGGCAGCTGCTTCCACAATGATGCCTACTGATGCTTCAGTGCCTCTTTGCTCGCCTCCTGTTCCACTTCCTCCTTCCTCACAGGGCAGGTGGGGAAGCAGGTTGGCCCAGCACAAAGGGATCCGACCTTGAAGCTTATTTCCTAATGAGTCTACCTCTTATCTGCATCTTTGACACGTCCCAGCTTCTGCCCAACTTTGAGCAGTGGCAAGTCCTCGAGAGACTGGCCTGAGCAGCCCAAGCTGCTTTTCATTTCTACCTGGCAAGATGCCTGTGGTCATGCCCTCAGCTACACCTGGCATGAGAAGGGATCCTGGCCTCTGGCATATCCATCAAGTATGAGTTCTGGGGATGAGTCACTGTAATGATGTGAGCAGGGAGCCTTCCCCACTGCACCACCCACAGAGAGCTTTCCCACCAACTTCGTACCTTGATTGCCTTACAAAGTTGTTTGTTTACAAACAGCGATCATAGAAAACCGCCTGTCCCAAAGCTTGTGGGTACATGGGCACATACAAACTCACACACCGACACACACATGTATGTACAGATACATACTCTCACACACACAGGCACCGGCACATACACGTTTCTCTAGGTACAGGTCCCAGGAACAGCTAGGTGGGAAAGTCCCACCATTGAGGGAGCCTAACCATGTCCCCGAACAAAAATGGGGCACTCTTATTTTCCTTTTCTCTTGTGTTCCTACTCAGTGAGACCAAACTCTGGAAAGGACCCAGTGTACCAGTATTTATACCTTTAATGAAGCAGAGAGAGAGGAGGAGAGATGCTTAAACTCACAGAACAATAAACTACAGACACAGCTGTCCTCTCTCTCTCAACCCCCCAGAGCGATTTGTATATTACCCTCAAACTCTCCTTTGGGGAGAAGGTACCATAGTCTTAGGTGTCTGTGCCCCAGGGCAGACCTTAGGACCCTAAATCAAATAGAAAATGCATCTCTGCTCCACTTCCAGCCAGGCTGGAGCAAGGTGTCTTTTCTCAGGATCTTGGGAGGGACAGGAGGCCCCTCTGCATGATCTTGTTGAAGCGTTTAGCTGCCGTGCACCTGTCCCCCTTTAATATTGGGCATTTTAAAGCGATCTCTAGAAGTATCTTCTACATGTTTTGAATGCATTATAATAATTTCAAAGATATCTGAGAAGAGCCTATATTTGCTATTCTTCCTGTATCCTGGAATATATCCTGTATCCTGGTTTATAATAAAGAATATTCGACCTTGGGAACGTTTGTGTGTGTGAGTGGAAGAGGTCTGGAAACAGTAATGTGGGTAAGAGAATGTGGTCTACTGGGTGGGTTCCAGTGTATTTGGCAGGGGCTTCCTGAAAGCTGGGCCTCCTCCTCATTGGTTCAGTCCGCAGCAGCACTGCACGCAGAACCAGGAATACTGACCTCAGCTACAGACATTCAGGAGACTGCCTTCCTCCGGCCATGTTTGATGTTTTCTGGGTTGTGCCATGCTCCTGGGTCCTGGCCCAGTCTTTGAGTAGGGGCTGATCCAGGCTCCAGAGAGAGTCTGGAGGACCCCGCACTCCAGCCACTGAGCATTGTGCTGTCATTCCTAAAGATCTTCTTTGGGCATATCTATGTTACTCCTAAAGGTACTGATCTATTTTTAAAGAAAATGTATTGCTTTGTCACTGTTCAAGAAAATTTGGAAAATATAAAGAAAAAAACTCACCCATAAGAATCCCAGAAACTCTAGTGACATTTTAGAGTGCTCAGACATTGTCAGTGACAGTAGCTTTTGTCTCAGTGGTCTATCTGCTGCCATGTCCTGGCTCTGAGCCACCTGGATGCTGTAGTCTCCCCAGCCTGCCCCTGTGCCCTCAGGGACTCCTGGGAAGGCCCTGTGTACTCAGAGAACCCCTGAGGCTGAAGCTTTCTCTCCAGCATCCCCTGGGGAACAGAGCCACACTGTGGCCCTGGCAGTGCCCCCGGGATCTGTCCTGTGCTGCCCATGGCTAGGGACACAGTCTTGGGCTGGTCCCCTTGTGGGATAAGCATCTCTTCTCTCAGGCCAGGCTGTTGACCCAAATGCGCTCTCCCCACCCCATCTGAGCCTCACACTCCTCACACCTCCCTGTCTCCAGTGTCTGCCTTCCCATTAGCTGGGTTCTCAAATGTAGATAAAGCTTCCTCTTTTCATTTTCAGTTTTAGTCCCCTAGGAGCATTTAAGAGAAACTTTCCTTTTTCAATAAGGAAAATTGTAGGGCTCTTGGGCTCCACAGGGTCGTGGGGTGTCCCTTATGCTGTGCTGAGGTGCAGGATCCAGGAATTAAAGAAACAGGACACTGAGGAACTGGTGACGAGCAGCTGGACTCGGGGGGCCACGCAACCTGTGAGTGGAGATCAGTGAGAGCTCTGAATGCCCAGAAGCATCTGTATTTCTTAGGTACAAGCAGGGGGCAGGGTCGTCACTGAGGTCATCATCTATAGGCTTAGTAATAGGGCATACATAATCACGAGTCACAAGTGAGGGGCCACCCCATTATGTCACCTAGGCAGAGAGGTGGGCCATGCACAGTAGGGGGCCGTGCCATGTGCAGTAGTAGAGGGTTGTGTACAGAAAAGGGGTCCACCCCCATTAGGTCACTGAGGCAAGGAGGTGGGCTGTGTGCAACAGGTGTCGTGCGCAACACTTCTTATCTGGGGGCTGGAGACTTCAAGGGATTTCTAATAGAAGGATACTGTAAGCCAATGCAGTGGGAGCTGACAGACTTGTGCTCCTCTCTTAAGATATTTATGGACAGATGATTTGAGCTAGCACAGAAGTGAGAAAAGACTGACAGGGTGTATAGCCTCCATGACTGGTCACACCAGAGGGGTTCCTCTCCCTCGGTTACTTCCAGGATCTCAGGCCTGAGGCCTACTTTCCACAGGAACTGGATGCAAGGCACTACAACTCCTTTATCAGGAGGAGAGGCTCTTGCTCCAAGCCCGCCATACAGCATATGTCCTTTCAGGCAGGGACTCCACCGCCTGGGTCTTTGGTTCTTGTCCTGGTCTGGCTGTTTTCCCATGTACTGCTTCTGTTCTGTGACTGCTCTAGGCATTCCTCCCACTACAAACTACTATATGGTTATATAGAAGGATTATGTAAATCAGCACTAAATGTGTCAGTACAGCTCTGACTACATACCTATATGATTATATAGAAATATTATATGGGACTAAGTATGATTATACATATATATAAGCTAGATATAGCAAGCAGTGAGTTATGCTTCAGGCACTAACTATGCCTGGGGTTTGCACAGTTCTCCTTCCTCAGTGCCCCTAGGGGGTGTTACCTGCAGAAAATCTACTGCTAAAATTATCAAAGGCAAAGCAGGAAACTTTGGAGGGCAGCAGCAAAGTTGAAATTCAAAACTACGATTCTGCATGATGATGGACCTGTATTCTGCCACAAGTCAATGTCCAGGGAGAAAATTAGGGATAGGAATTTCCTCTAGATTAGATAAGACTTGGGTCATAACAATCAAATGTACTAATATAGTATGACTTTGTTGGATGCTGTTTCAAACAGACCAATTGTAAAAAGGCAATATTGGGTCATATTTATATTATGACCCAATTATATATTTATATATATTCCAAATTTATATTATGACCCAATTATATATGTATATATATTTTCCAAATATTAAACTTATATAAGGGGTTAATTAACCTTATATAAGGGCAAGGCTGATGAGACTACAGCATCCAAGTGGCTCAGGGGCCAGGACATGGCAGCAGATAGACCACGAGACAAAAGCTACTGTATTTATATATATTTGCCAAATATTAACCCCTGATATAAGGTTAATATTTGGAAAATATATATAAATACATAATTGGGTCATAATATAATATAGGGTTATATAACCCCTTATATAAGGGATTAATGTTTGGAATATATAAAAAACTCTAACAACTCAACAAAAGAAACAAACAACCTGACTCAAAAATGGGTGAGAGACTTGTACAGATGTTTCTCCAAAGAAGATCTATGAACGAGGGCCTGGTGTGGTGGTTCACATCTGTAATCTCAGCACTTTGGGAGGCTGAGGTGGGTGGATTGCTTGAGCCCAGGAGTTAGAGACCAGTCTGGGCTACATGGCAAAACCCTGCCTCTACAAAAAATACAAAAATTAGCCAAGCATAGTGGCATGTACCTGTAGTCCCAGACACTCGGGAGGTTGAGGTGAGAAGATCGCCTAGGAGATAAAGGTTGCCATGAGCCAAGATTGCACCACTGCACTATAGCTTGGGCAGCAGAATGAGACCCTATCTAAAAAAAAAAAAAAAAGAGAGAGACAGAGAGAGAGAGAAAAAAAAGAAAAGAACCTTCCAGCATCTCTCCTACCAAGAGGACTGGTGAGAAGACTGACATGCCCCCTGAATCCATGACCTGAGTGGAGGGATGGGGAGAGCAAAGCGTTCCAGAGAGCGGATCAGATGGGAGACAGTGAGTTTAGAGACATCTTCAGGAAAGGTTTGGCTGCAAAAGGAGAAGAGAGAAAGAGGGAGGACAGTTGGAGGGGGGCGAGGCATCCTGAAGGGTTTTGAGTGTTTTGTTCTGTTTCTAACAAGAGAGCCTAAAAGCCTGTTGAAAAGTGGTGGGGAGGGCCCAGTGGACCAGCATAGGTGGTAGGAGGGAGGTGGGGAGGGTTCCAAGTCATGGACGGGAAGCAGGCTTGCAGAGAGGAAGGGATGATGGGGAGGGCAGGTCTGCATGTTTGGAAGAGGGGTGTTTCTTTTTCTCCTTTCCTTTTCTTTCTTTTTTTTTTTTTTTTTTTTTTTTTNAAAAAAAAAAAAAAAAGAGAAAAGAAACAAGCAAAAAGTAAAAGATATACAAATAGTCAATATGCACATAAAAATATGCTCAATATCACTAATTATGGAAATGCAAATCAGAACAACCATGAGACAGATACCACTTCATACCCATTAGGATGGCTACTATCAAAAGAAAACACCACATATTATAACAAGCATTCGTGAAGACGTGGAGAAACTGGAAGCTTTGTACACTTTTGACTGGAATATAAAATAGTATAGCTGCTATAGTAAACAGTATGGCAACTCCTCAAAAACTTACAAACAGAATTACCATATGATCTACCAATTCCACGTAGGAGTATATACCCCAAAGAACTGAAAGCAGGGTCTTGAAGACACATTTGTAGACCCATGTTTGCAGCAGCATTATTCACCAAGCCAACATCTATCTTTTTTTTTTTTGAGACAGAGTTTTGCTCTTGTTGCCCAGGCTGGGGTGCAATGGTGTGATCTCAACTCACTGCCACCTCCGCCTCCCAGGTTCAAGCAATTCTCCTACCTCAGCCTCCCAAGTAGCTGGGATTACAGGCATACTTCAGCACGCTCAGCTAATTTTGTATTTTTAGTAGAGACAGGGTTTCTCCATGTTGGTCAGGCTGGTCTTGAACTCCCAACCTCAGGTAATCCACCCGCCTTGGCTTCCCAAAGTGCTGGGATTACAGGTGTGAGCCATTGTGCCTGGCCCAAACCAACATCTATCAGCATTTGAATGGATCAATGAAATGTGGTATATATGTACAACAGAATATTATTTAGCCTTAAAAATGAATGACGTTCTGATGCATGCTGCAGTATCGATGAACTTTGATGATATTATGCTAAGTGAAATAAGACAGGCTGGGCGCAGTGGCTCATGCCTGTAATCCCAGCACTTTGTAAGGCCGAGGCAGGTGGATCATTTGAGGTCAGGAGTTCAAGACTAGCCTGGCATACATGGAGAAACCCTGTCTCTACTAAAAATACAAAAATTAGCTAGGTGTGGTGTGCACTCCTGTAAGCCCAGCTACTTGGGAGGCTGAGGTAGCAGAATCGCTTGCACCTGGGAGGTGGAGGTTTCAGAGATCATGTCACTGCACTAATAGAGCAAAAATTTGTCTCCAAAAAAAAAAAAAAAATCACAGAGCAGAACATTGGGCTGGTAAGCGTGGAAGATGTGGAGATGAGGGAGTGCACCATCAATTTAGGGGAACATTGTCCCCACTGGCTGCTTTTTGCCAGATGACGCAGAAGAAATGTTTTTAATGCCCTTGGGGATGTCTGGTTCTGAGACAATATAGAGTAAAAACACTTCTCCTTATTCCCTCTGCTAAATACAGTCAAACACCCTGGACATTACATAAAACACAAATATAAGGAGACTCTGAAAGGTGGCAAGAAGATAGAATGGTTAGGGACCTCAAGACCTGTGGAATGACATGGCACTGACCTAGGGTTTTCTTTTTGCCTATGCCCAATACATCTCAGACTGAGTGTGGAGAAGGCAGAAACCTATAAACTAATGAGTACAGGTAAAGGGAAAAAAGTAAAACCTGCTCTTACTGGCCAAAGGACCAGAAAGGGACAGTCTTGCAAGAAAGAAAATTTGCAGAAAATAACCACTCCAGCTAAACCACAGAAAAATTGTCATACTACCTACACCCTGCCAGCAAAGGCCAAATAGGAAACCTAAACTTCCACTCCCACTTGCTTGGGTGTCAGAGGGGGTCTGGTAGAGAGTCAAGACTTTTACCACTGCCCAGCATAATGTCCTCTATCATGTCAGTGGAGGCCAGATGGGGAGTAGTAACAAGGCACCCTTTCTCCCTCCCAGCCAAGGTGGTATCAGAGGAGGCTTAGTGGGCAGCCTGAACTCTCACCCTGATCCAGCAGTAAGTAGCACTTTCTCCCCTGCTCTCCCTCACTTCTACCCTGGGATGTCAACAGAGAAACCTGCACTTCTACCTCTACCAGACAGCATTGTTTGGATGTCAAAGAAGGCTAACTAAAACAGAAGATCTAAATGAGATCCACCCTTATAACACAGCATCCAAAATGTCCAGGTTGAAAATCACTCATCGTAACAAGAACTAGGGAAATTTCAACTAGAGCAAGAAAAAACAATCAACAGATGCTAACACCAAAATGACACAGATGTTAAGATTATCTGACAAGAATTTTAAAGCAGCCAGTGCAAAGATGCTTCAATAAGTAACTATGAACATGCCCAAAACAAATTTTTTTAAAGTCTCAGAAAAGAAATAGAAGATATGAATAACTAAATTGAAATGTTAGCACTGAAAAGAAAAAGAAAAAAACTTACTACATGGGTTCTGTTGCAAGATGTCGACAGTAAAGAAGACAGACCAATAGGAACCACCGAATCTGAACAAAAGAGAGGAATAGACTGGAAAAAAAGTAAGTCTCAGGAATTTGTGAGACAACAAAAAAGGTCTAACATGATGTATGTCATCAGAGTCCCAAAAGGAGAGGAGAAAGAGATTGGAGCCAAAAACGTATTCATATAAATATGGTTAAAACTTTGCCTAATAAGAAAAAAAAAAAAAAAAAAGAAAGAAAAGAAAAGAAAAAACCTCATAAACCTATAGAGCCAAGAAGGTGAGCAAACTCCAACCATTATAAACCCCAAGAAATCCACACCAAGGTACATCATAGTCTAACCTCTGAGAATTAAAGAAACAAATATTGCATTAGCCAAAGAGAAATGATGCCTTACAATAATGAACAAATTTTTGAATGGCAGTAGATTTCTTTCATCAGAAGCCGTAGAGCTCAGAAGACATTGACACAACATTTTTAAAAGACTGGAAAAAAAGAACTGTCAACTCAAAATTCTATATCCAGTGGAAACATTCTTCAGGAATGAAGAGGAAATCAAGATATTCTCAGATAAAGAAAAACAATGAGAATCTGGCATTCAATGGCAGGCCTACCCTGAAAGAATAGCTAAAGGAAGTTTTTGAAAAAGAAAGTAATACAAGAAAAAAATCTTGGAAAACTAAGAAAGAAGAACAAGAGAAACAGTAAAATATGAGTAAATTGAGTATGCTTTTGTTTTCTTGAATTGTCAAAATTACATCTGATGGTTTAAGCAAAAGATTAGTGGTTATGTGCAGTATAGATTAAGGAAGTTGATAAGCACGGTGGTAATTTCTGCTTGAGGCAATTTCACAAACAAAAAAGAGAAATGAAATGACTACTGGCTGGGAAAAGAAACTTTGGGATCCCCACAATTTCCTCTTTCCTCAAAATATCAAACTCCTCAGGTTACCTGTCCTAAGCATTCCATGCATTGTCTGATGTGGTTTTCAATTTATGTACAGGAAATATTATTTGAGACAGTTATAAATGAGGGAGAGTGAAGGCACTTAAAGCAAGGGAAGGCCTCTCTACTTCACTGAAACTGATAGAATGTTGACACAAGTAGAACTGTGATAAGTTAACATATGTATAATGTTACACCTGGAGCACCTACTAAAAAATCTGCTCAAACAGATGCTCTCAAACACTATAAATAAATCAAAATGAAATTCTAATTTCATTTGGAAGTGCCCAAATTATAGGGCTGGAGAACAGATCAGTGGCTGCCAGAGTTTTGGGGTGGTGAGGGAGGGGAGTGGGTGTGACTACAAAGAGGCAGAGCTTTAAGATGTTGTAGTACAGCCAGGCGCGGTGGCTCAAGCCTGTAATCCCAGCACTTTGGGAGGCTGAGGTTGGTGGATCACGAGGTCAAGAGACCGAGACCATCCTGGTCAACATGGTGAAACCCCGCCTCTACTAAAAATACAAAACATTAGCTAGGCATGGTGGCACGTGCCTGTAATCCCAGCTGCTCAGGAGGCTGCGGCAGGAGAATTGCCTGAACCCAGGAGGCGGAGGTTGCAGTGAGCCGAGATCAAGCCATTGCACTCCAGCCTGGGTAACAAGAGTGAAACTCCGTCTCAAAAAAAAAAAAAAAAAAAAAATTCAAAAAAAAAAAAAAAAAAAAAAAAAAAAAAGAGGTTGTAGCACAGTAGCTCTGTATCTTGATTTTGGTGGTGGTTACACAAATCTACACATGCGATAAAATGACATAGAATTTTACACACGTTATACCAATGTCAAGTTGCTGCTTTTGATATTGCACTATAGTTACATAAGATGTATTCATTTTTACGTAAGATGTATTCATTAAGCGAAATTGTGCTGAGAGTCTGGGAACTTCCCTGTACTATTTGTGTAACTTCCCTGTACTATTTGTGCAAATCTGTAATTATTTCAAGATAAAAATTCAATTTTTAATTTAATGTAATTCATATAGTTTAATACTGTATTAACATTAAATTTATTAATTATTAAGTAAATATGTAAGTAAATTTTTTTTGAGATGGGGTCTCACTCTGGTGCCCCGGCTGGAGTGCATTGGCATGATCACAGCTCACTGAAACGGAAACCTCTGCTTCCTGAGCTCAAGTAATCCCCCCAGTTCAGCAACCTGAGTAGCTGGGATTAGAGGTGCACACCACCACATCTGGCTACTTTTTTTTTTTGTAGAGACAGAGTTTCACTATGTCTCCCAGGCTGGTCTCAAACTCTTGGGCTCAGGTGATCCATCTGCCTCAGGCTCCCAAAGTGCTGCTGGGATTATAGGCATGAACCACTGTGCCCAGTTAGAAGTAAACTTATTAATATTGATACTGAAGTTTGCTAATATTTAATACTAATATTTTACATTAATAATAGAAATGTAATTTAATTATTTTAATTAAATATATAAATAAAGTAGAAACAAAAGCCCCTGGGTGCTTATGCAATGACCAAAGCTTAATTTTCCATCTTGATTTTTAAGAAGAATATTTTTCATTATAAAAGTGATCACTGATAAATATATTTATGCATATATGTAAAATTATGTGCACTTTTAATCACCATTTCATTTTATGTTGAAAAAACTGACCAACTTGGTTTTTGAGGACCTACTTATTATATTGGTCCAGGTCAAAGGCAGAAGATAAAGCTAAGCTAGGCATGGCTATGTTCTCAAGAAACTTAAAACCCAATGGAATAATTGAGGCACAAACACAGAAGATCTGAAGAACTCAAGAGTTAGACAACAGAGCTCTCCTAACAGTACTGGCTGTTGCCAAAGGCAGTATGTCCTACAAGTCCTTCAGACCTGTGGGAGATCCTGAAAAGATGACCTTGAGGGGCTTTGAAAGGTGGTAGAAGTGAAAGGGTAGACACCAAGAGGGAAGGAGATTCAAGCAGTAAGGAAATAATTTAAGCAGAAGGGGAAAGTGAGAGGCATATTTAGAGGCAGGGAATAGACTGGTAGGACAGGACCCTTCAGGTTCAGTAGCAATGACTGGGGGCCCTGAAACTCAGGCTGCAGCAGGGAGCATGGATTGTGTCCGGTTAGAAAGGAATTGTTAAAACCGGAGTATGGAGAAAATTAGTTTAGTGGTTATATGCAGGATAGATTAGAGAAGTTGATAAGCACAGCGGTAGTTTCTGCTACAGGCAACTACTCAAGCGAAAATGAGAAATGAAGTGACTGCTGGATAGGAGGGAGAATCTGGAGTCTCCAGAATTTCCTCCTTCCTCAGATCAAATGGCCCATTCCAGTGTCCCTTGTCCTAAGCATTCATGCATTAGTTCAACTTGCAATAACCCATCCCTGAGGTCATCAGGGTGGGCCCAGGCCAAGGACATATGAGGTAGGTCTCATGTGGCTCTAGTCCAACAAGGTTCTTCTGGTTGCTTATCCGTAAGTGAAAATGAATGTGTTTTAAAAACATCAACCTTCAGCTGCTTCAGGTGTCACCTCTTTCTAAAACAGGGCTATCCAACAGAAATATAATCTGAGCCACATATATAATTGAAAATTTTCTAGCAGCCACATTAAAAAAGTATTAAGAAGCAAGCAAAATTAATTTCAATAACATATTTTATTTAATCCAAAGATCTAAAATATATAAAATATATCTAAAATATCATTTACATAAAAACGATATCTCTAAAATATTATTTCAACACGTAATATACATAAAAACTATCAATGGCCGGGTGCGGTGGCTCACGCCTATCATCCCAGCACTTTGGAAGGCCGAGGCGGGTGGATCAAGAGGTCAAGAGATCGAGACCATCCTGGTCAACACGGTGAACCACGTCTCTACTAAAAATACAAAAATTAGCTGGGCTTGGTGGTGCAGCCTGTAATCCCAGCTATTCGGGAGGCTGAGGCAGGAGAATTGCTTGAACCCAGGAGGCGTAGGTTGTGGTGAGCCATCGCGTCATTGCACTCCAGCCTGGGTAACAAGAGCGAAACTCCATCTCAAAAAAACAAAAAACAAAAAACTATCAGTGAGACTTTACATTGTTTTCACATTGAGTCTTAAAAAGGCATTGCGTATTTTACAGTTCTAGCACATCTCAATTTGGACTAGCCACAATTCAAGTGCCAATCACGACATGTGGCTAGTGGCTGCAATGCACTGGATTCTGCGTCTATGGAACACTGCTACTCATAGTGGGGTCCCTGGACCAGCAATATTGACACGACTTATTAGAAATGAAGACTGTCAGGCCTTACTCCAAACCTAATTCATCACATTCTGTGCTTTGATAGGAGCCCCCAAGTGACTGACATAAAAAGGTTGAGAAGCGTTGCCCCACGCATTTGGGGAGAGAGACCTAGGATAACATAGTGTCTTTGGCTACCCAGCATCGACATTCCGTCTCCTCATTGAGATTCCATGCCATGATTTCCCTCAGTCCCAGCTCCAGACACAGACCAAAACCTGAGCCTCAGCACTATGATTGGTTCAGATATGTCATGTGACTTGACCGGAATCAGTGAGACACAATGACTCCTTCGGTAGTTCCCACTGTGATTGAATGTAAAAGGCTATAAATTCTGGAGCCACTTTGGAGCGTGCTGGGAGGAGAGCCATCATGCTCCAAAGTGGCTCCAGAATTTATATTTGTGTATGAAGATTTATGTTTGAAGCCCGTAAACAGGAGAAAACTAGATACAGATGACATCATGTGAGCCCCTGCTTCAAGCCTTATCGCTGGAATTTTCAGATATGTGGGCCAGCAAATTCTCTGTTTAAACTAGTTTGGGTTGTGTGCTAGATATGATCTGTCTTCTCCTCCATATCTCCCCTTGTTCTCCACCAGGCTCTGTGCCCCAAGATACTGACTTTCAAGGATTACATCAACAGGTTCCCCTTGCCCACTGGTTTCCTGCTGGGCTTGGCCAGTGGGAGGTTCCAGTAGGGAGATCAGAGAGCAGGAAGAGAATGAAGTCAGGGTATTTATTCCCTTGGCTCTTTTCTTGTGGGATTGCTGAGGGCTGATGAGACCTCTCTACAAAAGGCTACAGATACTTTCAGGCAGTCTTCTCCCTCTCCTACCTTCTCTGCTTCTAGTTGGCCTTAGTCCTCTTGTTCTGGCAGGCGTAGGAGTGATGATGGCTCCTGGAGGTTGTTGGCCCTAGAGTACTGCACTATTCCATTTGGTTTCGCTGCCTATGCCTTTGCATGGCTCTTTGCACGAGGCTCTGTGACCCAATATACTGACAGGCTCCCCTTGCCCACAGGCTTCCTCTTGGTCTTGGCCAATGGTAGGCATCAGTGGGAGATCAGAAAGTAGGAAGAGAATACTTCCTTTATTAAACTGTCCTCAAATTGTCCATTTTGAGTTAGGACCTGACTAGCATAGTAACTGGTATCAGGAGTAGCCTGAAGCCAAGCCCAGCTGAGTCCAACATACGTCAGCCAAATACCAACTGATCTGTAGACACTGGAACAAGAAGTAAATGCTTAATTTTATGTGCCACTGATATTTTGTGGTTGCCCACACAGCATCTTTGTGGCAATAACTAACCAATGCCCACTGTATGATCATGTGATTAAGTTATGGGCAATGGAATGTAAGAGGAAGTGATATGTTCAACTCTTAGTTTGTAACCTCAACAGAAAGGTGTGTGCCCTCTATTTTCAAAACCTACCCATCTCATGCTACAGAAATGTGGGTGTGGTGGTGGGAGCTGGAAACTGCATGTTGAGGATGGCACAGATCAGATGGGTAGAGCCTGGGTCCCTGACACTACAGAGTTGAAGTATCAGTCAGGGCTGCTTACATTCAGACTTTTATGTCAGAGCAAAATAGATTTCTTTCGTTTCCTTTTCTTTTTTTTTTTTTTTTTTTGAGACAGAGTTCCACTCTGTCACTCAGGCTGGTGTGCAGTGGTGCAATCTCAACTCACTGCAACCTCCGCATCCCAGGTTCATGCGATTCCCCTGCCTCAGCCTCCCCAAGTAGCTGGGATTACAGGCACATACCACCATGCCCGGCTAATTTTTGCATTTTTAGTAGAGACGGGGTTTCACCACGTCGGCCAGGCTGGTCTCGAACTCCTGAGCTCAAACAATCCACCCACCTCGGCCTTCCAAAGTGCTGGGATTACAGGCATGAACCATCACAGCCAGCCAGAGTGAAATGGATTTCTGTCTGGCCATTGTTACAGCAGGAATGCTGGCATCCTAATGTACTTTGGGTTTTCTGCCTCTAGCAACCGAGACAAATGGGTTTGCTGCAAGCCCCTCACAATGCTCCTGCAGAGTCTGCTTCCTGTTCTGCTGTGGGTCCTGCCCACTTTGCTGTTGAACACTGGGCCCATCCGTAATCTGCCCTGAGTCACTACTGCTCCTGTCACAAGGGCCCTCTTTCCTGCTCTACTTCGAACTGTGTGGGTGTATCCAGCTTCACTGAAGGGCTGGCTGTAACTGGACAATTCATACGTCTGCTCTATAATTTAAAGCATAAAAATCATTAGAATAGGTATGCACATTTACTCATCCTACAACTCAGAGGTGTGAAGATAATGTAGCTTCCTTGTTTTCTATAACTGAATCTTTTGAATGAACCCCTGCCCTGCTGGGTGAGAAGGGGAAATTTAGCTTGCCAATTAACAACATATCAGATTTTTTTTGGTGTCTTTGTGGGTAACTTGATCACTCTTAGGCAAATGCTGTTTATTAGGTCTCCTTCCCTTCTCCCTTCATCTTGCCAAGATGCTGCCTGGGAGTTTGGGAAAGAGAAGGCTCATGTGACCTTGTGGTAGAAAGAAAGGGTTGCCTTGGGTCTCTGTGAGCAGGTCCTTGTACTGTCCTCTGGCTCTGCCTTGGAGTGCCTGACCTGATCTGATTCCTGAGTTGCTATGTCACCTGCTGAGATGCAGTGGGCCTCTTCTGGCCTTAGGAATGTGATGCCAGTATCCAGCACTGAAGTCTATAGTTCCAACCATTTTCTTTTAGCCACAAAGTCTCACCTCTGTAGGCTTTTATTCCAACTCTCTGTACAGGCCTCTACAACACCTTCCCTTGTCTTCATGGGTCACAGGGAAGCTCTGTTTCTATGTAGGAATTGAAGGGGTTAAGTTACGGGCAAGGCATTCTGTAGGACAGTTTAACATAATTCTATGTAAGGAGTCAATGTGGAACTGTATTACACTCATGCCCAACTAGACACTGCAGAGCTAACTGAATTAGCATTTACCTAACAGAGACCAGGTTACCCATCATAGGAGGATAATGTCTTCACTGCCTGCTGGATGGGGTCCACTGCCATTCACCAGGAAAATAGTGCCAGTTCTGGGGCCCAGGCCCCTTTGAACATTGGAAGATGATCTCCTCTTCAAGTAGATTGCTCACAGCTGTGAACATGGAGAATCATTCATAAATATTTGTGCATTACATTTGATTGAGACTAAAGGTTTCATTCCCATTTCCTGATGTCTTAAACATTCTAATTCAATTCTTACACAGGCAGAGCCCTCTCTAATTTTGGTAGACCCTGAACTCTAATTCACTTATTCAGGTTGGGTACTAAAGGCAAACAAAGCTTCACAATCCACTGGGAATCAAATAGAAAGCTTCTATTTCCTTTACCAGATTTTGCAATAAGAAATTAGGCAGTGCCATGGGCAAGCAATGATGCAGCAGTGGCATGGTGTGAATGACATTATGCAGATGTCTGTTTTTCCTGTTTTTCCTGAATAAGCAGACCTGAGTCAAACCAATCAGCATTGTTGCCCAATCTCTGTCTTTGTAATGCTTTATTCTATTTCCATCAACCTATAATTACTGCCTGTCCCTTATTTAACACTTACAATAAACCAGGCACTGTGCTAAGCATTTCCAGGAATTTCTGGAGCAAGTTTCTTAACCTTTCTGAGTTTTCTCATCTGTAAAACTGGCATAAAACCTTACAAGGCTATTTTACTGATTAAATGAGGTATTTATATCCCTTAGTGTGTTGCCTAGCACACTGTGAGCACTTAAATCTAACGGCTGGTCAGGGCTTTTCATCTGAATTCATGTTATGAAGTAGGCATTATATTACATGCTGTCTGAATTTATTCAGATCCTGAGTTCAGAGAGTGGGAGATACCAAGTTACCTAAAAATATGAATATTCAGTTCCTGGGTTTAGATAGTGATGGTTACCTGTAGTTTGAATGTTTTATAAATTACAGCTGCCCCTCAGAGATACTCCTGCCCAAGACTGAGAGTTGACTAGCATATTTTTTTGTAGATTTTCCTAAAAAGGGGAGAAAATCAGCTCTTTATAAGTTTTTAGACTGTCGTGCTGACAGGACTTAAGCTGGGCAAAAAACGAAAACCCCAGAAAAATGCTTTACTTCTCTTCTAATCATAGGGTATTTCCACTCCTCACAGGTGACATACAACCTAATTTGAAATACAGAATAGTCACAAAAAGAGAAGACTATGGGTACATGGCACCACAGCCTAAGTACCCAGAAATGGTCTGAGAGAGGTGATAACATACACAACTGCCCTCAGGGCTGGAATAATCTCAGAAAAAGCAGGTGGAGCAGGGAGGGTGGGTAATCAGTTGAACCCAGCAGGGCAGGTAAGACCTGGACAGGTGGAGCCAAAGAAAAGTGGCATTCCTGGAAGGAAGGATGGGCTGAGTACAGGGACTGAGGGAGGCACAAGAGACCAGGTGGGAATGGAGCGTGTTGGAGTCTCCTCAGAGTAGAACGGGAAGGGCTGGTGTGGGGGTGACATGAACACTGGTACTACCCGAAATATGAAATCGAATTTAAATTTGGAAACAAACTTGGAAAGAGCACGTGAACACTGATGAGTAATTGAGCACGTGTGTACCGCTCACCCAGGTTTAGAATCAGAACGTGGCCTGTATCTTTTAAGTCCTCCATCTGCCCCATCTGGGCTGCAGCCCTCTCCTTCCCCCTAGGGCCCTAACGACCCCTAACTTGAATTGTTTTCGTTGTCTCCTTGCTCTTCTTAAGCATCTAATACAGAAGTTTACTCAATTGTACTTTATTTGATCTTTTTGTGAATGCAATCATACTCTATGAATTCTTCTGTTACTTTGTTTCTATCAACATTGCTTTTGTGTGTGTGTTGGGGGTGGGGGTTATTCTGTTTTGTTTTTCCGGCACAGTCTCACTCTGTCGCCCAGGCTAGAAGGCTGTGGTATGATCTCAGCTCACGGCAACCTCTGCCTCCTGGGTTCAAGCCAATTTCCTGCCTCAGCCTCCCTAGTATTTGGGATTACAGGTGCCTGCCACCTTGCCTGGCTACTTGTTGTATTTTTAGTAGAGACGGGGTTTCACCATGTTGGCCAGGCTTGTCTCGAACTCCTGACCTCAGGTGATCCGCCAGCATCAGCCTCCTAAAGTGCTGGGATTACAGTTGTGAGCCACTGTGCCCCACCTGTTTTGGGATTCATCTATTTTACATAGCTGTAGGTAATTTCTGCTGCTGTATAATGTCCATGGTATGAATACTTTTACAGTCTATTGGGATGGTTTCCTTTACTTAGCCATTACAAAACTTGCTGATGTAGGTGTTCTAGTATGTATTATTTGGACTACATGTACAAAAGTTTATTTTCGGTGTATACTTAACAGTGGAATTGCTGGGCTGCAGGGAGGCACAGGTTCTACTTTGCTAGGTAATACAAAACTGTTTTCCAGGGACATTGCATCAATTTACATTCCAACTAGCTGCAGATGAGAGTTTCTGTTTTCCTCATCTTGGCCAACATTCAGTATTCTCTGGCTTTTTAGTTTTTATTGGTGAGGGGTCAAGTGATATCTCGTTTTAGTTTTTTTTTTTTTTTTTT
>NW_016107706.1:2006240-2007831 GCF_001604975.1 Cebus imitator | reverse complement strand
TCAAGAGTCACGCTGGCGACACGTGGGGCTCCTCCGCTGGGAATCTCCTGGTGTGTGAGCAACAAAAATTGATCTGAAAGTGTGGCGTCCTCGCGTTCTCTGCTCTTTCAGTGGGAGCTGCAATCCCGAGCTGCTAGTGATCAGCCATCTTGGATCTCTCTCCCGAAGTCTCCCACTATTATTGTGTGGGAGTCTAAGTCTCTTTATAAGTCTTATGTATCTGGGTGTTCCTGTATTGGGTGCGTATATATTTAGGGTAGTTAGCTATTCTTGTTGCATTGATCCTTTTACCATTATGTAATGTCCTTTGCTGCTTTTGATCTTTGTTGCTTTAAAGTCTATAAAATAGAGGCGAGAATTGCAATTCCTGCTTTTTATTTATTTATTTTTGCTCTCAATTTGGTTAGTAAATCTTTCTCCATCCCTTTGTTTTGAGTCTTTGTGTATCCTTGCACGTGAGATGGGTCTGGATGCAGCATACCAATGGGTTTTGGCTGTGTCTTTTGATTGGGGGATTTAGTTGATTTAAATTTAGGATTAATAATAATATATGTGAGTTTAATACTGCCATTTGATGTTTTAGTTTTAGCTTGCAGTTTCCTGATTAATGTAGCTTAAGTTTTTGTTTATGGGCTCCCAAAATACTTTTGTGAAATCAATCTTGGTGAATTGTTTCCAGCAATTTAAGTCACGTTGTGTTATTTGGTACTTCTCCTTATAAAGAACTCAAGCAATACACAGAAAGCAAATGTGTATCGCACCTCCATGCACCTTCTGGAACTTATTGTATATATTTACATACAGTTGGAAATTGAATTTATTTTACAAGTTGTTTATTTACCTTAATATAGATCACCCTATTTCAGTAGGTACAGATCTACTTCATTCATTCATTCTTTCTTTCTTTGTTTTTGAGACAGTTCTCACTGTGTTGTCCAGGCTATACTGCAGTGGCATAATCATGGCTCACTGCAGCCATGACCTCCCAGGCTCAAGTGATCCTCTCACCTCAGCCTCCCAAGTAGCTGGGACCACAGATGCACACTACCATGCCCAGCTAACATTGGTATTTTTTGTAGAGACAGGGTTTTGCCATGTTGCCCAGGCTGGTCTTCAACTCCTAGGCTCAAGCAATCTGCTTGCCTCGACCTCCCAAAGTGCTAGGATTACAGGCGTGAGCCACTGTGCCCTGCCTACTTCATTCTTTCTAACTGTTGTGTAATGTTTCACAGTATGGATGAACCATAATTTTAGCAGTCCACACTCTCTCAATTAATTTTTTTGAACAAGTAACATGGACCTATACCATCCAAAATGTAAAAAAGGGTATATCCCTCCCACTCCTTTTCCTCAACAAGTCATTACTCTTGGCCTGGAGGTAGCCAAAACGAGCATTTGTGGTAGAAATTGGCCAGATGCTCACCAGTGCCATCTGTTTCTTCTTCCTGAGCACACAGAAGCCATTTCTCAGTTTCCTAGAGTTAGGTTGAAGTCAGATGACTTGGTCTGACCAACACAACATGGGAAGAGGGAACAGACACAGCTGAGTCTTGGCCTATTTCTGGTATTCTTTTTTTTTTTTTTTTTTTTT
>NW_016107706.1:2004251-2005275 GCF_001604975.1 Cebus imitator | reverse complement strand
ATAAATTCTAGCGGTCTATAATCGGTCCTGGTACTGACATGAAATTGCTGAGAAAATCAGCTCAGGTCAGAGATACAAGGTTGTGCTTTTCTTTATATTCAGGTTTCTCACATAGAGTACACATTAATTTTTAGACTTCAAAAATAGTTTTTAATCAAAGGAGCCTATAAAACTTGAATTGTTACAACTATAATTCCCCACTTCAAGGCCTCACTAGTCTTGAAATCAGTCTTTTTTTCCTCTATTCTGCAGGCACTAAAAGCAAAGTCCTATGCAAGTAAGTTGCTTAAGGGTAATAAACTAAGGAGGAGAAACATGAATATACTTTTGTTCCACATTTCTCATTTCAGACAGTGAGTCTCAACTTTCGGGTTTATGTACAGTAGCAGATGCTGTCTATCCTGGGCTCATATCCTTTGGGCGTATTCTGGAGTTTGCTTTTGGAGAGTTCTCATACAAGAGGAAGACTGCCTGTGTCTACATGAGTGCATTCTCCGACCTTAGGAACGCGCTTTTCCAAGCACTGAGCTGGGTCGAGGTGCAGGAGTGTTAACACCTAAAGAGGAAGGGAGAGGGTGGGAGAATAGCTCAGCTTCCTTGCTTCTTAGTGAGACAATTCTCAAGTGTGTTCCATAGTTTCCCAGATGACTCACAGCAGGACTAAGCCTGGTTGCCCATACAGTGACCCCTCATTAACGCACCCTTAATGACTGTCCTTCCTTTCCCGTCTTCTCCACTCCTTCAAAAGTGAAGTCGCCTCTTGGAGTCACCTTCTTTTTTTTTTGATACAGTCTCACTCTGTTGCCCAACTGGAGTGCAGTGGCCCAGTCTCAGCTCACTGCAACCTCTGCCTCCCATGTTCAAGCGATTCTTCTGCCTCAGCCTCCTGAGTAGCTGGGATTACAGGCACCTGCCACCAAGCCCGGCTCATTTTTGTGTTTTTAGTACAGATGAGATTTCACCATATTGGGCAGGATGGTCTCGATCTCTTGACCTGGTGATCTGACTGCCTCGGCCTCCCAAA
>NW_016107706.1:1988023-2003596 GCF_001604975.1 Cebus imitator | reverse complement strand
AAAAAAAAAAAAAAAAAAAAAAAGTGCCCCAAATCCCCACTGTACCCTGTTTAAAGTATAACTGACCCTTGAACAATGAGAACGTTAGGGTTACTAATCACCTACACAGTCAAAAATATGTATATAACTTTGGTTCTCCCAAAACTTAATTACTAATAGTCTATGGTTGATTGGAAGTCTTACTGATAACATAAAGTAGATTAACACATATTTTGTAGTTATATGTATTATATACTGTACTTCTACAATAAAGCTACAGAAAATAAAATTTAAAAAAATCTAAGGAAGAGAAAATATATTTACTATTCATTAGGTGGAAGGGGATCATCATAAAGGGCTTCTCATTGTGTTCACATTGAGTAGGCTGAGGACAAGGAGGAAAAGGATTGGCTGGTTGGTCTTGCTGTCTCAGGGGTGGCAGAAACAGAAGAAAATCCATGTATTATTATGAGTAGACCTCACAGTCCAAACCTGTGTTGCTTAAGGTACTTACCACATGGCTGGCTTCCTAACTATTCTCTGTCACGGTATACTTGCTTTTTCCTACATGATTTGCTTAGTTGCTTACTGTTTTCTATCAGACTGTTTCCTGAAAACAGAAACTGAGTCTGCTTTGGTCACCACTGTATACTCGGTGTTTATGACAATACTCTCTTTCCCATGGAAGATACTTTATAGGCTGAGAATGGGGTTGAGGTTTGGATTTCTGGCATTAAACAGCCACCAATTCCTTGCTCATTCAAATCACAGGATCCTAACCTCTATCACGCTACATGGAAAAAATCAAGGAGACAGGAGAAATGAAATAAGGGGCTCTGCAGAGCAGGTTCTGGCTCAACAAATCCATCAAGCTACATGTGTGGAGGAGGCAGAACAGAATCCACTGGTGACCCTGCCTACCAAGAACATGGGCCAATTAACATCTTAAATTTTCACTATTAGATTAGTAGCTCCTATTCACTGGGGAAGGAGAAGAAAGGAGGAAGGTTGCCAAAATCTCTCCCTGAAGTACATCCTATTATATATATAATTTCTTTTTTTCTTTTTGGAGATGGAGTTTCACTCTTTGTCACCAAGGTTGGAGTGCAGTGGCACAATCTTGGCTCACTGCAACCTCTGCCTCCTGGGTTCAAGAGATTCTCCTACCTCAGCCTCCTGAGTTCCTGGGATTACAGGCACCTGCCACCATGCCTGGCTAAGTTTTGTATTTTTAGTAGAGATGGGATTTCACCATGTTGGCCAGGCTAGTCTCAAACTTCTGACCTCAGGTAATCTACCCGCCTGGGCCTCCCAAAATGCTGGGATTACAGGTGTAAGCCACTGTGCCTGGGAGCAAACAAACAAACAATATGAAGTCTGTCCATGGGTCACACAGCTCAACAACCCCAAGAATTTCTGGTTTATAGATCTTTCTATTTGTACAAACCTTGAGGCTAATTCTTACCATCAGGTTTAGCTCCTTTTGGATACATTGATCCCATCCCTCTCCTCCCTGCAAAAAGAAAAAGGCAGAACATAGTTACAAGAAAGTGTCAGTAGCAATGGCTGAAACCACTTACAGCAAGGCCTGTGCTATGCTTTCTGGAACGGTGGCACCTTTGCTGTGCCTGGACTATTCTGTCCTCTCAATGTCCACCTGTTGAAATCATGTTAACTTTGCAAGGTCTGGTACAAATGCTACCTTCTTCATGAAATGTTCTCCAATCCTACCAACCAAGTGGAAACCTGCCAGTAGCTTCTAGTTGACTGGTTTCATGGTCAGTGGACCTCCCGCAACAGGGCTCGGCACAGACCTTCCAGTGCTTGGTGGTGTTTCAGAACCAAACTAAGGTCTACTTGCCTAGGGCAGTAACACCAGATAGCCACGCAGAGGTTTTGCTGCAGTAGAAAGGCAGGGCACCAAGAAAGGAGAGAATTGGGTTAGCTCATCTTTTAAGACCTGAACTTCCACAGCTTGCAGGAAAGGATTTTTTTTTCCTTTGGAGACAGAGTCTCGCTCAGCTGCCCAGGCTGGAGTGCAATGGTGCGATCTCGGCTCATTGCAACTTCTGCCTCCTGGGTTCAAGCCATTCTCCTGCCTCACCTCCTGATTAGCTGGGACTACAGGCACACACTGACAAGCTCAGCACATTTTTTGGATTTTTTAGTAGAGACGGGGTCTCAAACTCCGGAGCTCAGGCAATCCACCTGCCTCAGCCTCCTAAAGTGTTAGGATTATAGGCGTGAGCCACCGCACCCAGCTGCAGGAGACGATTTCTAAAGATGGAGATATTTTCAGAAAAGCAGAAGTTACAAGTAAAGTCATAAATCAATACACAGAGGTTATAAATTGGTTTGACCTAAAAAGGCAGGACATCTCCAAGCAGGAGCTCACAGGTCATAGGTGGATTCAAAGATTTTCTGACTTGCGACTGGTTCAGGAGGTGAAGCTTTGTTCTAAAAATTTCGGATCAGGAGAAAAGAATTTTAGCGGGCCGGCGCGGTGGCTCAGGCCTGTAATCCCAGCAGTTTGGGAGGCCGAGGCGGGTGGATCACGAGGTCAAGAAATCGAGACTATCCTGGTCAACACGGTGAAACCCCGTCTCTACTAAAAATACAAAAAATTAGCTGGGCATTGTGGCGCGTGCCTGTAGTCCCAGCTACTCAGGAGGCTGAGGCAGGAGAATTGCCAGAACCCAGGAGGTGGAGGTTGCGGTGAGCCGAGATTGCGCCACTGCACTCCAGCCTGGATAACAAGAGCGAAACTCTGTCTCAAAAAAAAAAAGAATTTTAGCTATGGCTTGTGGGCATGACCTTCTTCAGGAGTTAGAAACTTAGAGAAACAACAACGAGAAAACAACAAAACCAGCAGTCATAGTTCAGTCCTCAGCTCCCCCTTCTCTGAGGTCTATGCGTCAGCAGATCCATTTGGTGGGGGTCTAGGTTTCTAAAAAACAACTCAGGGACATGTGTTGATGTTATCTTTAGTTTTTACAGGGAACCAGACATCCAGTTATTTTAGTGTCTTTGGTTATTTTAAGTTACTACCACCTTCTTGCTTATCAAGCTGCTTATTAACTTTTCAAGGCTAGCTAAGTGCCTAGAGTTTCTCTTGAAGAAACTCAAGATTTTGATTTATTTCTATGGTTAGGGGCCTACAGGCCCTAAAAGGGGTCCCTGCTTCGTGTCAGCCGGGCCTCGGCGAAGGTCTCTTCCTCACTGAAACCCCCACCTCTCGGGTTCAAGCAATTCTCCTGCCTCAGCCTCCCAAGTAGCTGGGATTACAGGCGCCCGCCACCACGCCCAGCTAATTTTTTGTATTTTAGCAGAGACGGGGTTTCATCATCTTGGCCAGGCTAGTCTTGAACTCCCGACCTAGGGTGACCCACGCGCCTCAGCCTAAGTGCTGGGATTACAAGTGTGAGCCAACGTATCCGGCCCAAGGTCTCTTCCTTATGACTGCCATTGGACTGAAAGGTGTCCAACCTACGACACTTTCGCACCTAGCCCTATCCCTGCTACTATTTTTAAAAATCTAATTTACCAAGTATGTTCAGTCTTCAGCTCGCTTATTTCTCCAACGGCCCTAACGTAGTCAAACGGAGAAAACTGAAGTTCAGTGGTGTGGGGGCGGGGTGACATAAGTCAAGGCCCGTGAGACTACCCCCAAACTCGTGGGTCCGTCTCACTTGTACGCCCAAGCCCTGTCAGGGGGCAAAAAACAAAGTCCCCAAGGCAGGTGCTTATTTGAGCTAAAGCTGCGAACAGACACAACCTCGTCTCCGCCCAATGCAGGAGGGAACTGTGGGAGACAGCACCGCGACAAGCGTTAGAAGAACGTCCGCCTTGAGAGAACGTCACCAGGCAAACTCCTAGTTTCACTCCGTCCGGTGGCCCACAGCCTTTTATCCCAGTTGGCAGTGGGCCACACCCGAGGGCTACCCCACCCAGCCGCTCCCTCAGGGCTTCTCCACACCCTGCGGAGCCCTTAGCACGTCTCGAGGGTGTGACGGTCACGCCGTGACGTCACTCCAGAGGAACAGAGGAAGGGGTAAGACGAGCAGGTTGAAGGGCTGCAACCCAAACAGATAAGCGCTCAGAGAGCCTGGAGGCGGGACCAATTTATGACTGACATCCACCCACACACATTGCTTTTCTGATTCCTTCTCAAACTAACCAATGAATGCGACGACGGAGACAGCAACGTGCCCCAGGCGCTAGAAGAGGCTCTGCCCCTTTTACTTGGCTGCCCTTTCGTCGCCATGCTTAGTGTGGCTACTGCCTCTGTGCTACTTTAGGCTCTCTTACGGCCTTTCGATGCCTTTGATGAACCCCTTCCTAAGCATTTCTTCCCTTCCACCGCCAAATCCCACCTTCTCGGGTTTCCAGCTCGCCTACTTTATAGCCAGCCACACTGGAGATGGCGGCCGGAGGCGGGGCCGAGGTAAGGCGTGACCGGCGCGGTGACGTCAGCGCGCTGCGTGTCGGCAGGTGGAGGGAGAAGGGAAAGTTTGGCCCGTGTGTGGGGCTGGGGTGAGGGCGGGACAGAGGGGCTGGGCCCAGGCGAAGCTTCTGTCGCTGGTGCTGCGGAGGCCGAGGACAGGACGTGGGCTGGGCCGGGCAGTGCCGGACACAGAGGAGCAGGAGGCGAGGTCCGCCGGAGCTCCGAGCCCCCGCCACTCTGCTGCGCGGTGACCCCGCGCCCCGGCGCCGTCCGACCCGTGGCTGTTGAGAGACGATTGGTGGGGGCGCGGCGGCGGCTGGTGGGGGTGGGGAGACGCGCGGCGAGGAGACGAGCGAGGTCAGCGAGTTTGAGCGAGGACCGCGAGCCGCTGCCGCCGTCATGTCCGAGGACTCGAGCGCCCTGCCCTGGTCCATCAACAGGGACGATTACGAGCTGCAGGAGGTGATCGGTGAGAGCAGGCGCCGCGGAGGGGGGAGGCGCGGCGGTGGACGGTGGGGGACACGCGGGAACGTGGCGAGCCGCGGGAGTTCGGGGAGCTCAGCCCTCATAGGAATTCGTGGGGCGCTTGCCGTGCAAGGGGTTTGTAGGACGCATGTGTCGAGGAGCGCGTGTGAGACGGGAAGGGGGTTTTGAGGCGCGCGCCTGTGAGGCCGGGTGGGGTGGGGCTTGAGGGGGCTCAGGAGAGATTTGTGTACAATATTCTCAGATGTGTGGACAGGAGCGACCCATGTGTCTTGTAGAGAAAGAAAGTGCAGGTGTGGGACAGGCCTTTCCGAGGCTGTGGGAGAAACGGGATCTTGAACTTGTGGCCACAGCCATCGATTTATGGGATTGTGGGATAGAAAAGGAGCTTTAGTAGCTGGGGATCCTCCAGGTGAAGCTGCAGGAACCGCTCTGAGCAACCTAGACCCAACTTCCGACTCTTTCCAACTGACTTTCCAGTCGAGGAGGTAGATATTAAATAAGTAGACACAAAGAATTAAAAAGGACCGGACGCGGTGGTTCACGCCTGTAATCTCAGCACTTTGGGAGGCCGAGGCAGGCGGATCACGAGGTCACGAGTTCGAGGCCAGCCTGGCCAGTATGATGAAACCGCGTCTCTACTAAAAATACAAAAATTAGCTGGGCGTGGTGGCAGGCGCCGGTAGTCCCAGCCACTTGGGAGGCTGAGGCTGAGAAGAATCGCTTGAACCTGGAAGGCGGAGGTTGCGGTGAGCCGAGATCGCACCTCTGCATTCCAGCCTGGGCGACAGAGCAAGACTCCGTCTCAAAAAGAAAGAAGAAGAAGAAGAAAAAGAATTAAAAAGAAGAGGCTTTGGCAAGTGCTATGAAGGAGATAAACAAGATGTTCTGATAGAGAATAACATGGAGATCTAGTTAGGATGATTTAAAGGAAAATTCTTTTTCTGAAGCGATGACATTGCAGTTGAGTCCTGAAGGATGAAAAGAAGTGAGGATTAAGAGCCTCGGGAAGATTTTTCCTTACTGAGGGATGATGAGATGCAGTGGCCTTGAATAGGGGAAGAGCTTGATGTGTTTTAGGACCTGAAGGAAGGCTGGCAGGGATAGAAGAGGGAAGGGAGGAGCCAGAGCTTAAGGATCTTCTCAGCCTTGGTACAGACTTTGGAATTATATTTTATCGCTGGAGACCCTCAAAGAGTGCCTTGACGTGATCCGATAAATTGGGCTGGTGTGTGAAAAGATTTGAAGGGGGTCCGGGAATACCAGTTGGCAGAGACCAAAACTTGCACAAACATAGATTGTAATACTCACAGAAGCCTACGGATTGGGAGGAGCTGCGGACTGGGGATGAGGGGAGTATTTGTTGTTCAACGATAATCCAGTGACCTTGGAAATCAAAAGAGGATGAGTTTAGCCATACAGGCTCAGTCCAACTGACATGAGCAGACCCCTGTGTATTGGAGGAAGGAGAATTGTCTACTTTGCCAGCATCCTGCACTAAAATTAGTTTTACAATAAAAGACCAACTGAAGACTCCTTAGCTGCCTTGGGGATGTCAGTGTTTATTTCACTGTGTTTAAAAAAAAAAAAAAAAAAAACTTTGTCAGACAATTTATTTTTTATTATTTTTTTTAAAGACGGGGCTTCGCCATGTTGGTCAGGCTGGTCTTGAACTCCTGACCTCAGGTGATCCGCCCACCTTGGCCTCCAAAGTGCTTGGATTACAGGCGTGAGCCACCATGCCCGGCCAAACAATTTGTTTTTTACTTTATTTGCCTCTTATTTTAAAACCATCTGGGGTTAAAGTAATATTGGTTTGTGTAGGAGAAACAAAAACAAAACAAAACAGAAACACCTGGACTAAGTGTAATCTGAAAGACATCACATCTTGCGGAAGCCGCATCATGGGCCTGTGCCTTGCTACACAGTGGGTCTTTGACATGTACTGCTTGGTTCTAAAGACAGTTAGCTAGTTCCCAGTCTTGATTGATTGCTTCTGGTTCCCCTAGTCAGACTGTCATATTGAAGGAAAGGATTAAATGGAAGATTCTGAAATGATGTCAGATAAGTAAAGACGAGGTTCCCTATCATTTTAGAAGAAGAGTTTTTTCTGGTAGTGTGTCCATCTTTCTAGGGTGAAGAGGATGGTTGTAGTCATTCTCAAAGCCTTTGCTGTTATGGTAGCAAAGAATTTCAGAGTTGCAAAGGCGCTAGAGATTTTGTGATTTATTAATTTGGTGTCCTCGGACCCATAGGATATCTGAGTGGGCAAAAGGGAGTTTCTCAGTCTTCTGGATAGGGTTAGTGTTCCTCACACAAAGTGGTCCATGGCTTTTAAAAGGTTAGGAATGCCAATGTGATGTGACCATCTTTCATAGATTTAAAACAACTTTACTGAGGTATAATTTCATGTGAAATACACCCATTTTAAGTGTAACATTTAGTGATTTTCAGTAAATTCCCTGTGTTGTGCATTTATCACCATAATCCAGTTTTAGAGTATTTCCATCATCCCCATGAGATCTCTTGTGCTTTCTTACAGTTAATGCCTTTTTCCACCCCCAGCCTTAGGCAACTACAGGTCTACTTTTTGTCTCTATAGACTTGCCTTTTTTGGACATTGCATGTAAAAGAGATCATATAACATGTGGTGTTTCATATTTGGTTTCTTTCACTTAGCATAAATATCTTTTAATTTTTAAAAAACAATTTTGAGGTATAATTTATGTAACATAAAATTTACCTGGTTAAAATGTACAACCCAATAATCTCAGTAAATTTATGTGATTGTTCCGTCATCACCACAATCCAATTTTAGAACATTTTCATCATTCCAGAAAGATGCCTCATGTCCATTTGCAGTTACTCCCTGTTCCCACCCCCAGCCCCAGGCAATCACATATACTTTCTGTCTGTATAGATTTGCCCTTTCTGGACATTTATGTAAATGTAATCATATAATATATAGTCCTTTGTGTTCTGCTGCTTTTACTTCACATAATGCTTTTTGAGGTTCATCCATCTAGCACGTAGCAATACATGGTTCCTTTTTATTGGACACCAGTTGATGGACGTAGGATTGTTTCTGCTTTTTGGCTGTTTGGAATAAGGCTGCTGTGAGTATTCACATCAAGTCTTCATATGAATATGTTTCATTTTCCTTGGATATATACCCAGGAGTGGAATTGCTGGGTTGTATCACAAATTTAACTGTTTAAGAAACTGCCAAAGTGTTTTTCAAAGTAACTGTACCATTTAATGTTCCTGCTAGTAATTATAAGAGTTCTCATTTCTCTATAGTTGTTGTCTTTTTGTGTGTTACCATCCTAGTGGCTATGAAGTGGTATCTCACTGTGGTTTTGAGCATCCTTTCATGTGCTTATTTATTAGGCTTTCATAGCTCTTTTTTGGTGAAATATCTATTCAAATCCTTTGTCCACTTGGACTGCCTATTGGGTTCTTTGTTTTGTTATCTGTTTTTTTTTTTTTTTGAGATGGAGTCTTGCTCTGTCACCCAGGCTGGAGTGCAGAGGTGTGATCTCGGCTCACTGCAGCCTTTGCCTCCTGGTTCAAACGATTATCCTTCTACTGCCTCAGCCCTCCGAGTAGCTGGGATTACAAGCGCCCACCACCACACCCAGCTAATGTTTGCATTTTTAGTAGAGATGGTGTTTCACCACGTTGGGCAGACTGGTCTCCAACTCCTGACCTCAGGTGATCTGCCCATCTCAGCCTCCCAAAGTGCTGGAATGACAGTTGTGAGATAGTGTAGTTTTTGTGTTTTTTTTTTTTTGAGACAGAGTCTTACTCTGTCACCTAGGCTGGTATGTAGTGGTATGATCAGGGCTCACTGTAACTTCCACCTCCTGTGCTCAAGTGATCCTCCTACCCCTGCTTTGCGAGTAGCTGGGACTACAGGTGCATGCCACCATGTTTGGCTAATTTTTGTGTTTTTGTAGAGACAGGGTTTTAACACATTTCCAGTATGGTCTCTAATTTCTGGGCTCAGGTGGTCCGCTTGCCTCAGCCTCCCAAAGTGTTAGGATTACAGGCATGAGCCACTTCGCCTAGCCTTGTTTCATTTTAACTTTTTTTTTTTTGGAGATGGAGTCTTGCTCTGTGGCTCAGGCTGAAGCGCAGTGGCGTAATCTCAGCTCACTGCAACCTCTGCTTCCTGGGTTCAAGTGATCCTCCTGTCCCAGACTCCCGAGTAGCTGGGATTATAGGTGTGCGCCACCAATCCCAGCTAATTTTTTGTATTTTTAGTAGAGACTGGGTTTCACTATGTTGGTCAGGCTGCTCTTGAACTCCTGACCTTGGGTGATCTGCCTGCCTTGGCCTCCCAAAGTGCTGGAATTATAGGTGTGAGCCACTGTGCCCGACCTCGTTCATTTTCTTAATGGTGTCTTTTAAAAGCACAAAAGTTTTGAGTTTTGATGCTTATCACTTTTTTCTTTTATTGATTTTGCTTTTGGTGTTGTATCTAAGAAATCTTGACTAACTCAATCATTGTGAAGATTTTTTTTTTTCCTATGTTATCTTTAAGTGTTACAGTTTTAGGTCTTGCATTTAAGCCTCTGATACATAATTTTTGTGTAGGGTGTAAAGTAAGGTGAATCACCTTGTTTTACAGTTGAAGACACAGAGACAGAAAGCTAAAATGACTGCTTAAAGCTGACATCTACGTTTCCTGTAGCCTAATTCAGGATTCTTGTTCCTGTATCTGCATTGCTTGGTTTTTGGATATAAACTGGAAGATGGGGGTCATTGTCCCACAGATTAAGGGAAATATCTCCTCCACTTCTTTTTGAGACAGGGTTTCACTCTGTCACCCAGGCTGGAATGCAGTGGGGCAATCCCAGCTCACTGTCTCACTGTATGAACTCCTGGCTTGAGTGACCCTCTTGCCTTAGCCTCCCCAGTGCTGAACTGCAGGCACATGCCACCGTACCCACCTAATTGTTTTATTTTTTTGTGGAGACAGGGTCTCATATGTTGTCCAGGCTCGTCTCAAACTTCTGGGCTCAGGCAGTCCTCCCACCTCAGCCTCCTAAAGTGTTGGGATTCCAGGCGTGAGGCACTGTGCCTGGCCAAGGGAAATATCTACCCTTAGAGTGAAAAAATCTGAAAGATGCTCCACGCCTGTCATATCCTTCCAGTCTTCTTACTGCCTCTCTCCATTTTCCCAACAAGGAGAAAAAAAAGTTTTTCTTGAGCTACAGGCTAGTAAAGTAGCAAGGTTCGATAAAGCGTTGTATTCTCATTTTAACGCGGCTTCCATACCTAAATGTTTGGTACATAGTATTTTATGATAAGCTATAGTCTTCAAAAGAATCTTTATGGTTTCTTCAGATTACACTCAACTTTTTCAGGAGACAAGATTAAAATCTAGAAAAAGGGGTTTGGGGTCATTTAAATTTTGTTTTCAAAGGATTGTATTCTAGAGAAATCAATGCAATGATGTCATCTCCATCGAAACACATACGTTTATTTCAACTTAAATTATTTGAACTGTATTTTTTCACAGTTGTTACTTAGCACTATACTATTTATGGGATTGTTTCTCACATTCTGTTTTGTTCTTCATCTTTCTGGTAAAATCCTGCAGAGAACAGAATCTCCTCCTGAGAATATATTAAAAGTCTATGGATTGAAAATTCAGGGGACTTGAAAAAGAATTGTATCATCTTAAGGATGCTTTGGCAAGATTTGAAGTTCTTTAAGTATGATTATGTGTAAAAGATATTAGTATCATTCTCACAATTAATCATTGATCTTTCAGTATTTTTGAGCTAGCTCCTAGCCCTTAGTCTTAGATTAGAATTTCTGAGCATGTGTTATAGTGTATTTGACATGTGTTAGAACAGCTGTAAAAATTTGGACTTCGGAGTTAGACTGACCCAGATTCAAATCCTGGCTTTGCCTCTTACTGGTTATGTGGTCTTGGACAAATCATATAATTAGTTTCCATGTCAGCTTTTTGTCTGTATACTGGGGAGAATAGTACCTATGTCACTGGGTTGTTATATGGATTGAGTGTAATTATTTGTGGGAAGTGTTTAGCTTGTATAAAATGATAGTTGTTGTTAGCTGTGACTTTTTTTACCCTTCCCCTTGTCCTTATATTTCCCAATTTTTGGTATTGCCATGAAATAATAAAATACTATGTGATGTGAAATTTTGTAACACTTAAAATATTTTAAATCTGTTTTTAATGCTTATTGGAACATTATTGCATCTTTTTTTTCTTAGTCCAAGCCTCATTCAGGTTCAGATGGGTTTAGGGATTTGTGTTGGAGATGGTAGTATAACTGTAAGGACCATCACCATGATATTGCCAGTAACACAGTATGATGGCAGAGGGCTGCGCCATGTAGCTTTTATTGTCCTGCATCTTGAAAAGTCTCCATAAGTATTTACTATTTACCTCAGACTAGAAAATTGAAAACTCCATACTAGGTTGAAGGTATGATTCACCTAGCTTTGACACTTTGGTGAAGGCAATGCAATATATTTCTATTTTTGACTTTCCCTTCTTTTTAATTTTCATTCATTGTTCTCTAGCCACACGTTTTGAATCTGAAGTTGTGGTTTTCAAATGCAGATTCCAGGGCCTTTACCTTTAGTGCCTCCATAAATGTGAAGGAATTCATGCTTTCAATAGAATGATGCTTAGTAGTGTATTTTTCCTCTGATTGAGAGATTCAGCTAAGTGACATTTTCTACGAGGCCAGCATTTCATAGAGTTGTATCAAATAAGGATTACATTTCTCCGCATGTGGGGAATTTGGAAATAATAGCGGCTTAATAAAATCCTTTTCTCCTCTTATGTAACGAGAAGACTGGAGGTGGCAGCCTAGGTGCTGTCAGGCACCCAGGCTCCTAGTTTTCCGTGCCACCACACTTAGCACCTGATTCTCCTTCTCGTAGTTGGAAGATGGTCGTGCCACCTCGAGACTCATGCTTGTGTTCTAGTCTGGAAGAATATGACAAAAGGACAAAGACACATGACAGCTGAGTTGGCTGTCTTTCAAAAAGCTTTCTTCCATGGATGCCTTACTCAGTGGCCTCCACTTGTAGTTTACTGACCAGAACTGTATAATTTTGTCATTTGCAAGGGAGGCTGGGAAATGAAGCTTTAGCTGGACCCATTCAAACGAAATAGGTCAGGATTCTCTTACTAAAGAAGGGGAAATTATATGTTGGCTAAGCAACTAAAAATGTTGGCCTCTTCTTTTTTTTTTAATGAAAATAGTTAAATAAGATATTGCAAGTAAGTAACCTGGCACATAGTAATCAGTTAATAAATGTTAGCTTTAATCTGAAGAGGCAGTTGCCTACCAATTAAGAGCGTAGTTTTGAAACTCAGGTAGTTCTCATTTCTAGGCCCTACTCTGCCTAACTAACCGTATGACCTAAGTTTTACCTTAATTACATTGCTTTACTTACATTGCCTTGTAAGACCATTAATATCTAACGCATGGGATTATTGTAATTATTAGATGAACAGAAGAAATGTAAGTAAAGAAAGTGCTCAGCACAGACTCGGCCACAGAATGAATGCTCAGTGAGTGTTAATGTACATGACGGTAACAATGAAATAATACCCATGAAGACGGGGCTATTTTTGTGTTCGTTCTACCCTGACAAGTTTTTTTTCCCCTTGAAAATATACTCCACTACTTGATTAATTCATTTGGCAAATATTTATTGAACTGTTATGTGCCAGGCACTATTCTGGATGCTGGAGATAAAACAGTGAAGCAAACACAAAAATGCCTGCTTCCGCAGATTTTATAATCTAGAAACTCTAAAGAAGAAAAATAAAGCAGGAAAAGGGGGTAGGGACTGCTAGGGATGGAGGTGGTGTTTCAGTTTTAAATAGGTCAGGGAAAATGTCACTGAGAAGGTGACATTTGAGGAAGAAGGTCAAGAAGGGAATGATGTGGTTTTCTGTTGTTCCAAGCAGAGGATGACAAGAACAAAAGGTTCTGAAGTAGAAGCATGCTGATGTGATTCAGGAATGCTAAGGAGGTGTGAGGGCAGTTAGAGCAGAGTAAGTCAGAGGGTGAAGAGACGGATAAGTGAAGAGGTTAGAAAGGAGAGATGGTATGGATGCATGGTCCTTGTTGTCAGATTGCAAGTCATTGTAGGAACTTGGCTTTTGCTTTGAGTAAGATTGAAAATCATTACTGGGTTTTGAACAGAGATTTAAATGACCTGACTTATGTTTTAAAACTCAGGCTGCAGGCCAGGTGAGGTGGCTCATGGTTGTAATCCCAGCACTTTGGGAGGCAGAGGTGGGTGGATCACATGAGGCCAGGAGTTCAAGACCAGCCTGGTCAACATGGTGAAACCCCATCTCTACTGAAAATACAAAAATTAGCTGGGTTTGGTGGTGCATGTCCGTAATCTCAGCTATTTGGGAGGTTGAGGCACGAGAATTGCTTGAACCCGGGAGGCGGAGATTGCAGTGAGCCTAGATCTTGCCACTGCACTCCAGCCTGGGTGACAGAATGAGATGCTGTCTCAAAACAAACAAACCAAAAGAAGCCTCAGACTGCAATGTGAAGAATAGTGTTGTAAGGGCACAAGGGTGGAAGGAGGTTATCCAGGGGAGAGAAGTCATAGTGGAAACGGTAAGAAGTGGTCAGATTCTGGGTGTAGCACATTTTTTCGAAGTTAGAGGATTTGCTGTTGGATTAGATGTGAAAGAAAGGGAAGATGAGATGATTCCAAAACTTTTGGCTAGAGCATCTGGAAGAATGGAGTTGCCATCCGCTGAGATGGGAGATCACCAGAGTGAACAGGAGAGTGAGTGATGATTCATTGCAGAACCATCAGGCTGCTTGAATAATTACTTGAAGCATATGGCAGTGTGTCTTATTTTCATCTTTGTGTGAAGAGAATAGCATAATTTTTAAGATGATGACTATTCTTACAGCTGTTCTGCCAGTTAATTTTCAACATGACTCTGACAAGAGACCTTATTTAGAAAAGGGGTTAACAAAATTGTAAATTCCTGTGTTTTGCATGGTTTAGGTGACAATGTTTTAGTCATCTTTCAAAACAAACAGTCTGGGCTAGTGCTTTTCTTTAGTGAATGTAAAACCTTACTAAAATATACTTTAAAATCTTTAGACTCTAGTCCTGTTATAGTGATGGTTGGACCCAATTTTGGGGACAATATATTCATTTGATTTGATTCATTTAATTCATTTTTTCCTCACAGGAATATCTGGTTTTACATTCTCTCTCTCTCTTTTTTTAAGATGTATTTATTTTTGAGATGGAGTTTCGCTCTGTTGCTCAGGCTGTAGTGCAGTGGCATGATCATGGCTCACTGCGACCCCTGCCTCCCAGATTCAAGCCATCCTCATACCTCAGCCTCCCAAGTAGCTGGGACTACAGGCATGTGCCACCACGCCAGGCTAATTTTTGTATTTTTTGTAGAAACAGGGTTTTACCATGTTGGCCAGGTTGGTCTCGAACTTCTCAGCTTGAGCGATTTCCCTGTCTCGGCCACCCAAAGAGGCCACTGTGCCCAGCCCTACATTCTCTCTTTTAAATTTCTAAGTATAGAAAAGCAGAGAGAGGCTGAAATTTTTTCTTAGTCCTGTTCATGCTTGGGCACCTCCTTCTCTCTCAAGAAGTAGAGTTACCCGGTTTGAAAGATTTAAGGAGAAGGTTCATCCATATTTTCCGCACACTAATTCATTTTGCTGTGTAATGTGTGCTAAGGTTGGTTGCAGTTAAAGAGCTGCCTAGGAGAGGACAGAAGAAGAGTGGAAGATGTGAGGATGTGGGGTGGGGCATTGAGGATGCACACCAGTGTGAAATAGCAAAAGGCTGAATTAGGGTGTTTTATTGGAAATTGTTTTAGATGTTCCATTATATTAGTCTTCAGATTAGGCCAATACCTAGTCAAGGGCATTAGGGACGTAGCTATCACACTGACTAAACCATTCCTTTTGTTCTTTTTTAATTTTTTTTTTCTAAAACATTCTGTTATGGCAGACCAAACCATTCCTAACAGATACCTTTTACCCATATGTTTGAATGTTTATACTAAAGTAACAGTTTTACAAATAGCATTTGTTTTTGTTATGTGCAGTGTATACTGATGTTTTCTGTTTGATCCTATTTACATCAAGAAAAATGATGGTAAACTCAGTAAACTGACTTGTAGATTTAAAAACTATTGAGGAACCCTGCTTTGAAGAAGAGATGAAATATTTTTTTTTTGTATCTCTAACCCTCCTATGTTATCAGATTATTGTAGAATATTGGAGAATCGTTAAAATAATTATGATAAAATTTTTAGATAGTCTTATTTACATTATTAATTGCTGTTTTCTAGGAAGTAAATATTTTTCTAATGAGAGAACATCATTGAGTTAGTGCTGAAAGTAGTGAGTTTTTACTGCATTACCATAGTCCTTTATGTTAGAACCTTAAAATATTTTTTAGTTGCTGTACATTATTTTGATACATGTTTTGGGAAGATAATATGAAGATGGATAAAAGTGACAGCACAGCCGGGCGCGGTGGCTCAAGCCTGTAATCCCCGCACTTTGGGAGGTCGAGGCGGGTAGATCACGAGGTCAAGAGATCGAGACCATCCTGGTCAACATGGTGAAACCCCGTCTCTACTAAAAATACAAAAA
>NW_016107706.1:1969829-1986917 GCF_001604975.1 Cebus imitator | reverse complement strand
AAATATATATTTATATATATGTGATTTACACATATAACTATAAAATATATATATGTGATTTACACATATAACTGTAAATATATATATATATATCATTTACACATATAACAGAGCAAGACTGTCTCAAAAATAAGTATATAAATATATATTTATATATATATATATGTGATTTACACATATAACTATATAGTTTGACAGAATTTGTGTTTGTTACATTTAAATCCATTTGAAAACCTCTCACTAAAGCCACACAAACACAACCATAGACAAAACCAACATGGACAAATCCCAATCACAGTTACAACAAACTAAGTAAAAACTCTGCACAGGGTCAGCTGCAGTGACTCACGCCTGTAATCCCAGCACTTTGGGAGGCCACGGCAGGCGTATCACTTGAGCCAAGGAGTTCGAGACCAGCCTGGCCAACAGCCTGGCGAAACCTCGTCTCTACTAAAACAATACAAAAATTAGCTGGGTATAGTGGCACATATCTGTAATCCCCGTTACTCAGGAGGCTGAGGTATAAGAATGGCTTGAACCTAGGAGGCAGAGGTTGCAGTGAGCTGAGATTACACCACTGCACTTCAGCCTGGGCAACAGAACAATACTCTGTCTCAAAAAACAAACAAGAAACAGCACAAAACTCACATAATGCAAAATTTAAAATAAAATCCAGTATTTAAGAATATACTTCTGGGGGTGGTGACTCACATGTGTAATCTCAGCACTTTGGAAAGCTGAAACAGGAGTATCATAGGGGCCAGGAGTTTGAGACCAGCCTGGGCAACATGGTGAGACCCCGTCTCTAAAATGAAAAATAAAAAAATTAGCCAGGCATGGTGGTGCACACCTGTAGCCCCAGCTACTTGGGAGGCTGAGGTGGGAAGATTGCCTGAGCCCAGGAGGTCGATGCTGCAGTGAGCCATGTTTGTACCACTGCACTCCATAGCCTGGGTGACAGAGTGAGACCCTGCCTTAAGAAACAAAACAAAAAAAAAAAGCAAAAACAAATGAACACATTTAGCATTCAATAACATCATCCCATAGTGTACATGAACAATTTTGACAACAGTTTAGGAACATTAACGTATTACTTCTTAAAAATTACCCAAAGACTGCTATTTAAATATTTGCAGTTTATCTGCTTCTTGGCTGAGCTCCCTTTGTTAATGTGTAGAAGACAGAGAGGCAGAATGGTAATGCTTGCCATTAAGTTCCCTCCCTCTCACATCCCATCGTCTCCTAACTATTTCTGCATGGAAGCCCTGAAGAAAGTTTAACTGCTTTGAATTGCCTTCAGTGACTCTTGGGAACATCTGTGAATAGGAGAAGGAAGCTAATCATGCTGGTCAAAAATCTACAAAAAAGGCATTTCTCAAGTCACAGGAGACATAGCATGGCCTCTACAAGGTACCTTTGGTCCCAGATAACAGACATCTTCCAAACTGTACATGTGTTCACTAATTCTTTACAATATTTTTAAAAATGTACTATCCAGCGGTATTCTTTTTAACCACTATTAGTTTTCAAACCAGCTATTCTACCCCTGGATAATCTAACACTGATCAGTGTATCTTATATATGCAAAACCTGAAATATTTTTTTTTTTTTTTTTTTGAGACGGAGTTTCGCTCTTGTTGCCCAGGCTGGAGTGCAATGGCACGATCTCGGCTCACCGCAACCTCCGCCTCCTGGGTTCAGGCAATTCTCCTGCCTCAGCCTCCTGAGTAGCTGGGATTACAGGCAAGCGCCACCATGCCCAGCTAATTTTTTTGTAGTTTTAGTAGAGACGGGGTTTCACCATGTTGACCAGGATGGTCTCGATCTCTTGACCTTGTGATCCACCCGCCTCGGCCTCCCAAAGTGCTGGGATTACAGGCTTGAGCCACCGCGCCCGGCAAAACCTGAAATATTTTAATAGCATGTTGATCTCCTGGTCCCATGTGATCTGCCTGCCTCCGTTTCCCAAGTGTTGGGGATTACAGGGGTGAGCCACTGTGCCTAGCCTAATTTTTGTATTTTTAGTAGAGGCAGGGTTTCGCCATGTTGGCCAGGCTGGTCTCGAACTCTGGTTTCAGGTGATCTGCCAACTTCAGCCTCCTAAAGTGCTGAGATTACAGGCATGAACCACTGTGCCCAGCCGGAAAAAAATCTTCATGTAAGTGGACTCATGCAGTTCAAGCCCACGTTGTTCATGGGTCAACTGTATGCATTAGCTGTACTCTCCATTTCTCCCTCCCTCCAGACTCTGGTAACCACAGAAAGAACTACTTTCTGTGTCTATGAACTTTTATAATCTTGGTATTTCATATAATTGGAATCATACTATATATGGACTTTTGTGCCTGGTGTCACTTAATGTGTTTTCATAATGAAAACTGTTTTTAAGCATGTGTCAGTATTTGCTCCCCGGCTCATGTCTGCATAACTCCATTTTTTTTTTTTTTTTTTTTTTGAGACAAGAGTATCACTGTGTCTTCCAGGCTGGAGTGCAGTGGCATGTTCTTGGCTCACTGTCACTATTGTCGCCCAGGCTCAAGTGATCCTCCCACCCCAGCCTTCCAGGTAGCTAGGATTTTAGGTGTATACCACATGCCTGGCTAATTTTTGTATTTTTTGTAGAGATGGGGTTTTGCCATGTCACCCAGGCTGGTCTTGAACTTCTGGACTCCAGCCGTCTCCCCACCTTGGCCTCCCAGAGTGCTGGGATTATGGGCGTGAGCTACTGCACCTGGCTGTAACTTTGACTACATCTATTCTCTCATCTGCTCTGACTGACCCTCCTGCTTCTCTCTTTCACTTACTTTGGGCCCACCCAGACAATTTAGGATAATCTTCCCATCTGAAGATCCTTATCATCTGCAAAGTCCTTTTTTGCTGCATATGGTAACATTCACAGGCTTTGGGGATTAAGACACGTACATCTTTGAGAGGCCCATTATTCTACCTAACTATGGACTTTAGATCTTTTATCATTATCCCACCATTCCCTAAGGCTCTGTTCTTTTTTTTTTTTTTTTGAGACAGAGTTTCACTCATGTTACCCAGGCTGGAGTGCAATGGCGCGATCTCGGCTCACCGCAACCTCCGCCTCCTGGGTTCAGGCAATTCTCCTGCCTCAGCCTCCTGAGTAGCTGGGATTACAGGCACGCACCACCATGCCCAGCTAATTTTTTGTATTTTTGGTAGAGACGGGGTTTCACCATATTGACCAGGATGGTCTCGATCTCTTGACTTGTGATCCACCCGCCTCGGCCTCCCAAAGTGCTGGGATTACAGGCTTGAGCCACCGCGCCCGGCCTCTTTTTTTTTTTTTTTCAGTCTGTTTTCTCTCTGTTGTTTAGATACAGCAAACTATTGATCTTTTCTTCACGTTCACCAAATTTATCTTCTGTCATTTCCATTCTCCTATTGAGTCTATCCAGCAAATGTTTTATTTTGGTAATTGTATGTTTCAGTTATATAATTTCCATGTGGTACTTTAAAAGTAACTTCTTGGCCGGGCGCAGTGGCTCAAGCCTGTAATCCCAGCACTTTGGGAGGCCGAGGCAGGCGGATCACAAGGTCAGGAGATTGAGACCATCCTGGCCAACATGGTGAAACCCCGTCTCTACTAAAAATACAAAAATTAGCTGGGGGTGGTGGCATGCACCTGTAGTCCCAGCTACTTGGGAGGCTGAGGCAGGAGAATTGCTTGAACCCGGGAGGCGGAGGTGGCAGTGAGCCAAGATTGTGCCACTGTACTCCAGCCTGGCGACAGAGTGAGACTCTGTCTCAAAAAAAAAATGTAGCTTCTTTGCTGAGATTTTCTGCTTTTTATTTGTTTCAATTCTTTTTTCTTTTTTTTGTTTTGAGATGGAGTCTCACTCTGTTGCCAGGCTAGAGCGCAGTGGTGCAATCTTGGCTCACTGCAACCTCCACCTCCTGGGTTCAAGTGATTCCCATGCCTCAACTCCTGAGTAGCTGGGATTTCAGTACTGCACCACCACACCAAGCTAATTTTTGTATTTTTAGTAGAGATGGAGTTTTACCATGTTGGCCAGGATGGTCTTGATCTCCTGATCCATCTACCTTGGCCTCCCAAAGTGCTGGGATTACAGGTGTGAGCTACAGCACCTGGTCTGTTTCAAAAGATTTTGTAATTGTTTGTAGAAGCCCTTTTGTGATGGCTGCTTTAAAATTCTTGTGAGATAATTCCAACAACTGATTTGTTTTGGTGCTGGCATCAGTATGATCATCTTTTTTTTTTTCCTCATTCAAGTGTGCTTTTCCTGGCTCTTGGTATGACATGTCATTTTTTTGTTTTGTAATTGTATCTTGGACATTTAGGTTATTATGTGAGGAGACTTTTTTTTTTTTTTTTTTTAAATGAGACTGGGTCTTGCTATGTTTCCCAGGCTGGTCTCTAACTCCTGGCCTTAGACGATCCTCTTGCCTCAGCCTCCTGATTATCTAGGATTACAGGTGCATGCCATTGCACCTGGCTGAGACTCTTTATCCTGTTTAATTCTTCTATTTTAATAGGCAGTTACCCTATTTAGGTTTAGTGTATAGCTCTTGTCCTACTTTTGTGAGCTGTAATCCTATGGTAATTCAGTTTTCAGATCGCTTGCAATGCTATCTTCTTCTATTTGATTCTTCTAGAACTCTCATTTATTCAGCTAGAACTCCCATTCTATCTCTGCAGCTCCCTGGGCTGACTTGTGGGTGTGGGGCCCTGGCTCTGCTGCTGCTAAGGCCAGATTGACTTGACATTGCCACAGGTGTGGGGCAGATACCAGGCTGGCACTGTGGTGAATCTGGCCGGCCACTGTTTCAGGTCTAGTGTGGAGACCCTGCTGATGCTGCAGTGGATTGGGTTCACCACTATCCTGGATGGGGACAGGAAAATGTATCTCTCTGCTAGGTCTCTGCTGAGCTGCCCTTTTCACAGTCTGTTGGCCAGAGACAGCAGAGTTTTCTCATTTATTTATTTGTCTTTATCTACCTACCTTATCCATCCATTTGTGATGTTCGTTCCAGTTTGCAAGCCTCCCTAGTGTCCAGTCTGGGATATTTGGGAGGTAAAGGGAAAACCCAGTAAACTTACTGTGGTGTTTTCTTGAAGTCTTGAGATCCCTAACTAGTCTACTTCTCTTTCTACATTTCAGAATCTTCTTATGATTGTTTGTTGAATTATTTTTCTGCTATTTTGTTGTATTTGGAGCGGAGGAGTGAGGAAATGTGAGCCTATGCCATTGTTTTCAAGAACTGGAATCCTAGCAGCTTTGAAATTTATGTTTGCACTGGTATTTATTGGCAATACATATGAAATGGTTGAGGCTTTTGCTTTAACTGACACTCTTTAGAGTGTTTTTCTGCATCTGTTATGCACTGTAGGAACAAGATAAGGATTACTTTTGTTTAAATTGTATGGAAATTAAAAATGTCATGTTTTTATATATCCATCCACTTATTTACTCTTTTATATATTTGTTTTTAGGGAGTGGAGCAACTGCTGTGGTCCAAGCAGCTTATTGTGCCCCTAAAAAGGAGAAAGTGGCAATCAAACGGATAAACCTTGAGAAATGTCAAACTAGCATGGATGAGCTCCTGGTATGCACATCTCATACTTCTTAAATGGAGAGATATAGTCGTATATATTCGTGTCACAGTGGGAAATAACTTGAAGTTTTTGATTTTTTTTTAAAGGTTAATGATTTCTTCATAAATAATGTTCATTGCAAAATTTATAGTCTGGATAAGTAGAAAGAAAAAAATTAGTTATAATTTTCTTACTCTGAGATTAACCTTTACTATATAACCTTTCAGAGTGAACATTTTAATATATTTGTATTTTTGTGATAATGTAATCATATGCCCTTTTCATTTAACAATTTATCATAGAACTTTTTCTGTGTCTGTAAATATGGATCAGTATCATTTACAACGTATATAGTATTCTGTTGAATAGACCACAATTTATTACACTGCCATACAAATATGAACTAATACTGTTATTTTATTAAGTCATTTCTTTAAGAGGGTACACAGCTGTGGTAGAAAGGTCAGGGATTAGGACTGGAACGACCTGTACATCTAGAAGTTTTTTTCACTGTCCCAAATTGTGTTTTATTTCTGGCGGTATCTATGGTTAATTTTAGGGAATAATTGGAATTAAAGAAAGAGGTAATGGAGTTATATATTGCATAATATATAATTATATATGAGATGGATGAGACTAATGTATTTCTTCAGGATTGGTAATGTATGAGCAGAAACTGAAGGAATTGGTTGCTGGAATGATTTTGAGCCATCTTTGGTGAGAGAATGCGTACTTGGAAGGAAATGCTGATTGAAATCTTATTTAAAGATCTTGGATTGATACATACCATAATACTTTAGAGCACCATTTAGACATTTGAACTGCAGTGATGATAAAATATTTGTCTATAACTGTAAACTAATTCTGTTAAAGAAAAACAAAAATTTTAACCTACATATTAAGACTAAAATTTGAGAAGTCCAATATGAAGCCCTATCATTTGCCAGTTATTTAATTGATAAGGATAGAGTAAAATGAATGAAAGTCTTATTATTTAAACTACTTCATGATTAAGCTGAGGTTTAAGGTTTAAATAACGTAAGTTCACATGATGATAATAGCAAACATCTTTCAGTACTAGGCCCTGCAGTGTACTTTAACCTTACACACATTTCTATGAGCTACGTAATAGCTCTGTTTTATAGATGAAGGAAGTAAATCATATAATAAATAACAGAGTCTGGATTAAAAATCAGGTCTATCAGGTCTATTATTGTCTACTTAACAAAATGATTATAGCCTTAGTTCAAAAGTAGGAAGAACATTTCTTTTCTTTTCTTTTTTTATTTAAGATGGAGTCTCACTGTCTCCCAGGCTGGAATGCCATGGTGTGATCTCGGCTCACTGTAACCTCCACCTCCTGGGTTCAAGTGATTCTCCTACCTCAGCCTCCTGAGTTGCTGGGATTACAGGCACACGCCACCACACCCAGCTGATTTTTCTGTTTTTAGTAGAGATGGGGTTTCACCATGTTGGCCAGGTTGACCTTGAACTCCTGATCTCAGGTGATCCGCCTGCCGCAGCCTCCCAAAGTGCTGGGATTACAGATGTGAGCCACCGTGCCTGGCCAAACATTTCTTTTTAAATATCATTTGACATTCTTGAAAGCAATATTTTTGTTCTTACAGTGGCGGCTTTTAGAGGAATGCAAATTTATTATATCTTATTAAAAAGAAAAAATTAGATATATGTACATTTTGCTCATGTTTCAATACGTTTTATGTTGCAAATATAGTTTGCATATATTAATACTTGGCAAATAAATAAAGGGGAAAAGTAAATTTTAGTAAAGCAAGTTTAAGATACTTGGGTTTTTGGGGTTGGGGAAGGCAAGCCCGCAAGATCTCACCAGATACTGATGAAATATCAGGAATGTAGAGAATACCTAGTTTATTTGTGGTACCAGGACCTGTTCTATGGGATACCAAGATCTGAGTGCCAGGGACTCTATTTCTGAGTGATGTGAAGCCCTTCAGTTTACCTTAAAAAAATCTATAAGATCAATGTACTAAACTTTTGATGTTGTGATATTAAAATTTATTTACAAAGCTATCTTTGGGTTCTCCAAAGAACACTGTTGTCTTTGGGTTCTCCAAAGAGCACTCATGTAAACTGGGCTAACAGGTGTGTATCGTGTGATAGTTACTAGTGAGTGGGCAGTGTATTGCTCCTTTCTCTTGTCATGTATTTTCTATCTGATAAGCTTTGCTAAGTGTGATGGGAAAATCAGTTATCAAATCTTACTATATTTATTGTTTCCAGAGATTGTACTTCTAGGCTTTTCTCTAAGAAAGACATGTTGTAGTACTTTGAAATGTTTCTCTTCTCTGATAGATGGTAGGACTGAAGTCATTGGACATCTATGGGGGACATCAAGAGGCTTAAAACACTTGTAACAGGTGTTTCAGTTGAAAAGTTGAGGTTCTTGCCTGTTGTACAAGGCAGAGTGTGACACATGTCTCAGGGGAGGTATAAAGTAATTTGAAAGAGGGCCGGGCGTGGTGGCTTACGCCTGTAATCCCAGCAGTTTGGGAGGCCAAGGCAGGCAAATCACCTGAGGTCTAGAGTTTGAGACCAGCCTGGCCAACATGGTGAAACCCTGTCTCTACTGAAAATACAAAAATTACCCGGGGGTGGTGGCACGCACCTGTAATCCCAGCTACTCGGAAGGCTGAGGCAAAAGAATCGCTTGAACTCAGGAGGCAGAGGTTACAGTGAGCTGAGATCATGCCACTGCCTTCCCGTCTGGGCAACAGAGCAAGACCCTGTCTCAAAAAAAAAAAAGAAAAAAGATTATTTCCAATCAAATGCAGATGGAAAATACAGTATTCACAGAATGAGAAACTCACATATGCTGAGGGCTGAGTTTTCACACAATGAGGGTTCTGCATGGATTTGGGTATATTTGGGGGTCCTGAAACCAATTCCTCACATATACTGAGGGACAACTGTACACTGTTTCTTTTGGAGTTATGAAACGTTCTGGAATTAATTGGTGATAGTTGTACAACTCTCTGAGCACACTAAATTGGACACTTTAAAAGAGTAAATTTTATGGTGTGTGAATTATATCACAATAAAGCTGTTATAGGTCAGAAATAATGGCTCACACCTGTAATCCTAGCACATTGGGAGGCCAAGGTGGGAGGACTGCTTGAGTCCAGGAGTTTGAGACCAGCATGGGCAACATAGTGAGACTCTGTCTGTGAAAAATAAAAAAATTAGCCAGGCCAGGGACTAGAGCTCACGCCTGTAATCCTAGCATTTGGGAGGCCAAGTTGGGTGGATTGCTTGAGCCCAAGAGTTCAAGACCAGCCTGGGCAACATAGGACTCCGGCTCTATAAAAATACAAAATTTAGCCGGGTATTGTGGCACACATCTGTAGTCCCAGCTACTTGGGAGGCTGAGGTAGGAGCCTGGGAGGTTGAGCCCAGGAGGTTGAGGCTGCAGTTAGCTGGGTCACACCACTACACTCCAGCCTGGTTTAAAAAGCAAGACCCTGTCTCATTAAAAAAAAGAAAAAAAGCCAGGTATGGTGGCACACATCTGTAGTCCCATCTAGTCTGGAGCCTGAGGTGGGAGGATCACTTGAACCCAGGAGGTTGAGGCTGCAGTGGGCCATGATCACACCACTGTACTCCAGCCTGAGTGACAGAGAGAGACCCCATCTCAAAAATAAAGCTGTTATTTAAAAATCCTTTCAAGTGTGCGAACACATTTCTAATACTAATGTGCTGCAAACATTAAAAAATTTAACATGAGGCCAGGTGTGGTGGCTCATGCCTATAGCCCTAGCAGTTTGTGATTTCAAGGCAGGAGGATCACTTGAGTCCAGGAGTTTGAGACCAGCCTGGGCCACATGGCAAAACCTTGTTTCTACAAAAAAAATACACACACACACACACACACACACACACACACACACACACAGAGCTAGGTGTGGTGTTACATGCCTGTAGTCCCAGATGCTTGGGAGGTTGAGATGGGAGGATGGGCTTGAGCCTGAGAGGTGGAGATTGCAGTGAGTCGAGATGTTGTGCCACTATGCTTCCAGCCTGAGTGACAGAGCCAGATACTTTCTTCCTTTTCTTTCATATTTACTTAGCTTTTAGTACAGAAGACTGTGCCTGGTGATTTCAGGGTTGCAAGATGTGTATGACAAGATCCTTGCCATAAAGGAAGTTACATTCAAGTAAAGAAGATGAAAAATGGAAAGTTAGCATTTATTGAGCATTCCTTATGAATCAGGGATTATGGATGACTTTCACGCAATTGATCTTACTGAACAAATACCAAGGGCATAGGGCAGGTACATTAATAAGTGAAAAGCCATATAAAGTGCTGCAGTATTTCATTCATTCAGCAAATATTTATTGAAGGTGTACTATGTGCCAGGCACAATGATATATGCTAAGAACTGTTTTAGAGTTATCACTGAGCTTGCAGTTTTGTGGGGGATGTGTAAACAAATGGGCAGTTATAGTATAGTCAGATGAATTCCATAGTGATTAAGAATCTACTTTTAAGTACTTGCCTTTATGGAGCTGTCAGCCTAGCAGGGAGAGACAGACAAATAAGCACACAGTGTGCTATCCAGTATTTTGTGTACCATGATGGGAGGAGATATACAGGGTACTTGGAAGCTGAGAAGGAGCATCTAACTAAAGCTGGGAAGCTGGGAGGAAATTCTGTCTAGACTGAGATCAGAGGAAGAGTTGGAGTTAGCTGGGCAGTGATGATGGGGGAAGTGTATTTGAGGCTGAGGCATAATAGGGTTAAATGTCCATAGTTAAAAGAAGCATGACTCACTTGCAGTTTTCTGTGGCTGGATCAGGTACTGGGCTGTGAAGGGGCACAGGAATGAGACTAAAGAGGTAAATAGGGCCCTGATCACACAGGGATTTATAAGGCATTTTGTCATACCAAATCTAATTTAAAATCATAAGCTGAGATAGAGTAAGCTTAAACTTTTGGCTCAGATTTCTGCTCTGGATTTAGTTTTTGATGTTGTCCTGTTTCAGTTTGTTTCTCTTTAGTGTGAGAATTATTAATCATTTCACAAAAATGGAATGAAGTAATATTGTTGCAAAAAAAAAAAACCCTACACAAATAATAATAATTAAAAAAACCCTGTTTGTTAGTTAATATCCTTTGTACCTATATAACCAGATTTCCCAAGATGGTTCTTCAAGGGCACCTTGAAGCAAAAATACATGTCCCAAAGGAGGCCTCCTGGAGCGTTGTGCCAGGGTGTCTTAAATAGTGTATTTCTAGTTTGAAAGATTACTAGTATAATGAGTGGAGGAAGAAGTTGAGTCAGAATGGACTGAGGGAGACAAAGTGGTTTTATTGGTTTATCTATTCTTGAAGAAATCAGAGCTATGGACATCCCAGAATGGTGTGACAAAGTCTTGAGATTTCAAAATCTGGATTTGCTAACTCACAACATTTGTTTTAGGCTTGCATATAATGAAATATCATGTTTTCTCTTCTTTGTAGAAAGAAATTCAAGCCATGAGTCAATGCCATCATCCTAATATTGTATCTTACTACACGTCTTTTGTGGTAAAAGATGAGCTGTGGCTTGTCATGAAACTGCTAAGTGGAGGTGAGTAAAGTACAAGGAAATGTTATAAGTACCATGGTTTAAAAAGTTAATAAAATTTCCTTCTTTTTTATCCTGATTTTGTTTTCATGGCCATTTGCGTTTGAGGAGGTACTGAAAATATAGTATTTGCTGAAGATGCTAATCTGTGAGCCAAGACAGGCTTCATACCTTGCATTTGGTTCATTTCGTTGTCATGCTGCTTAAATCTCTCAATTTTTTTTTTAGAGGCAGACTGGCTCCGTCACCCAGGCTGGAGTGCAGTGGTACAATCATGGCTCACTGCAGCCTCGAACTCCCGGGCTCAAGTGATCCTCCCGTCTCAGCTTCACAAGTAGCTGAGACTACAGGCGTGTACCACCGTGCTCAACTAATTTTGTTATTTAATATAAATTTTTTTTGGAAACGGGGTCTCACTATGTTGCCTAGGCTCATCTCCAATTCTTGTCTTCAAGCGATCCGTCCACCTTGGTCTCCCAAAGTGCTGGGATTACAGGTGTGAACCACTCACTGTGCCTGGTCTAAATCTCTCTTAATTTAGGATGCTTCCTTCTTGCCTCCTCCCTTCCATGATGTAAACTTATTGAAGAGTCTAGTCCAGTTACCTTGTAGAATGTGCCATATTCTGGATTTATCTGATTATTTCTTCTTGGTGGCATTTAACTTGATCTGTATTCCTCTTTTTCTTGTATATTGAAAATTAGATCTAAAGGCTTGATTAAATTCAAGTTAAATATTTTGGGGGAGGATACTTCTGGGTGTTGCTGTGTACTTCATAGTGCATTATGTCAGGAAATTGCTATCTGGTTGTCTTTTTAATAGTGATGTTAGTTTTGTTTGCTTAAGATTAGGACAACCAGGCCTCTCCATGGAAAAGGTAACATTTTCCCTTTTGTAGCTGGCAAGTAATCTGTGAGACGATACTTTGTGAGTATCTAAAGAGTGTCCAGTTCTCCATAAGTCTTTTGTCTAATGATTTTCACCTTCATTGTTTGAATCCTTGTTTGAATCAGGGGTTGTAAAATGGTGATTTTTCTTACAGCATCATTTCTTTTATATTTGTAAGCTGGCATCCTTCTGTGTAGAACTTTTCCTTATCAACCGGGACACTGATTAATCTGTACTCTAGTTCCTACTGAAAAGGCGAGATGAATAATTGATTTTTTTTTTAAGTACCAAGTTTTGGAGTAAAAATTTGGTCTAGTAATCATCTGCAATGGTAGGAACCGAGAGGGTTTAAAAATTTCCCTTTTTCCAGTTGGGTAGGACCTGCACTTTTTGGAGTATTATTAAAGGCCCAAGGATTTTTATGTATTCAGTGTCTTTCCATCAGTTATACTCTATTCTTTCTGATACGCAAGTTGTCCAAAATTTGTCAGTGGGAGCCCTTTCAAAGTCACTCTTGCGTCCTCTTGATATGAACCCATCAGTCTTTCATTTTATCCTTACATTTTAATTCAGGATTCCCTAGGGTTATATTTATATTCATATTCCCAGACCCTGAATCAGCCAATATTCTAATGAGCTTTGATATTTTTTACTCGGGAATGTACTTACAAGAAAGCATAACTTGGATGCTTGGAGTGCTCATTACTACTCTAGTGTCATTGCTTCTAGAGCTTGGAAATATAGTAGGTTAAAGATAAATCATAATTTGACATTAATATTTCCAATACAAGTTTAATATCCTTGACTTTTTAAACTTCTTTAATATTATACTTGAATCTCTTTTCCTCTACACAGAAAATCATGATACCCAATATTAAGATAATTACTGAAGTGCTTTATCTTGTAATATATATGTAGTTATTTCTGCTGTATTCTTACAATAAGATATGAATATTGCTGATTGTAAACTGTGAAACCTTGGCACGTATAGATTGAACATTTTGTTATGATTACCCGAAAGCCCCATGCCATTTGGTAAATTAGTCATTTTACCAAGGCATGGATTTGAATCACATGGCAGCAAGACTGGTAGGACTAGTGAGTGATGGAGCCACACTGGCCTTCCTGTCACTATGCTGCTTGGTTTTGGCTTGCATGTGTATTTTGTGGGGGAGTATGATTTTCCATCCTAAAATGTAGAGTTACAGAAAAGAGAATCCATGTTTGTTTAGTTTGCAATTTTATTGCTATATCTCACTGAACACTATACTTCCCCAGAGAGACTATAAACAGCATAGACTTTAGAGTTAAATTTCAGTGTTTCTACTTAGCACTCGTATGTCATTGGGAAAACTCTTTCATCTCTTTGAACCTTTTTACTTATCTGTTAAATGGGGATACCTTTCTGCATTTCAGAGAATTGATGAGGAGCAAATGAGATGATATATGTAAATCGTCCACCACTGTGCTGACATGTAATAGGTGCACAATAAATTTTAGTCATTAATAGTAATAATCCCTTGCTATTTGATGCTTTTCAGTGTAGCCAGAATCACCTTTTTATTTCAATCCCATTAGTGACACACTGGAGAAACTGGATTGCTTTGTTAAAGGCCCTGTTCATATGATGGTTGGAAGCCTTGCTAACACCAACCACCTTTCTTTTTTTTTTTTTCCCATTTATTTTATTGCATTTTAGGATTTGGGGTACATGTGAAGAACATGCAAAATTGTTGCATAGTAACACACGTGGCAGTGTGATTTGCTGCCTTCCTCCCCATCACCTACATCTGGCATTTCTCCCCTTGCTATCTCTCCCCACCTTCCCACCCCCCACCGTCCCTCCCCTATTTCCCCCCAACTGACCCCAGTGTGTAGTGCTCCCCTCCCTGTGTCCATGTGTTCTCATTGTTCAACACCTGCCTATGAGTGAGAACATGCGGTGTTTGATCTTCTGCTCTTCTGTCAGTTTGCTGAGAATGATGGTTTCCAGATTCATCCATGTCCCTACAAAGGACCCAAACTCATCGTTTTTGATGGCTGCATAATATTCCATGGTGTATATGTGCCACATTTTCCCTATCCAGTCTATCTTCGATGGGCATTTGGGTTGGTTCCAGGTCTTTGCTATTGTAAACAGTGCTGCAATGAACATTCGTGTGCACGTGTCCTTATAGTATAACGATTTGTAATCCTTTGGATATATACCCAGTAATGGGATTGCCGGGTCAAATGGAATTTCTATTTCTATGTCCTTGAGGAATCGCCACACTGTCTTCCACAATGGTTGAACTAATTTACACTCCCACCAACAGTGCAAAAGTGTTCCTGTTTCTCCACATCCTCTCCAGCATCTGTTGTCTCCAGATTTTTTAATGTTCGCCATTCTTACCGGCGTGAGATGGTATCTCAATGTAGTTTTGATTTGCATTTCTCTGATGACCAGTGATGATGAGCATTTTTTCATATGTTTGTTGGCCGGTATGTCTTCTTTTGTAAAGTGTCTGTTCATATCCTTTGCCCACTTTTGAATGGGCTTGTTAGTTTTTTTCTTGTAAATCTGCTTTAGTTCTTTGTAAATTTTGGATATCAGCCCTTTGTCAGATGGGTAAACTGCAAAAATTTTTTCCCAATCTGTTGGTTGCCGATTCACTCTAATGATTGTTTCTTTTGCTGTGCAGAAGCTGTGGAGTTTGATTAGGTCCCATTTGTCTATTTTGGCTTTTGTTGTCAATGCTTTTGGTGTTTTGGTCATGAAGTCCTTGCCTACACCTACGTCCGGAATGGTTTTGCGTAGATTTTCTTCTAGGGTTTTTATGGTGTTAGGTCTTATGTTTAAGTCTTTAATCCATCTGGAGTTAATTTTAGTGTAAGGTGTCAGGAAGGGGTCCAGTTTCTGCTTTCTGCACATGGCTAGCCAGCTTTCCCAACACCATTTATTGAACAGGGAATCCTTTCCCCATTGCTTGTTTTTGTCTGGTTTGTCAAAGATCAGGTGGTACACCAACCACCTTTCAAGATGGTGGTCAAGCATGGTTCTTTCTGTATGGAGAGATATGGGAGTATTAGGTAATACTGTATCTTTCATTATTGATCGCCTATAACATAATTTTTTTATTTGTAATTTATAAGAATATGTAATACAAAGGTTTTAATGTTTTGCAAAAAAGTCCTCTGATGAATGGGAATAAATTGCTTAATTCTCCTGTCTGTACCTGTATGCTAGCCCATCATTCTTTCTGCTACTCCTAAGAAGAATGGCCTTTTTTTTTTTTTTTTTTAAGAATTCCTGTTCCTCTCTCAGTGAGTATATGTCTTGATCGTGGAAGGGGTAGGACATGTAAATGGGTGGGATGTCTTTTAAATGTGGCTCTTTGTCCCTTTTGGTCTGGTCTTAAGTTTTCTGGGACATTACCCAATTTTTCAAGACTAGCACTTGGCAGATTTCTTGGAGGATAATTTTCAAACATGTTCCATTTAGTCATAACCTTTTTATAAGTGCTTATATTTTTATGAGTCAACATGATCATTATATCTAAACTTTTTATTTTATTTTTTGAGATGGAATTTCGCTGTGTTGCCCAGGCTGGAGTGCAGTGGCATGATCTCAGTTCATTGCAACCTCTGCATCCTGAGTTTATGTGATTCTCCTGCCTCAGCCTACCAAGTAGCTTGTACTACAGGCGTGTGCCACCATGCCCGGCTGATTTTTTTGTATTTTTAGTAGAGATGGGGTTTCATCATGTTAGCCAGGATGGTCCTCAGCCTCGTGAGCTGCAGTGCCCAGCCTAAACTTTTTAAATATTAAAAATTTTGCATTTGTTTTAGGAAAATGAAATCTTGCTTTTTTTGTTATAAAATGAATAAACATTTAAACTGAGTTGGTACATTAGGCAACATTTAGAAAACAAAAGTTAGAACTAAGCACAGCTTAATTTTTTTTTTTTTTTTTTTTATAAAGATGGGGTTTCACGATGTTGGTCAGGCTGGTCTTGAACTCTCGACCTCAAGTGATCTGCCCACCTTGGCCTCCAAAGTGTTTGGATTACACTCGTGAGCCACCACGCCCAGCCAAATTTTTTTTTTTTTTTTTAAACAGGAGGAAGATGTGTCAGTATTGTAGCTTAATTAAAATGCCATTCATCAAATACTTACTGATCTCCAGTACACTGGTGAATAAAGTTATCAGTTCCTTGCTCTCGTAGGCTATGGGAACAAGTTCCAGGAGAACTTAACCTTGAGGGAGAACAGTTGCAGTGAGATTAACAAAGACTTATCTTCAGGAGGTGACGTCCAGCTGAGAGCTAACAAATAGGGTAAAAATTGGCCGGGTGAGGTGGCTCATGCCTGCTATCCTAGTGCTTTGGGAGGTTGAGGCGGAAAGACTGCTTTAGGCCAAGAGTTCAACAGCCCAGCCTGGACAACATGGAAAGACGCTGTCTCTACCAAAAATAAAACAATTTGCTAAGCTTGGACTAGTTGTCCTAGCTACTTGGGAGGCTGGAGGAGAGCTTGAGGCCAGGAGTTCGAGGTTGAGGCAAGCCGTGATCCTGCCACCACAGTCTAGCAGGACAACAGAGTGAGACTGTCTCTAAAAAAAATTTTAAAATAAAAAAGAATAACTAATAATTAGCCAGGTGAAATGGGGGCTGGAGTTAGTACTCGGGAAGGATGGGAAATGTGGTCCAGCTAGAATATTGTGAAAAAGGGGATGGAGACAGGATGCAGCGTGTGTGTCTTGAGAACTGACAGATTCACAGCTGGAGCAGAGAGAATGAGAGACGAGGACTCTCGGAAGAGGCTTACTGAAAAGCAGAGACTCCCAAAATTAAAAAATATAAATAACCAGAGTTGACAGAAATATGTACAGGGTGCCTTCTTTCACATCAACGTTTTTAGTCAGAATATTGAAAACAAAAGCATACTTTTGATTTAGGAACATTGTACTGATGTAGAATTTAATAAACTAATTCATAAAATGAATAATGAGTCACTCTTTTTTTTTTTTTT
>NW_016107706.1:1962749-1969744 GCF_001604975.1 Cebus imitator | reverse complement strand
AGTTTTGCTCTTGTTACCCAGGCTGGAGTGCAATGGCGCGATCTCGGCTCACTGCAACCTCTGCCTCCTGGGTTCAGGCAATTCTCCTGCCTCACCCTCCTGAGTAGCTGGGATTACAGGCACGCGCCACCATGCCCAGCTGAATTTTTGTATTTTTAGTAGAGACGGGGTTTCACCATGTTGACCAGGATGGTCTCCATCTCTTGACCTCGTGATCCACCTGCCTCGGCCTCCTAAAGTGCTGGGATTACAGGCGTGAGCCACCTCGCCCGGCCTAATGAGTCACTCTTAAGCCCACCAACCAAGTGTACATCCTGGTTAAAATAAGTTTAGTTGTCTCAATATTATAATCAATTTATGATGCCTCCTTATAACTGTAATATTCCTATCTTTTCTAATTAAAACTCTCATATTGAATGTTGGGATTTATTACTACAGGAAGTTAAGCTTCAGAAGTTAGAAGCACTTTTGGTATAAATAGTTATTTCCACAGTTTATTAGCACCAAGCTACAAATGTAAGCTTTTTAGAAATCAAAGTAATTAAAAAAAAACTTCTGAGGTGAAAAAGGAGGTACCTGTAGTACTTAAAGGGAGTAAGTGTAGAAATGCAGAAATCTAATGTAAATTCACTGTCTTAGATAGTTGTTTAAGCATGCCCTCAACTTTGTCTTTTACTTTTCTTTTCTTTTCTTTTCTTTTTTTAAAGATGGGGTTTCACCCTGATGGCCAGGCTGGTCTTGAACTCCTGACCTCAGGTGATCCACCCACCTTAGCCTCCCAAAGTGCTAGGATTACAGGCGTTAGCCATCGCGCCTGGCCTAACTTTGTCTTTTTCTAAGAGATAAAAAACACGGGGACTTCCTTGATCTAAAGCAGGACCCAGGTAAAATGTCTCATATTAGTGGGGACCAGCTTTGGATGTTCAAGTAACAATGCAGGGTGTTATTTCTGAAACATCTTTTGGTCTAAAATGGAATACTCAGACCAAGCAAATTGTGGCCCCTTTGAAATCTTCTGAGGCTTAGGAAGACATAAGCAGTCAAGTACTTTTACTACTAGTAGTAGCTGAAGATTGGTTAAAACTTCTTGCTGGGTGCGGTGGCTCACACCTGTAATCACAGCACTTTCGGATGCCGAGGTGGGTGGATCATGAGGTCAGCAGTTCGAGACCAGCCTGACCAACATGGTGAAACCCTGTCTCTACCAAAAGTAGAAAACTTAACCAGCCATGGTGGTGCATGCCTGTAGTTCCAGCTACTTAGGAGGTTGAATCAGGAGAACTGCTTGAACCCAGGAGGTGGAGGTTGCTGTGAGCCAAGATTTTGCCACTGTATTCCAGCCTGGGTGACAGTGAGACTCCGTCTCAAAACAAAACAAAAAACTTGTTAGCAGAGATACCAGTAACTAAGTTGAATGAGTTGATTTTATATTTAAAGAGTAGCTTCTTATACAAGTAAACTGAGGAAATTAACTTGTTGATGGGGTAATTAATTTGATTGAGCTCTAATTTTCAGACTTAACAAGCGTCTGAAGCCAGCAGCTACTTCACTACTTTGTCAAATATTATTTTCATATTCTGTCATTATTTTGTTGGACAATTAAATTTTTGCATTGCTTTAAACATGTTCCATGCCACAGGCCATGAAGTCTGATGGGGATTATTTTTTGGGAATAGATGATCTACATTTAAACTTTTTGCTTTGTTACAAAATTTTGTTTGTATCCAAACAAAAATACCCTTGTTTCCCATTATTTGATTGATTTAATTTTACTTTGAAAAATGTTTGGATTTTAATGGACAGCTTTCATTAAAGCAGTCTGTAAGTTGTTAAATGCCTTTTGAAATGCAGCTTCTTGGGCCCTACCTCAGTTCTCTTGAATGACTGTACATGGCCTGGGAATGTGCATTTTTACTAGTTTGCCAAGTAATTCCTTCACACGTTAAAGTTTGAGAACAGATTATTCCTATATACTATTTCTTATGAATTAGGCATGAGGACAAAATACTTCATACACAGTTATAGCTTTCCCTCATTATTCCTACCTTAGGTGTTAATTGAATCACTCAGTGATAATCTGCTGCCTCCTTTTGCTTAGCATATTTTCTCTTCACCTTTCTCTTAGTTGACGTGAAGAATTCTTTATAATTTTGATGTTTGAGGATGGAGGATTATAAACACTGTCATCGAGTTAGAGGCTACCAGAGGCTTAAAAAACTAAATGGATAAGTGGCAGCGGGGTACCTTACAGGACCAGTGTCTCTCAGTTAAGGATGAAGGTCTTGGTCACATGATGATTCCTCCACCTATAATAATAATATTGTTGGGAGGAGTTTGAAACTGAAATTGTTAGCCAGATCAGAAGGGTTTCATATATAGGCTTTGTTCAAAATGTCTGTTCTGGACATATAGGCTAGAGATGAGCATTGCATCAATCTCCTCATTGATGATTGGATGGTGTGAAGTCAATAAAAATCTGAAAGTTTGAAAAGGAGCTCCTGCTTCAAACTCTTTACAGATACAGTCACTTTTTAGGTGCCCCAAGATCTTTGATGCTGCATTTGTTTGATCTATCAGACTGGAAGTTCCCTTAAAGTCAGCAATCATGTCATATATAGCTTGTCATATTTGGGGGCACCCAGTCTTAGATCTCACATGTAATGTAATAGGGCTTAATTGTTGAATGAATGAGTTGTGATAATTTTTCATTTCCAGTAGGAATTGGTTTTCCTTTGCATTCCTTATTTTAGGCATTACATTACAAACATGGAACTTGATCAGTGTTAATTAACATAATTGTTTTCTTACTGAAGTACTTATTGGCCTGGATTTCTTGAACAGTGGAACATGTGGGCCTTTGGTATAATCATTTTGCTTTGGGGATTCACGTGTGGTTGATTAAACTAAGCGGAACAAACTTCTTCCTTAGGTCTCTCCACTTTTGGATCACAAACTTGTGAATCCCAGCAATGGAGAGGGGAAAGAACCAGTGTAGTAATGTGTTGGGAAACCTGTCTGAGAGCTTTCTGGAGAGTGAGCCTCTCTGGTGCACAGAGACTAAACTGCCTATCTCCTATTGGAGGTGGAGAGTACTAAAGGGCAAGTCTCCGGGAGGAAGAGGGATCTGAGAATCTTATTCTCTCTTATCTGAACTTTCAACCAGTTTTCCTGTTTTCAGCCCTGTCCTCCACTCCTCCCTCACATATGGTACTTGCTGTGTGTGTTTTTGAGCCTTTCTGGAGCTCTGGGTAGGGATCACTTTGTCCTAAATGGCATAGCTCCTCTGCAAGCACTGAAGTTCAGATTTCTCCGCTGTGCTTGATTACTTTTTCTTTTTCTTCTATATTCTAGAATATTGTTGCCATCTGTCTTTTGTCATCTTTCTGGTCCTCTTTTTAAATTGTGGGTTTATGTCTTTTTAATCAAGTTTACCAAGTTAGTGGATTTTAAGTGGGAGCTAAAATAAACGTGTTCAATCCCTCATGTTTTTGAGAATTCTGTTTCTTTCTGTGTATTGGGAAGTATATTTTTTCTTGTTAAGAGTATGAAGTAAAAGTACCCAGTAGGGCAAGTTTTGAAGAGAACTATGTAAGCGGTTGTTTTGATTTTAGTCTTGATCACTGAAGTGTTGTACCAAGAAATGAGTATTGAATCTTTTCAGTGCAGTCTATGTAATGTTCTAGACCTCTTGGCACAGTTGCTAATATTGGAAATTGTTTTGTTTTGGTTCTGTGATTGTTATGGGCCATTATACTGCCAGAAATCTTATGAATTTCCACCAAACTTTTTACTGATTATGATTTTCAGTTTTGGCAGGCAGCGTTGTGCTTTTAATTACTATATAGGTGTCTTTTCCTCCCCGCCTTCAACCTTTACTAGGAGCATTATTTCCTATTCTGGGAAGTTTAGGATTGATAATACATCTGGGGTGTTACTCAAAGAGAACTGTAATTTTTATTCTTTTTGTATTTGTCTTTTCCTTGCCTATTTTAGTTCTATAATTAACCTAAAAAATAATTTTGGTCCTAAGTTAGTTTGTATATATATATATATATATGTGATCCAAGTATTCCATTCCTGATTTGATTGACATTTCAATTGTATTTTTATATCTTTAGTCATACAGCAGTGCATATTCTAATCTGGTGTTAAAAGCCTACATTGGTTTGTGGTATCTTACAATATTACTGATGAGCATGGCTTACCTAGGCATTATTTAGGGTGAGTTAAATATCCTCTACCACCTCTTCAGATTCTCACTAGATGTCCAAAGGAGAGGCTAGCATAACATTCTATTTGAATATTAGTAGGCTACTTTTTGTTTTCGATTGGACTTCTGTCACCAGGTTGGAGTGCAATGGCGCAATCTCAGCTCACTGCAACCTCTGCCTCCCAGGTGCAAGCAGTTCTCCTGCCTCAGCCTTCTGAGTTGCTGGGACTACAGGCACACACCACCACACCCGGCTAATTTTTGTATTTTTAGTGGGACAGGGTTTCACCATGTTGGCCAGGATGATCTTGATCTCTTGACCTCGTGATCTGCCCGCCTTGGCCTCCCAAAGTGCTGGGATTACAGGCGTGAGCCACCATGCCCGGCTGAAAATAAGAAGTTACTCATTTAAAAATTCTGTATTTCCTCATATTTGCTGTTTTTTTTTTTTTCCCATTCCTATACAATTAATTTATGAGAAGGTTCACATGTGTTTTGATTCTAAAATGGATCTGAATTATATTGAATGATTTAGAGATTTTTAGAAAATTATGTCTTCTGTTTTCAGGTTCTGTTCTGGATATTATTAAGCACATTGTGGCAAAAGGGGAACACAAAAGTGGAGTCCTAGATGAATCTACCATTGCTACTATACTACGAGAAGTACTGGAAGGGCTGGAATATCTGCATAAAAATGGACAGATCCACAGGTATGTAAAAGACAACAAACTTGTGTTATATCATCTCATTAAGGTCACTCCCACTCTTTTACAGAATCATGATCTGCGTGTTACCACAGCTCTTTGTATACTAGTTTTAGTACCCTGTGGTTAAAATTTTAATTATATAGCTAGTAAACATTAGACAAGTCCTTTAGGAAAATTGAAAAATATAAAAACAGGAAGAATTCATAATTTCTTACCAAGAGGCATAATGACTGATAACATTTTGGAATATTGCTTTCCATTTTCCTTTATATGCTTAAAAAATATCTAAAGCAATACTGTATTTGTAAGTTTGTCTGTTGCTTTAAAAATTTTACATTATACCTTCAGTATTTCCCTAAATTCTTAAAAGCCTTTTGTAAAATAACATTTTAAAAATTACAGCCTTTTTTCCATTTTATTTATTTATTTATTTTGAGACATGGTCCCTCTTTGTCACCCAGACTAGAGTGCCATGATCATAGCTCACTGCAACCTCAAACTCCTAGGCTCAAGTGATCCTCACACCTCAGCTTCCCCAGTAGCTAGGACTACAGGTGTGCTCCACCACTTTGGCTAATTTTTAATTTTTATAGAGATGGGGTCTCACTATGTTGTCCAGGCTGTTCTTAACTCCTGGTCTCAAAGTGATCTTCCTCCCATGACCTTCTAAAGTGCTGGGATTACAGGCATAAGCCACTGTGCCAAGCCCTTTCTTTTCTTTTTTAATAAATAAGAACGTTTTAATATTTCATGATCCTATCTAAATGATTTATCTTAGTGGGTAATTGCCCTGTTTAGGTTTTGTATATAGGTCCTGGCATACTACTGAAATCTGTGGTTTCAATGATGATTTGATTTTTAGAGCTCTTGCCGTGCTTTTCTAGTCTGAATTTTTTTTCTCCTGGCATTGTTGGGACTCCCATTCAATCCTTGTTCATGCCACCTGTGAGAGTGGAGTGGATTTTTCTGGGCTGGTTGCTGCCAAGTGGAGAATGCATGGTAGATGGTGGGCTTAGGACTCATGGGTCTGTGAGCATTCTCCTAGCCCCACCATGTGGACTCCTACCTGGTGCCAGGGGGGCTTCCATTCAGTCACTGTTGATATTGCCTGTGGGGGTGGAAGGAAGGCTCTTGCCTTGGGCCACTCTTTGCTCCTGGGTGGGAAGTTGGGAAACACTGGACCTGCATAGTTCTTTGCTGCTGGGTGGAAGGCTAAGAGATGCCAGCTGTGCCGACTGGTGCTGCTGATGTGGGTAATGTGGGCCTACCTGCTGTACTGCATATGGGGCAGGAGATGAAGTTCCCCTGCCTGATCTTTATTGGCATTGCTCATTCCGTCATGGTGGGCCCTCCTGCAACTCCAGGTATGGAGTCAGGGATGGGACCACCTGCTAGATTTCCCCCAGGCTGTCCATTTTCTGCTTCTTTAGGCAGGCTTGGGGGCCCTTTTGGATCTAAGTCTGTTAATAGTTCTGGGTTTTAGGGCTCTCTAGTGCCCAGTCTGAGTTATAGCAGATTAAAGGAATGCTCAGGAAACTTTTTTTTAATCTTTCGTATGATGCTGAAAAACTTGGGAAATGTAATGTCATGTTGTTCTTCAAGTCCTGAGGCCCCTAGCCACCCTGCCTTCCTCTTTTTGCCTTTCAGAGTTCTTTTATGATTGTCTGTTAGATTATTTCTGGGAATTTTAGATATACTTAAAGGGGAGGAGCAAGGAAATGTGAACCTATGCCATTTGGTTCGGGACCAGAACTAGTCCCTGGATTTGGAATGGAGACAGTTTTATTTAAATTTATTTTGTTTCTGAGTTCAGATTCTGAGTGTGTAGTGTGACATGTTGTTATGCAATATATGGAACCGTTCTCCACATGTTTTATGTTTATATTGTTTTCAGCGTTGTGGTGAACATTTTCCTCTGTGATTTTTATACTTTTAAAAAATCTAGCTTTCTGTAAAACACATTTTAAAGAATCTTAAAAGATATTGCCACATTGACTTTCAGAAATGCAGTGATTTATGCAGCTATGAGCAGTTCCTAAGAATGGTAGATTCATTGGTCCCTTGCTGGCCTTGCCTGT
>NW_016107706.1:1935339-1962219 GCF_001604975.1 Cebus imitator | reverse complement strand
GACGGGGTTTCACCATGTTGACCAGGATGGTCTCGATCTCTTGACCTCGTGATCCACCCGCCTCAGCCTCCCAAAGTGCTGGGATTACAGGCGTGAGCCACCGCGCCCGTCCGCCTTTGTTATCCTTACTCTTTCGGCTTGGTATGATGGTTCACACCTATAATCCCAGCACTTTGAGAGGCCACGGCAGGAGGATTGCTTGAGCCCAGGAGTTCAGTACCAGCCTGGGCAACATAGTGAGCCCTCGTCTCTGTAAAAAATTTTTTAAAAATTATCCAGATATGATGATGCACACCTGTGGTCTCAGCTACTGAGGAGGCTGAGGTGGGAGGATCAATTGAGCCCCAGCAATTGAGGTTGCAGTGAGCTCTGATCATGCCCTTATACTCCAGCCTGGGTAACAGTGCAAGACCATCTCTCAAAAAAAAAAAAAAAAAAAATTACTCTTTCTCAGGTTTTGTCCTTTAGTGTTGCTAAAAGATATGCTGTTTGGGACTTGGGCTCTAAACAGGCTACTTGTAGAACAATGGGGCAAGAGGGAGTCAGGTTATTAGAACATGTTTAAAATCTTGAAAACCAGATGAGGCTGATGGAAAACCAAGACAGCTCAATGGATTGGTGATCAGTGAAGCAGAGTAGTCATAGTAGAGTAGTTGAATAGTTATCTTGAAAAATAGGAGAGTGGGGTGTCTGAATTAGTAATTTCATAATTGGGTTAGTTTTGATAACAAGATAGAAAACTGAGGAAGTAGATGACCCAGGTGGAGTGGAGGAGGAAGTCTTTAGAGATGGCATCAGTGAGCTCAGAGGCAGGGTACTGTATGATTGTCTCTGTGATTGTTGAAGTTTCTTGGGATAAGGCAAGATGACTTGGAGAGCAAGACTTAATGAACAACAAAGAGAGAGAAAGTATAATATTAAAGCTGGATGGAATGCATCTGAAGGGAACTGACTTTTTTTTTTTTTTTAAGAGAAAGATTCTCTCGCTGTCACCCAGGCTGGAGTGCAGTGGCATGATTGTAGCTCACTTGCAGCTCAAACTCCTGGGCTCAAGCAATCCTTCTGCCCCAGCCTCTCCAGTAGCTGGGACTCTGGGCTTGTGCCACCACGCCTGGGTAATTGTTAAAATTTTTCTGTAGAGATGAGGACTTCTTATGTTGCCCAGACAAGTCTTGGACTTTTCTAGACTCATAGTGGTACCACTGTGGTGGTCTTGGATAAGATCCTGGGGAATTCTCTGGATTACCAGGCAGAGACTTCTTTTTCTTTCCTTACTTTCTCCCAAGCAAATGGAGACTCTTTGTTTCTGGGCGGAGCTGTCTGGAGCTGGGGAAGGGGTGACACAAGCACCCCTGTGCCACCACCACTGGGACTGTCCTGGATCAGACTTGAAGACATCACAGCACTGGGTTTCCCTCAGGGCTCATGGTAACCACTACCCAGTTATTGCCTGTGTTGTTCAAGGCCCGAGGGCTCTACAGTAAGCAGGTGGCAAAGCCATCCGGACTGTGTTCCTCCTTTCATGGCAGTGAGTTTACCCCTGCCCTGCCTGGGTGCAGAGATGCCATCAGGGAGCCAGAGCCTGGAGGTGGAAACCTTAAGAACCTACCTGATGCCCTATTCTACTACAGCTAAGCTGGCATCCAAATCACAAGACAGAGCCCTTCCCACTCTTCCCTCCCCTTTCCCTGAGCAGAGGAGTCTCTCCCCATGGCCACCACTGCCCTAAGCTCATGACAGGTACTGTCTGGCTACCTGCAATGTTCACTTGGGGTCCAGGGGCTCTTCAGTCAGCTTGTGGTGAATGCTGCCAGTCCTAGGACTCTCCCTTCAGGGCAGCTGGCTCCCGTGTGGCCCAGGGCAGGTCCAGAGATGCCATCCAAGAGCCAAGGCCTGGGTGGGGATTCCAAGAACCTGCTTGGTGGTCTACCCAACCAGGGTCCAGCTGGTAACTAAGCTGCAAGACAAAGTCCCCTGTACTCTTCCCTCTTTTCTCAAACAGAAGGAGTCCCTCTCTGTAGCCACCATGGCTTGGAATGTGCTGGGTCACACTTGAAGCCAGCACATCTCTGAGTCTCACCTAAGGACCACGGCAAGTACTGCCTTGTTGCTGCTGCTAATTATTCAGGAACCAATGGCTCCTTAGTTAGCAGAGGATGAATCCCACCAGAACTGTGTTCTTTTCTTTAAGCCAGTGAGCTCCCTTCTGGCCTACGGTGTGTCTAGAAATGTCATCTAGGAGCTAGACTTAGCTGGTACCCTGTCCTGCTGTGGCTGAGCTGATATTCAAGATGCAAAACAAAGTCCTCTACTCTTCCCTCTACTGTCTTCAAGCAGAAGAAAGGAGTCTGTCCCAGAGCTGCAAGCTGTGCTGTCTGGGTTGGGGGAAGGGGTGGCACAAGCAGTCCCTTGGCTGCCCCACTGGTGTCTCACCGGGTTGTGTGTTCTGCAAGTCCATTGGCTCCAAGTCCAGTACAGCACCAGAACTTGCCCAGGAATTGTATTCCTTGTAGCCTAGACTGCCTTACAGATTTATTTAGGACCCCAGAGCACTTTAGCCTGCAGAGGGGCAGCTTGAAAGAACTTAGGTTCTGACTGCTGAGGTGGGCAGTTCCCCTAGCTAGGGCGGTCTAAGTGCTTTCTCCATGAGTGCTGGCTAAGTTCTGCCTGGCATTGCTTTCTGCTGTGACAGAGCAGCACTGAGTTCCAATGCAAGCACAGATTCTCTCTCAGTGCTCTGCAGCTTCTGCCGGGAGATGGGGAAGGGGTGGCATTGACAATTCAAGACTGTCTTTCCTACCACTGTTAGTGTCTCTAACAGTGATGTGAAGTTGAAACCAAGGACTGTGACTACTCACCTGGTTTTCGGTTCTTATAAAGGTGCTTTTTCATGTAGGTAGTTAAATTTGGTGTTCCTGTGAGGAAGATGATCGGGGGGGGCTTCTATTTGGCTGTCTTCCATTGGATCTTTCTGTGGGTTTAGAAATGAACATTTTCTAAGTTTAGTTTCTGTTTTCCAGTTTGCCCGGGTTTCATTTTTGGATAGGCCCTTTTGTCTCCTGTGCTCATGTGCACATCCTCAGGGTTGGCCAGGAGTGTGTGATTAGTAGGAACCTCTTCTCTTGTCTCCACTGTGTACCTTGGCCAAGAATATCTTTGTCTCCATCTAGACTGCTACGACAGGCCAGTAGAGCCACTGTTGACCCTCTCCTGCTGGTCAGCCTTCAGAACGTCACTTCAGTTGACAGTGTCACAGAGAGTAGGTGTTGCCCATCATGTCCAGTCCGAGGAGCCTCTTTGAACCGTGGCTGAGAAGTTGCCAGTCATCGTGGTCTATCTACCTTAGAACTTCATGCTGACTCAGCTGGGGCCAGGAAGTGATGGGGCTAGTCCCAGAGCAGAACACCACAGAGTTTCAGTGTTCTTACCTGAAGTACAGCTGTTTTTCAAGCATAACATGTTTTTCAGGTTGATTTCTAGATCACTGAAATGGTTGTTTTGTCATGTTTGTCCAGCTTTAAGGTTGCTTTTTAAGGAGAAGATTTGTCTATTTCTTCACTCCTCTGGAGCTGGAAGACCCCATTCTTCATATGCATTTGGTTGCCTTGAGATTATCCTAAGAAATAAATACCTTTTTGTTTTATCTAAAGAAATTCCTAAAGAAAATCTGTAAAGAAAAAACATTATTATATTTTGTATTCTTAAAATTAATTTTGAAATAAACTTTATATATTATGACATGCATGGGTAATATATTGCTATTATTAATCTTACTTTGCTGGTGAAAAAGGGCTTCTTAGGGGATTTGCTCAAGGTTGTACAATGTGTCTATAGAGTTTTTCAGTGGCTTATAAGCTAACTTTGAGGGCAATTCTGAATGGGAACTCCCAGGACATTTGTAACAGTGACATTACATCAAGGTAATGCTGTTTAAATGGCAGCATTTTAGGTCAATTTTAGAAAGGAAATTACTCACTTAGTTACGTGAGAGTTGATACATTATGCAAAGCAGATGTTACAGTCATACAAAGTAAAGCAGAAACCGAATTTCTTGGTATGTATCCACTCATTGCATTCTTTTTTTTTTTTTTTTTTTTTTTTTAATGACCCTAAAGTATACTTCAGTGTATATTTTGGGTTAATTTTGCTGTTTGCTCTAGAAATTGTAGATATGTAAACATTTAGGAAAAAGAAGATACTTTCATCAGAGTTCTGAAGTAAAGGCTTTGCCTTGAAAAAGTAGATATATGGATATGCTAAATAAAAGAGGACAGCACAATACATTTAAAATTAATCTCAGTGGCCGAGTAAAATACTGTTGACTTAGTGACCAAAAAAATGTAACTGATATTAAGTCGATACTCAGCTTCATTGATTAGCACAGTCTTAGCAGGCTTTAGAAGCAGACTGCCTAGATTCAGATCTCAGCTCTGTCACTTAGTGGGTGACCTCTAGCAAGTTATTTAACCTCTCTTTTGCCTTATTTTCTCATCTGTAACATAGGGATGATAATACCTATCTCATAAAGTAGTTGTGGAGATTAAATGAGGTGATTTATACAATGCACTTAGAATAGTATTTAGCACACAAGAATCAGTGAACGCTCATTGTCACTATTTTGTACACCAGAGGTTGGCAAACCTTTTCTGTAAAGGGCCAGATAGCAAATATTTTAGACTTTGTGGGTGAGATGTTCTCTGTCACCACTACTTTGTTTTTGTAGTATGAAAGCAGCTATAGACAATCTGTAGCTGAATAGGCATGGTTGCATCTTTTACAGAAACAGGAAATGGACTGGATTCAGCTTGTGGGCTATGCTACCTCTGATTTACAGGGCCATAGAGGATTACTTTGTTTTTTTTTCACGTAATAGTCTGGGCATAAATGACATCAGTCCAGTATGATGACTCCGGCTCTGATTTTCTTGCTCTCCCAGCTCTGAGTTTTTGCTGCATGGCCCAAGCTTATTTCCACCTCATCCACATTTCAGCAGCAGGGAGGAAAGAAAGGGGAAATAGAGGTTATGCCATTTCCTATAAGCAGTGGTTCTCAGGACATTTAGCAATACCTGGAGACATTTTTGGTTGTCACAGCAGGGGCTGGAGTTGGGTAGTAGAATGTGCTACTGACATGTAATGGGTGGAGGCCAGGGATGCTGCTAAATTTATCCTATCATGTCCAGGAAGCCCCTTAGAACAGAATTACCCAGCTCAAATATCAGTAGTGCTGGGATTGAGAACACCTATGTTAAGCGAACAACTAGGAAGTGGTAGAAACCACTTTTGTTTGCACCACAGTGGCTAGAAATTTAGTCACATGGATGGTCGTATCTAGCCTGCATAGAAGGCTGTGAAATGTTGCCTTTCTTAGGGATGGTCATGTCCCCAGTAAAAATTCCTTCCTTTTCCCCTCCCCTCCCCTCCCCTCCCCCTTTCTTCTAGAAGGGGAGACATATTGAGGGCCAATTAGCAGTCTGTGGCACTTTTTTCTCACAAGATTACTTAAGGAACATGGAATCAGAACTGAGATAGTTAAATTATGTTAATTTCTAATATCAAGGTATACATACAATTATCATCATCCAGAGATTGGAATTTTCTGTTTTTCAGGACATTTTTTCTACTTAACAGTGCTGGGAAAATATTCCCAAATGTTTTCTCTTTGGCCATATCCTATGTTTAGTGATCTCTTAATATGTTAACCAGGTACAAAAACGATTAGGTACAATTTTAGATGGAAATTCTTATTGTTTTAAGATTACAGATACTTCTCGACTTAGGATGGGTTTATTGGGACTTAACTCCATTGCAAATAGAAAATATCATAAAGTCAAAACTGAACCATCATAAATTAGGGACCCTTGGAACCCAAGCTTCCAAGGTGTTTCCAAGATTCCTAGTGTATACATTATTTTTTAGAGTTAGTGTTCTCATTCATCCTCATAAAAAGAGGTTTCTTTTCCTTTGTAAGACTGAAGCAGGTAAGAAAATTTAGACAACTAGAAAGAATTACTCATTTTTTCCTAGAGTGGAATGCTTCTGTAGATGACTGATTTTTTACCTATCATATATGGATTTTTTAAAAATGCTGTTATTCTAAGAGTAATTCAGTCAAGGGGTGTGTGTGTGCGCGCGCGCGTGCGTGCGTGTGTGTTGTGTGTGTGTGTATTTGTGTATGTGTATGTGTATGTTTTGTGGGGTATGATAGTACCTTGCTTTTTGCTCCATATTCTGAATACTCATTGAAACCTCAGCTTTACAATTTGTAGTTGTCTGATTTTTTTTTTTTTTTTTAAATCAGTTACTTTTCTGGGGTTTGCTTTCCTATTTGCTCAAGGATTAGGATTAAATAATTAATTTTTAAGATTACATCTTTTTGTGTCCTTCCTTCTTTTTCTTCCATATTTGGTTATTGATTGATTGATTGACAGGGGCTCACTCTGTCACTCAGGCTGGAGTGCAGCAGCATGAACACGGCTCACTGCAGCTTTGACCTCTTGGACTCAAGTAATTCTCTTGCCTCAGACTCCCAAATAGCTGGGCCCACAGACGCTCACTACTATGCCTATTTTTTTATTTTTGTTTTGATAGAGACAGGGTCCTATGCTTTGGCATTGGGACTTTTTACAAGTTCCCCAGGTAATTCTAATGTTACCCAGGCTGGTCTCGAACTCCTGGGCTCAAGCAGTCCTGTCTTGGCCTTCCAAAGTGCTGGGATTTTTTACAGGCGTTGTGTTGCCATGTCTGGCCTCTTCTTTGGTTTCAGTTGAGCATTTCATATGATTCCATTTCCTCTCCTCTCTTAGGATATCAATTATACTTTTTAAAAAACTTTTTTTAGTAGTTGGCCTATACAGTATATGTTTTACAGGAAATCCAAGTCCACTTTCAATTAGCACTCTATTGCTAATTGCTTCATGGGTAGCACAAGTGCTTTATGACAGAATATTCCTAATTCCTCCCTTATAATATTATTGCCATTCATTTCACTTACCCACAAGTTGTAATCATTAAATACATTGTTGCTGTTATTATTTTGAAGAAATTGTTGACTGTTAGATCAATTAAAAATAAGAGAAATAAAATATTTTCATGTATTTTTTCTCTCATACTCTTCCTTTTTTTTGTGTGGATCCGAGTTTTGTCTTCTTTTTCAAGAAATTCTTTTAACATTTCTTGCAAGGCAGGTCTGCTCACTTGCAAAGTGCCTCAGTTTTTATTTGCCTGAGAGAAGTATTTCTCCTTCACTTTTGAAGGATACTTTTGCTGGATACAGAATTCTAGGTTGTTTATTTTTCCCTCTTGACACTGAGCAGTTCATGCCACTTTCTTCTGGTTGCCTGGTGTCTGAGATGTGGGATGTTAATTTGTACCTTTGTTCCTGGTAAGCTGTTCTTTTTCCTCGGTCTTTCATCAAGATTTTTGTCTCCCCTGCCCAGCTCAGTCTTTTTAGTGAGCCTATGCTCCTGGGCTGTCACCTGCACAAGTGCTTCTCAGCCCCCCTCCCCTAAGGTGAGACAGGAAGGCTTGGTGGGACTGAGACTGGGTATTTCTCTTCTTGTAGATGGGTTAGGTTCTGGTAAAACCAAGATGGTTGGGCTCTGATAAAACAGTTTCCCTTCAGGGTAGGTTTTTGTTAGGGAGGATAGAATGTTCAGGGTGTATTTCATATTGATTACTTTTTTCTTCCTCCTGTGGGAAACTAGAGAAATTTTCTGCTATCTATACCCTGAGAACCTCATGGGGCTGTGGGAGGTAAAACTCATCCAACTCATCCAAGTGTATGAGTCTCCATTAGACTGGGTCCCCTGGGGTTTTTAACTCTCCAGCTGGTCCACACTGAGCCTGCAGACATTTGTCAATTACAATTTAAGTTTTTAGATCCTAGTACTGACTCCAGTAGTAGTCTTCTGCTGCTGGGCTTCTGTTCAATTAAACTGTAATTCTGTCTTCCCGTCTTTACATTTTTGGAGGCAGCGGTTTGCTCTGTGACTTCAGTCTTTGATGGATCTAAGAAGAGTTGTTGATTTTCAGTTCAACTTTTTTTTACTGTTATGAAGACAGAAGTGACAAACTCCTGACATATTGAACTGGATAAGATTATATCCTAAAATTCCTTTACCTTCTGATGTCCAAAGCTTTTCCTCTGTAGATGATCTCTTGATGTCCTGAGCAAGATAGTGGCCCTGACTTGCACTAGTATTACACCTCTGCCAGCAGAGGTAGTTGATGGATGCAACAAAATTCAAAGCCCTTTTGCCAAGTAAACTTTCATGGGACTATTTGGACAGATTCACAATGTTTAGTTCCTTTGACAATTAAGGAAAAACTGCTGTCTCTTTGACCCTCCCCTACCCTCACCATACCACCAAAAAGGCCTGTCACTCTATTTGGACTCGTTGGGCATTAGACAGTGTGTACCTCCCTTGGACATTCTGTCTGGTCCTTCATATCAGCCAGCCTGCAGATCAGCATCCTTTGAGCGGGAGTCTGTCAGGTTGCATTGGAACCTGTCCAGCTATCTGTAGCATGGTCTCAGGAACCCCTACAACCCTAATGACTCCTTTGAACAGTGTGATAGAGGTTATAGGTGCGTACAGGTTCAGGATTGTTATTTTCCGGGTGAATTATTCCTTTTGTTCCTGTAAATTGACCTTTTTATGCCTATAAAATGACCTTTTTACTCTTAGAAATGATTTTGTTTTAAAGATAATTAGATCTTATTTATTGTAATTAGGTCTTAAATGTTTTATAAAGATAATTAGATCTTATTTTAATATAACTATACTGTCTTACCTTTGGTAAGTATATCTTTCATTGTGGCCTAGTCTTTCAAGGGTCTTGGTTTTATTAGGGAGATTCAGTTTTAGCTCCTAACCTTATATCTGTCCAGTGCCATGTTTTCTATTATGTTTGGATTTGAAAACCTGAGCCCCCTAGCCATTCGGCCAGTTTCCCTGTTCTGTCTCCCAGGGCTTACCTACTGATCTGCCTCTTAAGTGTCTCTTTCATTTCTGAACCTAGAGGATTTTTTCTTTACTTTGCATCTAGCTGTGTGATATTTTTTTCCCCTAATTTATCCAGCATCTCTTTGTGTTTGTAGCAGGGGAAGGGTTTTGGGTCAAGGGCCTGGGTAGTAGTGATGAAAGTTTGTTTTCCAATGCACAGTTTGCCATTTTGCTGGAATGGGAATTCTCTGACACTTTAAATCATAGACTTTCAACTTTGGCTACATATTGGAATATGGGAAGCTTTAAAAAGTATGGATACCTGGGTCCACTGCCAGAAATTTATTTAATTGATTTGGAGTGAGGCCTTGGCATTGGGATTTTTTTTTTTGAGACAAAGTTTTGCTCTTGTTGACCAGGCTGGCGTGCAGTGGTACAATCTTATCTTGGCTCACCACAACCTCCGCCTCCCAGGTTCAAATGATTCTCCTGCCTCAGCCTCTCAAGTAGCTGGGATTACAGGCATGTGCCACCACACCTGGCTAATTTTGTATTTTTAGTAGAGACGGGGGTTTCTCCATGTTGGTAAGGCTGGTCTCCAACTCCCGATTTCAGGTGATCACCTGCTTGGCCTCCCAAAGTGCTGGGATTACAGGTGTGAGCCACTGCGCCTAGCCAGCATTGGGACTTAGACTTTAGCAGTAACCAGCTCTGTAATATGCTGAGACTTAGGCTTAGGAGGAAGTTGTTTTACTGGGAAGCAGGCGAAAATATTTTTAGTATGTCTTGCTACTTCTCATATTTTCAAAGTCCACTTGTGATTTCAGGTGGATTTGTATGTCAGCCTAGTAGATCAGGTAAAGTAATTTTCCTCTATGTCTACTGTGTTTTCTCTGTGACTTCTAGGCTTTAGAGGCTTGGAGTAGGATGAATGGGTCTCTAAATTAGACTTTTCTCTGGCTGTGACAGAAATGTTGGACATTTTGTTAGTTTAAGATGCTTAAATACAGTGTATTTACAGAGGTTTGGTTTTGATTCACTGCTTTTCTTGACCCTTTTTCAAGTTTTCCATAAATGGTGCCTATTGATGAGTAATAAAAATGTTATGGGCAGAAACTTGTGTTCTGTATTAATGAAAAGTCAAGAATGTCTGTGATATTTGTTTTAATTTTAGAAGGAATGTGTAACTTTGGGGCAACAGTGACATGTGAGAAATGGCATTAAGCCGTAAAAAAACAAAAACTCACTCTTCTTGTTACTTAAGAGAGGTTGGAGGATTGAGCTTTTAGAGCTGCTGGCTTGCTTGATGTTCTTTGTGGCCGAGTAAAAAAGTTCTTTAACTGGGGACTATATTGATTTCCAGATATTTAGTTATGAATCTTTTCCCTAAAAGTTAGTTGTCCTGTTTGAGGGCAGACTGTGGTGTTTTTATTGTCCAGTGAATCATGCTATTCTGCTTTTACTCCTGGAAACTATTCTACAGATTGCACTTTTGGTTTCAAAAGGGAAACATGTATTGATTATCTGGGGAATTGATCAGGAAAAGTAGTCATTCGAAGTACAGGCTCTGCTACAAATGGATTATTGTCTCTTCACTTATGAAAGACTAAAACTTAATAAAACATGATTTGAGTAGGTGATATGTATATATGGCTTTAAAAATTCAAATAACACCAAATGGCGTATGGTACAAAGTAAGCCTTCTAAGTATCACTAGTGCTGAATTATACTGATATGATGTGCTTTTCTTATGATGTGATGAAAATGATACCTTTTATGGTTTTCCTTACAAAATGCCCTGACACCAGTCTAACCATGAGAAAAACATTGTACACATTCCAGTAGAGGGGCATTCTACAAAGTACTTGACCATTACTCCTCAAAACTGTCAAGATTCTCTAAAAACAAAGAAAGTGTGAAAAACTGTCACAACCAAAAGGAACCTAAGGAGACATGGCAGCTAAATATAATATGGTGTCCTGGGCAGGATCCTGGGACTGAAAAAGGACATTAGGTAAAAACTAAAGAAATCTGAATAAACTGTGGACTTTAATCATGATATATTAATATTGGTTCATTTATTGTAGCAAAAGTACTGTACTAATTAATATAAGATGTTAATAATAGGGGAAACTAAGTGTGAGGTGTGTGGGAACTCCTAGGCACTAGTTTCTCAACTTTTATGTAAATCTAAAACTGTTCTAAAACATAAAGCCTTCTTCCGTTTATGAATCCACAGTACCCTGATCCAAAGGGAATTACTTGTTGCCATTTTCTTGTGAGTCCTTTGAGAGAGATTTTTTGCCAGTATAAACATGATGTATGTCTCTGTGTCTTGTTTTCCTTTTAAAGAAAATACAAATGGCCACATACTATGTTTAGCATTCATTTTTCACTTAATAATGTATTTGGAGATAGTTCCATATCGACATGTATGTTCATTAGTATTCATAGTATTTTATGGTTTAGATATACCACAGCTTAACTGGTCTCCTTTTGATGGATAATTAGATTGTTCCTATTCTTTGACTGTAATGTATTAGTTTATAACCCTGACATTTGGAATAGAGTTAGGAGGTGGGGAGTGGGGATTGGGGAAGAGGAAGGCAACAGTCTAGTATTTTTTTTAAGTGTTTGGTTGACATTCTTTCTTTCTTTTTTATGTTCTTTTTTTTTTTTTTTCTTCCAGAAGAGGATTTGAGGCAGGTCGTCTCCTCAGTGCTTATGTAATAGTTGTTAAAAATTTGTATAGTTATTTAAAATCTATTTGAAGAATATCTCCTCCTATTTGAAGAATGCCTCCTATGTACTGATCATAATGCTAAGTAACTACAGGTGACTATAGTAATATATTAAGTTACAGGCCCAGATTTAGCTTATGGTGAAATAAGAGAGACAGACCTAGAAATATGATCATGTAATACATTATGCTAACATTATAGTACAGCCTTCTGTAAAGACACAGAGGAGGGAGTGACTAAACTATTTTTTCTTCCCTCCCCACTTAGCTTTTAGATGAGCTCAGAAAAGGGAGTTGGAAGTTAGTGGTTGACTCAGTTGGATGATCTTTGTCACAAAGGAAAGAGAATGTCCTCTGTTCTCTCCTGTTTGTAGCTACTGGAATCTGAAACTAGGTTCATGGAGTAAAGCAAGCTGGCTTGCACTCTAAGTCAGTCTCCAGGAGAACAACCTATAAATTGCTTGGGCTTATAAGCAGTGGAAAATACTCAGTAACATGATTTTCTTATGCTTCAGTATATATTCAGGAAGGCATTGTATACTGTGGTATGATGCTGCTGCTGCACACAGTTATGGAACCCTTGTTCATTGTTTGCCAGGGAATGATTATATCTAAACATGGAGGATAAAGGGGAGTGCTGTGCTTTTCATTGGCTCCTTTTCATGATAAATAAGACGTTATTCCATGAGCTGGACTTGCTTTTCTTTCTTGTGTAGCTTCAAGGGCTGCCTTTCTTTTGCTTATTTGATTACATTTACTTTTAATTACAAAATGACTATATTTCCACAGGGCATTCAAACACTGTTCCCCTAGACTTCAATTCCATTAATGTCCCAAAAATCCCATTTGGCAAAGGAAAGGGGTGTGTTTGTGCAACATTAATGGTGTCATGTAAAATGCACTGGTCTCTTATTTGATCTGTTCATTTAATAATGTATGTTAGCATTTCATGTCACAGTATGTTGATTAACATTATTCATTTCATGGATGTAATAGAATTAATTTAAGCTTTCTACTATTGTTGGTTGTGACTAGTTTTTGTTTTTTATTACAAACAGTGCTGCAGCAGAACCCCCTTGTACGTTCCTTGTAAATTCTGAGAATTTCTCTAGGTTATCAAGAAATGGTTTTGCTACTCTTAGGATTTGGGGATTTTAAATTTTGCCAAAAATTTGTTTTTGCTAAGAAAAACAAAACTCCAAGTTGTAGATTTGAATGGATAGTATAATACGATTTACATTGGGAGAAAAGCCCAGTTATGTCATAGGTATATATTCTATTAACCAGACTGATAATAGTTGAAAACTTTGGAGAGAGTGCTTACTAGACTTGAGAATGATGGTCAAAGGGATTTTGGCTTTTTAAGTTGTGTTTAAGTTTTTAAAACAAGAATATTTTCATGTATTACTTGTTATAAATAGTTAAAAATATAGAGATGCCTGAGTAATTTTCATCTTTTTGTTAACAGGCATAGAATATTCCGTTTTCACTTGCATACGGATGATTTTAAAACTTTGATAACTCATTGGGGTGTAGGAAAAAATATATTTCAAAATGTAGAATGAGGTGAGGGTCACATTCTTTGGCCACTTTTATCCCAATCAAGAATATTCAATCACTTGTATTTTCTAGATGTTATAGTAAGAACCTTTCTAGCTTCCTTTTTAATGTTTATATTCCTAGTACCAGTGACTAAAATTTTACTATTGCTCTTAATATTCTTTAATGTAAAGTAGAACATTTAAATATTGCTAGTATTACATGAATATAGTAATCACTTGCTTAAATTATGTTACTCCAAAGAATAGGTGTTTTTTGATATGTAACTTTTTTTTTTTTTTTTAAGAGATGTGAAAGCTGGAAACATTCTTCTTGGAGAAGATGGCTCAGTACAGATTGCAGGTAATGATTAGTATTTTTAAAATTTGATTTAATGGTCCATAGAACCACATTACTTACCTTGTATGTTTTCTTAATCAGTATTCTCTCCTATTCCCTGGACCATCTCTCTTCAAGCGTCCTCTCTGGGCACATCATAGGATGCCACCGACTTCTCAACATATCTTCTCATACTCATCCTTCATTTCTGCTCTTAGACTTTTTTTCTGACCATTATTTGTTTCCTTCCAACTAATCACTTCTTACTTCCATGAGGGTCTTCTGCTATGTGTTCTCATAGCATTCTGTACTTTCCTTTAAAGGAAAAATAGCTGAGGATCTTCACTGTATTTAAAGAATAAATATGTTATATAGAGGTTGTACAGAGCTGCTTCTGTCCTGGGGGAAATTGAGTGTCAGTTAGGAAAAAGCACCTGAGGTGCTTTTGGTAGAGGTGTGCCTTTGGCAGTTTCAGAGCTGAAGGGATAAGAGTTTTAGCCCAGGGCCTGCCAGAAATGGCTATCCTGATGAAACACCCCCTCCTCCAGGCTGAGACTCCAGAACGACCGTACCCAGGGATTGTCTAGCAAGCAGATCATCTGAGAAAAACCTCAGCTTGGTCCCAGACTGCTAGAACAGTCAGGTGTTTGGCAGGAGGAAGATAATCACCCAAATCTTAAGTTATTTCTTCATCTTTAAGAAGATAATTTAGGCGAACATCTTCATATCCGTGAGGTAAGGAACTACTTTAACCAAGTCACATAAAGTTCTAATATAAAGGGAAAGATTGATAAATTTGACACCTTTAAAATGAGTGACTTCTACTCATCAAAAGAGGAACAAATGGTTTTTTACTATTAACAGAGTAAAAAGGCAAACCACAGAGTAGAGAAGATATTTGCAGCATGAATAATTGTTAAAGGCTCAAATGTAGAGTGTATAAAGAACTCATTGAGAAAAACAAAAAGCTCTAAAAAGTGGGCAGAAGACTGGCATAGTCACTTCCCAAATGAAGACATCCAAATATAAATGTAGTAAAAGATATTCAGCCTTACACTAGTAATTTGTTAAATGCAAAGTAAAATCACATTGTGATAACATGTTAAATTGGTTGGCCTGACAAAAACACCTGACAGTACTAATTGTTGGTGTGGGTGTAAAGCAAGGAATAAATCTCATTTCTGATGATGGGAATGTAAATTGGTACAACCATTTTATTACAGTTGAAGATATACATACTGTAAGTCTTTGGCTCCTAAGTGTATAGCCTAGAGAAACTCGTCTGTATGTGTGCCACAGTACTCATAATCATTATAAGTTTGAAGTAATCCCAGTGCCCTTTGTTAGTGAATGGATAAGTAAATTGTAGTTAATTTATATACTGGAATACTTTTTTTTTTTGACACAGAGTGTCACTCTGTTGCCCAGGCCGGAGTGCAGTGGTGTGGGCAGTCTTGGCTCACTGCACCCTCTGCCTTCCAGATTCAAGAGATTCTCGTGCCTCAGTCTCCTAAGTAGCTGGGATTACAGGCATGTGCCACCCCACTCGACTAATTTTCGTATTTGTAGTAGAGACAAGGTTTCTTGATGTTGGCCAGGCTGGTCCTGAACTCCTGGCTTCACATGATCCACCCACCTTGCCCTTCCAAAGTGCTGGCGTTACAGGTATGAGCCACCATGCCCAGCCTATACTGGAATACTATATAATGATGAAAATGGATAGAACTATAGCTACATATGAAAGAATTAATAAATCATAAAAATATATAGGAGATGGACTGAACATGGGTTTCCTTATCTAGTATGAATGGCACCGTAGCCAGCCACCTGCACAAACCAAGAATTTGGGAACAACTTTGCTTTCTGTCTCCCTTTTACTCATGTTCAGTCTGTCACCAGATCTTGCCAACACTGCCTCCTGACTCACTCTTTTATTTTTATTTTTTGTAGTGGTAAAATATACATAACATAAAATTGACTATCTTAACCATTTTTAAGTGTATAGTTTCTATGGCATTAAATACATTCCTGTTGTCCAGCTGTCACCACCATCTGCCTTCAGAACTAGTTCATCTTACTTGACTGAAACTGTACCCACTAAATAGTAATTCCTCATTCCATCTCTCACCCCAGCTGTGGGTGACCACCATTCTATTCTCTTTTCTGTTTCCATGAATTTTAACTACTTTAAGCACCTAAGTGAACTCCTACAGTATTTGTCCTTTTGTGATTGACTTTATTTCATTTTGTATGTCTTTAAGGTTCATGTTGTAGTATATGTCAGAATTTCAGTACTTTCAAAAGCTGTATAATAATTCCATTGTATTTATATGCTGCATTTTGTTTATCCATTCATTCATCAGTGGCATTTGAATTGCTTCCACCTTTGGCCATTGTAAATAATGCTGCTATGAACATGAGTGTGGAAATATTTGTCTGAGTTTCTTGCTTTCATTTCTTTTGGGATATACCCATAAGTAGAATTGCTGGATCATATGGCTATTCCATGTTTAAGTTTTTGAGGTATTATTTTTCATGACAGCTGTGCCATTTTACATCCCCACCAAGAGTGTGCAGGAATCCCACCAAGAGCACACAGGAATCGAATTTCTCCACATCCTCACCAACACTTGTTAGTTTCTGGGGTTTTTTTGGTTTTTTTTTTTCAGGTGGTAGCCATTCTAAGGGATGTAAAGTGGTATCTACCTCATTGTGATTGGATTTGTGTTACTCTATTGATTAGTGATATTGAACATCTTTTCATGTACTTATTGGCCATTTGTATATCTTCTTTGGAGAAATGACTACTTAATTCCTTTGCCCATTTTTAAATTGGAGTGTTTGTGGCTGTTGTTGAATTGTAGGAGTTCTTTACATATTTTGGATGTCAATCCCTTATCAGATGTATGATTTGCAAAATATATTCTCCCAGTCTGTGGGTTGCCTTTCATTCTGTTGATAGTGACCTTTGATGCACAAAAGTTTTAAAATTTTGATTATCTACTTTTTTTTTGTTGCCTGGAATTTGGTATTATGTCTAAGAAATCATTGCTAACTCCAGTGTCATGAAGCTTTTCTCCTATGTTTTAAGAGTTTTATAGTTTAGGGGTTTCTAATTTTTTCACACCTTATTATAGATAGCACTAATTATAATATATTATAATTGCCTGATTCCACCTTCTGTATTTAGAAGTTGCACAAAAGGCTGAGGGGACCTTGTCTTCCTTGATGATTACTTTTTTTTTTTTTTTTGAGATGGAGTTTCTCTTTTGTTGCCCAGGCTGGATTGCAGTGGTGCAATCTCAGCTCACCGCCAAATTTCGCTTCGGGGGTTCTTCTGCCCCAGCCTCCCGAGAAGCTGGGATTATGGGCATGCACCACTACACCCGGCTAATTTTGTATTTTTAGTAGAGAAGGGGTTTCTCCCTGTTGGTCAGGCTGATCTCAAACTCCCAACCTCAGGTGATCCGCCTGTGTCAGCCTCAAAGTGCTGGGATTATAGGCGTGAGCAACCGTGCTGGCCTGGTCATTACTGTTGATCCTGTCACATAGTAGGTACCAAAGTCCATCTTGTACTTTAACTGAAATTGTATTAACAAAGGAGCTAAGTGATTTTTTTTCACATTTAAGTTACTGTTTCTCTTTAGTTGGCAATTTAAAACAAAAGGCAAATGGCATTTTTGCTCTTTGGTTTCTGTTCTTAACTTTATAGTTGGATTGATTATGTTTCCTTGGCATTGTAGCTGTGCAGGTTGTTTAACAAGAATATCTTGGTGTACTGGATAGTCTTACTTACATTCCTTAGCTAAATATTTTAACTGATCTTCAGGGTTCACTAGCTGTGAACAAGCAGAGGTATACTAGCTGAAGATCCAAAAATTCTGGATCATTATTAAGTTCTGCGTTTAAAATTCTGAATATTTTTAAACTACTTGAAGGTTTTTAGTAGGTTTTTAAAAAGTAAAAACTCTTTATAATTGAGCCTAAAAAATATGTTGTGTATAAGGTGTTTGAGTCTTTAGCATATTTAAGTATTTTAAGGCACAGCTTTCTTTCTAGTTAGTGATAAAAATACCTAGTACTTATTGAGTGTTTAGTGTTAAAATATATTACAGGGACTATTCCAAGTATATTATTAATTCATTTAATCTTCAACAACAACCTTGTTGAGTAGGTACTGTTATTGCCTCCTTTTTATAGATGAAGAAATTGTAGCACAAAGATTGAAAATACCTGCCCAAGTTCAGCAGACTAGTGGCAGAGCTGAATGCACTGAATGCACTTTTTCCCCTTTCAAGTGCACTTTAAAATGTTTACTTTACTATTGTTGTTACAATTGGAACAACATTTTAAAGCTCTTAGAAATTTGCCAGTTTAGGAGCATTGAAAACTGTTATGATTGTAGAGAAAGGGTCTTGCTCTGTCATCCAGGTCAGAGTGCAGTGGGATGAATGTAGCTCACTGCAGCCTCCAACTCTTAGGCTCAAGCAGTCCTCCTGCCTCAGCCTCCCAAGTAGCTAGGACTACAGGTGCCCGCCACCATCCATGCCCAGCTAATTTTTTATTTTTTATAGACATGGGGTCTCAACTTACTGTGTTTGTTGCCCAGGCTGGTCTTGAACTTTTGGCCTCAAGTGCTCCTCCTGCCTCAGCTTCCCAAAGTACTGGGATTACAGGAATGAGCCACTGTGCCCAGCCAAGATTATTGTTTTTTTTTTTTTAATTTTTCATAATTCTAAGTACATTTAGACAAGATTATTGTTTTTTAAACCTGTATAGACTTGTTATTTTTAAATTGTACTGTATAGATAAGCAATTATTTCGAATAAATTGCTTGAAAGTGGCAGAATTCATAGACTTCTGAATCTGGAATTTTAAAGTTTCCCATGCTAAAGTTATCCTTCACACAATCAGTTTGTCCATAATTTATTGTATTTTCAAATTGAAAAAAAAAGTATAAAATAGAAATTATGAAAACAAATAAATTTGAAAATACAATAAATTATGGACAAATATGGGCTCATTTTACATAATGCAGAGTGTTCTCGAACAGACACAGAAGTGGAGTCAGAAAAGGTGTACAAAAGTTGGATAAGGTATATGAGAGCCTCACTATATTAAAGTTCTTTTGGTTGTATTGGAAATTATCACCGGCTGACTTAACAAAGCAGGAATTATTGAAATAAACTAGGAAGTACACAGAATAAAAAAATAGACTGAACAGCTAAGCCTCAGAATGGGCAGGAACCCAGTTGTGCTGGTGACCTTCAGGATGCTGTTAGCATGGCTCAGCTTCATTGACCCTTAGTTTCTTTGTCTGTCCGTTCAAGCTTTACATTTCTAGATTTAAGATAGACCTGCCTTGGATTAAGGTGTCTAACCCTGGCTCAAATCAAGTATGCCCAGGGGTCAAGGTGAGGGAGTACAGATACACACCCAGGGCTATTTACAGAAAAAGAGGGATCCTGATGAGACAAGCAGTCCTCCTTATCAGTGACTGGTACTTTGGCTTCAGTATTGTGGGATAAAATATTTGTAGAGAAAATCCTGAGGCTTAGAGAAGTGAACTAAGTTTACATTGTCATATATCTACTAAGAGGTGAAAGAAGTTAGGATATGTATTAAGAATTATGAACTTTAATTTATTTGGGGCCAAGTTCTTGAGAGCTCTTTGAATACTAAGTTAAAAAGGTTGAATTTCATTCTATAGGATTTTCTGAGCTGAAAGGGCCATGTCAAAGTGATAATTAAAAAATGAATGAATGAATGAATCTAATAGTGGTATGTAAAATGGATTAGAGCAAGGAGGAAAATCTGAGAACATGATAACATGTGGGGGTGGAGAGGAATGGAATGAGGCACCTGCTAAACTATGTCTTTTTTTTTTTTTTTTTTTTGCGAAGATGAACTCCTGGGCTCAAGCAAGCCTCCTGTCTTGGCCTCCCAAGAGTGTTGGGATTATAGGCGTGAGCCACTGCTCCCAGTCTAAGCTATGTCTTAATTTAGCCAAGAAGTTCAGCAAAAAGATGAGAAACTATCATGCTTCTTATCTTATATATGGGATGGTGACTACGTTTTATTGTTTTTCTATTTATTTATGAGGGTTGATGCACTTTCATACAACCTTGCTGTTGTATTCTGTTTCAGACTTTGGGGTTAGTGCTTTTTTAGCAACTGGTGGTGATATTACCCGAAATAAAGTGAGAAAGACCTTTGTTGGCACCCCTTGTTGGATGGCACCTGAAGTTATGGAACAGGTACTGTGTCTTTTTTTCTGTTTTAAATGGGTTAGGGCTTTGTTATGAAACTGAGAAAACTTAAAGTGTTTGCTTTTCTTTGGCATACCAGGTTAGCTTTGGGAAACATGTCCCTGTTTCTTGGTTAGGACTTTAGTCCACCCTTGAAAACAAAACAACAAAAACACTCTAGGACTTTGCAAAGGATATATGAAACTCAGGAATAATATAATCAAGGTTTGTGTTAATTTTATTCGTACAAATTAGACTAATTTTTACATCGAGATTTACTGCTGTGTTTCTTGAAGGACTGGTTGTGTCTATGTTTCCATTTCCCATTTCCTCTTCAAACAGTTGCAGTCTGGTGCCACTCATCCCATCATTTTAAGGAAATTCTGCTACTAACTCAAATCCAGAGCTCATTTCTTACTCCTTATCTTACTTGTCCTGTTGGTGATGTTTGAAACTGTTGACCATGCCAACTTTATTCACGTTCCTAGCCTCCTTCATGTTGTTTCTTCATTCTTGCCTTGTCAAGCCATTCCTCTGACTTTGCTGGCTCTCATTCTCCTGAATGACACTGCTTCCCACGACCTTATTCCTGAGCTTTTCTCTTCTCTGACTGCAGACACTCACTAGGTATTCCCATTTGTGCTTCTTATTAATGATTTCTAAATTATGTCCAGTTTTTCCCCAAAACCTCCATATAGATATTTCTAGTTCTTAATAAGTGCCTTACATAAATGCCTTATAGGTATATCAAACTCAGTGTGCTACGAACTAAATTCATTTTTACTCTGTTTTAATCACCTGCATTCACCCTGTTAGTGAGGGAAGGATTCCCACTGTAAAGTTATGGGAATGGCTGAATGTACAACACCTGACATTGGACAGATGAGATTGACAGCCATCTCTTAGTCACATATACTCACAGCCTGGGGAGGAGGACCCTGCATGCCATGCTGCACCAGTGGGGTTGCACTCAGTGGCAGAATGAATGAGAAGGGGCTTTGGAGACGGGGTTTGTAGTGCCAACAGAGTGTGATGGTCCTTGGTTTCCTTGAGAAGATATGACTGACTGACAGGGAGCTGAAACCTGCTTCTCAGGGCCAAGCAGGAACTGTACCTGGTCATTTGCTAAGGAGGATTGTTGGGCTAGGAGACATTCTCTGCGAGAGCAGAGTGGGGAGGGGAACTTGTACTTAGGTCACTAAAGGCCCTTCAGTTTTACCAGAGGACAAGGCAGCACATACTATTGATCCTTACTTTTAGGCCTTTCAGACTACACACTCCCCAAACCTATTTCTCCTATATTGCTTAGGATAGAAAATTAAAATTTATAGCCACATAATGTGCTGGTGACAGTGTATAAGTAGAGAAATTTGGCAACATATTCACTCTAAAAAGTTTAAAAGTATTCACAATCTTTGTAACATTTTCATTGTGGAAATTAAGGTGCCATAACGTAGCTCCTTAGGAAACAAAAAAGCTACCCCACTACAAAACATTTTGTTTTCGTTCTTTCCAGTATTTTACTGTTTGTAAAAGTTTTAGGACTCATGAGCAATTTTGTTTTTTTCTTCATGTTTTATCACAAATGTTTCTTATATGTTCATATAGTATTAATGAATATTACTTTTAACTGACTAATTTTTTAAAATATACTATACTTAACAGTTTCTTCACTGTGGGTGAACATTCAGGTTGTGTCTTTATTTTTTCTATTACCAAATATAGTTAGCTTTTGCCTACTTTATTTTACTGGTTTAATGCTTATGAACACTTTCATTGTTCTTGTTACACATTAGAAGCTAGCTTTTTTGTTTGTTTATTTTTAGAGACAATCTTGCTCTCTCACTCACTCCGGAGTACAGTGGTGCCACCATGGCTCATTGCAGCCTTCAACTCCTGGGCTCGAGCTAGCCTCCCATGTAGCTGGACTGCAGGTGTACATCATCACTCCTAGCTAATTTAAAAAATATTTTTTTGTGGAGATGGGGTCTCACCATGTTGCCCAGGCTGGTCTTGAACTCCTGGCTTCAAGCCCACCTAATCCTCCCACCTCAGCCTCTCACAGTGCTAGGATTAGAGGCATGAACCACTGTGCCTGGCCTCAGAATCTAACTTTTAAAAGTCCTTTTATGCTGATAAAAAATAATCATGCAAATCTGTTCTTGCAGGTCCGAGGTTATGATTTCAAAGCTGATATTTGGAGTTTTGGAATTACAGCAATTGAATTGGCCACAGGGGCAGCTCCTTATCATAAATATCCACCAATGAAGGTGAGGTTCATATTCCAAATACTACCCCAGCTCAGGTCCCAATTCCTTTTCAGAACCATTTGCCAGTCTTTTAATTTTGTGTGTGTGTGTGTGTGTGTGTGTGTGTGTGTGTGTGTGGCAAAATACACATACCATAAAATTGACCATCATCTTTAACTATTTTGAGTGTATAGTTCAGTGGTATTAAATGCATTCATAATGTTGTGCAGTTATCACTATCATCTATATCCAAACTCTTTTCATTTGAAAACTGGAACTCCGTTCCCATTAAATAGTAACTCTTGATTCCCACTCTTCTCAGCCCCTTGTTTGTCTCTATGATTTGACTACTCCCAATACCTCATATAAGTGGAATCACACAATGTTTATCTTTACATGACTAGTATTTCACTTAGCATAATGTCCCCAAAGTTCATCCATGTTGTAGTATATTGCAGAATTTTCTTGCTTTTTAGTGCTGAATAATATTCCGTTGTGTGTGTGTATTGAGAAGCTAACCATCTACAGCATATTATTTATGTGAAATACACATAATAATTCTGGGTTTTAAACAGTTGATTTAGATAGAAAATAAAATGTTATATGTTGGTATGGGGTGCCTATTATGGAAAAATCTTGGCCACAATAGTTAAACTTTACTGAGTCATCACAAGTTTATAGTATACTGAAAATTCTTACAGGTCTTAATGCTGACACTGCAGAATGATCCTCCTTCTTTGGAAACTGGTGTTCAAGATAAAGAAATGCTGAAAAAATACGGAAAATCATTTAGAAAAATGATTTCATTGTGCCTTCAAAAAGATCCAGAAAAAAGGTAAAACATGAGAAAAAGTTTACTTTTCTCTCTAATAAGTAAAATATCGTGAAGAAGTCTAAGAATCACACACATGTATGTACAGGAAATTATTTGTACATATTCAAATGAACTAAATGTAAACTTTAAGAAAGTATACAGAAACCATTATACTAGATTGGAAATGATTTCTGCCCTCTTTGTAGCATACAGTGTACCCTAAATAGTTCAGCTTTTTCCTGATTAATTCCTTATAAAGTTGTACATTGTGAATTCTGTATTAATAAATGCCAAATTAGTTGAGAGGTTTGTTTTCAATTTGCATTTAAAATTTATAAATGGATGTCTTAATGCCATTTACAGTATTAATAAAGGAAAGACACATAGAAAATTTATATTTAGTATCAAATAATCATATTTATTTCCATGTTAGAAAAGTATTTTAGTAAGTGGACCAAAAATTCAGATAGCTTCCTTATCAATATTAGATTGAATGGCAAGTAAGCAAATAAATAAGAACATCTAATGTGTGTAGCTTTGTGAATGAAACATAATCGTAGAATGTTGAGCACAACCTTTTATTTTTGAAGTCACCTGGTACTTAGTCATAGGGGTAGGACTTGAATCTCAAAGCTCTGATTCCTAATTTAGGGCTCTTTTTCCTCTGAATCTTATTTGTCTGTTTTACATATATATTCCACTCAGCTCTAAGCACTGAATTCTTTAATTTTTGTTTCTCTAAAGATCATTAAAAGGGAAGGACTCTGATGTTGTTGATCACATCTGTAGCATATGTAATAAGGCTTCAGAATTTATTGTTGGAAATGTTGGAAAGGGCCAGAAAAACAGGTAGCAAAATTTATACCTGTGTTTTATAGTTTTTTTTTTCTATTTTGGAGTAAACGGTTAAAAAAGACAGGGAACACTTTCTTTTACCAAATTAGTTGATTAAAGAAACAAAATTCTCTTGTTACAAATAACAAGAAATGCCAGATAAAATCTATCCAACTTAAAGATTCTCAGATGCCAGAAATGATGAGGAAAGCCTTAAATTAAAGAAGAAATAATTGTGAACAAACCCTGTGGCTGTCTTTAGTGGGTCACTATTCATTCTGATAACCTACTGATTTGGATTTGTAACTCCCATGTGAAGACTGGAATTGAGATCTCAGGCCCACCCTGTGGGGAGTTTGAACTGAGATTCTTCTTAAAAGTAAGAACTTCAGATGTCTGTATCTTCAGTAAAAGGATAGACAAGAATGAAAACTGTCAGTCATCACTAACAGAAAACAAAAATCTCTCCTGAATAATCAAGCCCTTCAACCTGGACATTCTACAGGTTTAGAGTCTATGTACTACCTATATTATCCGGGAACCCACAGGATTAGAAAGTTAAAAAAACAAATCACTTTTATTTTTGTCAGAAGCAGTCACAGAGCTGCACTGGAAGAACACTTAAACTCTAGCTCCCATTGGATTCCTGAACATAATGCCCCACTGTAAGATAAGGTCACAATCCAAAATTAAGAAACACACAGTGAAACAATACATTATGAACTAGTTAGCAGACACAAGCAGAAGGATTAGTGCCCCAAGAGATTTAGGTAATGTAGTGATAATCTGAAAAGATAAAAAAATTAAGTATATTGAAAATAATTAAAATCATAAGAGAAGAAATCAAAACCACAAGAAAAGACTGTGACTATGACAAAAGAACTAAATAGCAATGCCAGAAATGAAAAATACAGTAATTAATGTTTGAAACTTTTTATGAGTGTGAGCTAGACTTACTGACTCACTTCTGGTGAGTAGAGTATGAAAAGGAAAAATAGCGACTTTTAATGCACCTCCTTTACCAAATGACCAAGGTTAACATCACTATTAATAAGACATTGATAAGACTGATGCACCTCTCGATACAGTGCAACAAGATGAGCACATAACCAGTGAGGTATTCTTCCTCCAAATCTGTAACTTCAGTCTAGAATGAGAAAACATCAGACAAACCCACTTAAGGAATATGCAGCAAAATACCTGACCAGCACTCTTCAAAACTGTCAAGGAGAAGAAACTAAGAAACTGTCACAGATTAGAGGAAATTAAGATGACATGAAGACTGAATGCAACAGACTGTCCTGTACTAGATCCTGGCACAGAAAAAGGACATTCGTGGAAAAACTGGAGAAATTGAATAAGTCTGTAGTTTACTTAATAGTATTGTACCAATGTTGATATTTTAGTCTATTTCCTTATTATAGCATGGTTATGTAAAAGGTTAACAATAGCAGAAAGTGGTGAAGGGCATATAGGAACGCGGTACTAGCTTTGCAGCTCTGCTGTAAGTCTAAAAGTATTATAAAACTTTTTTTTAAAGTAAAAACCTGGAAGCTATAGAAAATCTATTCTAGTTTGTAAACCGAAATTAAATTTTGTTTAGAACATTGCTAAGTTAAATAACACACACAGTGGACTGGTTAAACAAAACAACCAGTAAAACAAAAAAGAGATTATTTACTCATCAAGTACCAGGCACTGTGGTAAACACTTAACATATATCATTTAATTCTCACAGGAATCCTTTGAGGATAGCACTATTATTTTCTTTATTTTACAGATGAAGAAACTGAATCACAGAGAGGTTAAGTAACCTTCTCCAAAGTCACACAGCTAATAAATGATGAAATCAGAATTCCAACCCATGCAATTGGACTAGAGTGCCCATTCAAATCAGACTACACTATACTGAGGAGATTGCTCAGAATGTGGCACAGAAAGATTAAAGAGGGAAATATGAAAAAAAAAGATTAACATTTGGAGGGTAGAATGAGACGGTTCAGTATGTTTGTGTGTATGTACACACACACACACACACACACGTACATGTACATATATGTGAACTCACCAAGAGAGACTAGAGAGAATGTAGAATAAGCAATATTTAAAGAAATAATAGCTGAGATTTTTCAGAGTTGATGAAAGACCTATATTCTCAGAGTAAAGAACTATCCCCTCAGAATTCCAGTTCCCCTTCTTCCACTTGTACATGTCGTTGTGAAACTACTGGACACAAAGCAAAGACAAGCTCCTAAATGCAACCTCGAGGAACAGATTACCTACTGAGGATTAGCAGGTTGACAGCCACTTCCTCAATAACACAACAGTTGAGGCCAGCATTTAGTGAAATGCTCAGAGAAGATACAGTCATGTGTTACTCAAAGATGGGGATACGTTCTGTGATACGTGTATGAGGCAGTTTTGTCATTGTGTGAACATCGTGCATTGTGCTTACAGAAACCTAGATGGTACAGCCTACTGTGTGCCTAGGCTGTTTAGTGTAGCCTGTTGCTCTGTCAGATGCCCAGTATGTTTTTGGCCAAAGCATTAAGAGGCTCATGACTGTCCCGTTAACCCAGAGTTCTCCATCTAGTCAAGCTATCATTCAAGAATAAGCTTGAAATTATTTTGCACACATAAATTGAGTTTTCCAGTTATGTTGTATAACTTACAGAACCCATATGTTGTACTTTAGAAAGAAGGAAATGAAGTCATACGAAAGGAATGAATAATAAGCAATGTTGAACAATCACATTGTTGAACATACTGAAATCTTGAGTGAATGGGAAAATAAGAATGATAATGTAGAATTTCAGTTTGCATAGCACTTTCACATTTATTCAGTTTCTTAAGCTTTATAATCATCTGAGGTGCTGGTTCTTAAACTTGAATGCATATTGGAATTACTTGGTGAGTTTTAAAAATTAAAGCCAATTAAAGATTCTGCTTTACTTTATTTTTTAAAATTGTACTTTAAGTTCTGGGATACATGTGCAGAATGTGTAGGTTTGTTACATGGGTATACACTTACATGAGGGTTTGTTGCACCCATCAACCTGTCATCTACGTTAGGTATTTCTCCTAATGCTATCCCTCCCCTAGACCTCCACCCCCTGACAGGCCCTGGTGATGTTACCCTCCCTGTGTCCATGTGTTCTTTTTTTTTTTTC
>NW_016107706.1:1931985-1933257 GCF_001604975.1 Cebus imitator | reverse complement strand
ATACCTAGCTTATTGAGGGTTTTTAGCATAAAGCGCTGTTGAATTTTGTCAAAGGCTTTCTCTGCATCAATTGAGATAATCGTGGTTTTTGTCTTTCGTTCCATTTATGTGGTGAATTACGTTTATAGACCTGCGTATGTTGAACCAGCCTTGCATCCCTGGGATGAAGCCTACTTGATCATGGTGGATAAGCTTTTTGATGTGCTGTTGCAATCGGCTTGTCAGTATTTCATTGAAGATTTTTGCATCTATGTTCATCATGGATATTGGCCTGAAGTTTTCTTTTCTTGTTGAGTCTCTGCCGGGTTTTGGAATCAGGATGATGTTGGCGTCATAAAATGATTTGGGAAGAATTCCCTCTTTTTGTATTGTTTGGAATAGTGTCAGAAGGAATGGTACCAGCTCCTCTACGTATGTCTGGTAGAATTCGGCTGTGAACCCGTCTGGACCTGGGCTTTTTTTGGGTGGTAAGCTCTTAATTACTGCCTCAAATTCAGACCTTGTTATGGATCTGTTCAGGGTTTTGGCTTCTTCCTGGTTTAGGCTTGGAAGGAGGCAAGGAATTTATCAATTTCTTCCAGGTTTATTAGTTTGTGCGCATAGAGTTGTTTGTAATAATCTCTGATGATGGTTTGAATTTCTGTGGAATCTGCGGTGATATCCCCTTTATCATTTTTTATTGCATCAATTCGGTTATTCTCTCTTTTCTTTTTTATTAATCTGGCTAGTGGTCTGTCTATTTTGTTGATCTTTTCAAAAAACCAGCTCCTGGATTTATTGATTTTTTGAAGGGTTTTTTGTGTCTCTATCTCCTTCAGTTCTGCTCTGATCTTAGCTATTTCTTGTCTTCTGCTAGACTTTGAGGTTTTTTGATCTTGCTCCTCTAGCTCTTTCAGTTTTGACAATAGGGTGTCAATTTTTGATCTCTCCTTGCCTCTCATGTGGGCACTTATTGCTATATATTTTCCTCTAGAGACTGCTTTAAACGTGTCCCAGAGATTCTGGTATGTTGTGTCTTCATTCTCGTTGGTTTCGAAGAACAACTTTATTTCTGTTTTCATTTCATTTTTTATCCAGTCAACATTCAAGAGCAAGTTGTTCAGTTTCCATGAAGCTGTGCGGTTCTGGGTTAGTTTTTGAATTCTGAGTTCTTACTTGATTGCACTGTGGTCTGAGAGACTGTTTGTTACGATTTCCGTTCTTTTGCATTTGCTGAGGAGTGATTTACTACCAATTATGTGGTCAATTTTAGAGTAGGTGTGATGTGGTGCT
>NW_016107706.1:1918922-1929598 GCF_001604975.1 Cebus imitator | reverse complement strand
CCCTGGAATCTACTGTCCTGGTTCTCTGCTCAGTCCCCTTTTTAAACAGACGAATGTGCGACTTCCCGTGGCTCCAATCCCAGCCAAAAAGGCACCCGGACTGGTGTATTTTGTACGGAGAACCGCTGCTCCGGGGCGCCGACAAAGCCGCCGTACGGGGCAAAGCAGTGGCGCCGGCGGCACAGCCTTGCTGGCCGAAACAGCCGCGCTGGTGACCTGTGGAGCTCCTCCGCCTGGAAATTTCCCAGTCTGCGGGCAATAAAAATGCGGCATCCACTCACCCTCTGCGCTTACACTGGGAGCTGCAATCCTGAGCTGTTCCTAAAGGGCCATCTTGGATCCTCTCTGTCATCCATGTGTTCTTATTGTTCAGCTCCCACTTATGAAGGAGAACATGCAGTGTTTGGTTTTCTGTTCCTGTGTTAGTTTACTGAGAATGATGGTTTCCAACTTCATCCATGTCCCTGCAAAGGCCATGAACTCATCCTTTTTACTGGCTGCATAGTATTTCATGATGTATATGTGCCACGTTTTCTTTATTCAGTCTATCATTGCTGGGCGTTTGGGTTGGTTTCAAGTCTTTGCTGTTGTGAACAGTGCTGCAGTGAACATACATGTGCATGTGTTTTTATAGTAGAATGATTTATAATCCTTTGGGTATATACCCAGTAATGGGATTGCTGGATCAAATGGTATTTCTGGTTTCAGATCCTTGAGGAATCACCACACTGTCTTCCACAATGGTTTAACTAGTTTACACTCCTACCAACAGTGTAAAAGCGTTCCTATTTCTCCACATCCTCTCCAGCATCTGTTGTCTACTGACTTTTTAATGATCGCCATTCTAACTAGCGTGAGATGGTATCTCATTGTGGTTTTGATTTGTATTTCTCTAATAGCCAGTGATGATGAGCTTTTTTTCATATTTTTTGGCCACATAAATGTCTTCTTTTGAGAAGTGTCTTTTCATATCCCTTGCTCACTTTTTGATGGGGTTGTTTTTTTCTTGTAAATTTTTTTAAGTTCTTTGTAGATTCTGGATATTAGTCCTTTGTCAGATGGATAGATTGCAAAAATGTTCTCCCATTCTGTAGGGGTTGTGTTTTCACTCTGATAGTAGTTTATTTTGTTGTGCAGAAGCTCTTAAGTTTAATTAGATACCATTTGTCAATTTTGGCTTTTGCTGCCACTGCTTTTGATGTATTAGTCATGAAGTCTTTGCCCATAACTATGTGCTGAATGGTATTGCCTAGGTCTTCTTTTAGGGTTTTTATGGTTTTAGGTCTTACATTTAAGTCTTTAATCCATCTTGAGTTAATTTTCATATAAGGTGTAAGGAAGGGGTCCAGTTTCCATTTTCTGCATATGGCTAGCCGGTTTTCCCAACACCATTTATTAAATAAGAAATCTTTTCCCCATTGCTTGTTTTTGTCAGGTTTGACAAAGATCAGATGGTCGTAAATGTATAGTGTTACATCTGAGGCTTCTGTTCTGTTCCATTGGTCTATATGTCTGTTTTGGTACCAGTACCATGTTGTTTTGGTTACGATAGCCTTGTAGTATAGTTTGAAGTCAGGTAGTCTGATGCTTCCAGCTTTGCTATTTTTGCTTGGGGATTGTCTTGGCTATATAGGCTCTTTTTTGGTTTCATGTAATATTTAAATTAGTTTTTTCTAATTCTGTGAAGAAAGTCAGTGGTAGCTTGATGGGGATAGCATTGAATCTATAAATTACTTGGGGCACTATGGCCATCTTCACGATACTGATTATTCCTCTCCATGAGCATGGAATGTTATGTTTGTGATCTCTCTTATTTCCTTGAGCAGTGGTTTGTAGTTCTCCTTGAAGAGGTCCTTCACACCCCTTTTAAGTGGTAGTCCTCGATGTTTTATTCTTTTTGTAGCAATTGTGAATGGGAGTTCACTCATGATTTGGCTGTTTGTCTGTTATTGGTGTATAGGAATGCTTGTGATTTTTGCACACTGATTTTATATTTTGAGACTTCGCTAAAGTTTCTGTCAGCTTAAGGAGATTTTGGGCTGAGATGATGGGGTTTTCTAAATATACAATCATGTCATCTGCAAACAGAGACAATTTGACTTCCTCTTTTCCTATTTGAATACCTTTTATTTCTTATTTCTTCCTCTTGCCTGATTACCCTGGCCAGAACTTCTAATACTGTGTTGAATGGGAGTGCTGAGAGAAGGCATCCTTGTCTTACGCTGGTTTTCAAAGGGAATGCTTCCAGATTTTGCCCATTCGGTATTGGCAGTGGGTTTGTCATAAATAGCTCTTATTTTGAGATATGTTCCATCAATACCTAGTTTATTGAGAGCTTTTAGCATGAAGCGGTGTTTAATTTTATGGAAGGCCTTTTCTGCATCCGTTGAGATTATGATGTGATTTTCGTCGTTGGTTCTGTTTATGTGATGGATCATATTTATTGATTTGCGTCTGTTGAACCAGCCTTATGCCCTAGGGATGAAGCCAACTCGATCTTGATGGATAAGCTTTTTGATGTGCTGCTGATTCAGTTTGCCAGTATTTTATTGAGGTTTTTTGCATTGATGTTCATCAAGGATATTGGCCTGAAATTTTCTTTTTTTTTGTTGTGTTTCTGCCAAGTTTTAATATTAGGGTGATGCTGGCCTCATAAAATGAGTTAGGGAGGATTCCCTCTTTTTCTGTTGTTTCTGTTGTTTGGAATAGTTTCAGAAGGAGTGGTACCAGCTCGTCTTTGTACCTCTAGTAGAATTTGGCAGTGAATCCGTCTGGTTCTGGCCTTTTTTTGGTTGGTAGGCTATTAATTACTGCCTCAATTTCAGAACTTGAAATTGGTCTATTGAGGGATTTGACTTCTTTCTGGTTTAGTCTTGGGAGGTTGTATGTGCCCAGAAATTTATCCATTTCTTCTAGATTTTTTAGTTTATTTGCATAGAGGTGTTGATAGTATTCTCTGATGGTAGTTTGTATTTCTGTGGGATCACTGGTGATATCCCCTTTATCTTTTTTTATTGTGTCTATTTGATTCTCTCTTTTCTTCTTTATTATTCTGGCTAGCAGTCTGTCTATTTTGTTAATCTTTTCAAAAAACCGGCTCCTGGATTCATTGATGTTTTTGAAGGGTCTTTAGTGTCTCTATCTCCTTCAGTTTTGTTGCCCAGGCTAGAGTGCAATGGCACGATCTTGGCTCACTGCAACCTCCACTTCCCGTTTCAAGTGATTCTCTTGCCTCAGCCTCCTGAGTAGCTGAGACTATAGACGTGCACTACCACTTCTGGCTTATTTTTGTATTTTTAGTGGAGATGGGGTTTTGCCATGTTGGCCAGGCTGATCTTGAGCTCCTGACCTCTGGTAATTCACCTGCCTTAGCCTCCTAAGTACTGGGATTACAGGCATCAGCCATCATGCCTGGCCTTCAACATTCTTAAAGAAAAGAATTTTTAACTCAGAATTTCATATCCAGCCAAACTAAGCTTCATAAGCAAAGGAGAAATAAAATCCTTTATAGACAAGCAAATGCTGAGAGAGGAAGCACTAAATATTGAAAGAAAAAACCAGTACCAGTCACCACAAAAACATACCAAATGATAAAGATCATTGACACTATGAAGAAACTGCATCAACTGATGGGCAAAATAACTAGCTAGCATCATAATGACAGGATCAAATTCACACATAACAATATTAACCCTAAATGTGAATGGGCTAAGTGCCCCAATTAAAAGACTGGCAAATTGGATAAAGAGTCAAGACTCATCTGTGTGCTATATTCAGGAGACCCATCTCATGTGCAAATACACACATAGGCTCAAAATAAAGAGGTTAAAGAAGACTTACCAAGCAAATGGAAAGCAAAAAACAAAACAAAACGAAAAAACGGTTTGCAATTCTAGTCTCTGATAAAACAGACTTTAAACCAACAAAGATCAAAAAAGACAAAGAAAGGCATTACATAATGGTAAAGGGATCAGTGCAATAAGAAGAGTTAACTGTCCTGAAGATTCTGCTTTAATTGGTATGAGGTACAGCCTGGTCATTGTTTNCCTTCCTAAGAGGGAGCCTCGCTCTGTCACCCAGACTGGAGTGTAGTGGCACAATCTTATTTTGCTGCAACCTCCAGGTCCTGGAGTCAGGTGATTCTGCTGTCTCAGCCTCCCAAGGAGTTGGGACTTCAGGTGTGTGCCACCACGCCTGGCTAATTTTTGTATTTTTTTTTAGCAGAGACAGGGTTTCACCATATTGGCCAGGCTGATCTTGAATTCCTGACCTTGTGATCCACCTGCTTCAGACTCCCAAAATGCTGGGATTACAGGTGTGAGCCACTGCACCCAGCTGGTCATTGGGGTTTTTACATTCTTCCCAGATAGTTTAATGTACTGCAGTGTTTAAGAACTGCTCTTAGGGGCTTGGCTAAGTAATACTGAACCTTAGAGAAGCTGTGATTTGCTCAGGATCATATGGTAGGTGTTGGCAAAATCAGGTCCAGGATCATATGGTAGGTGTGTGGCAAAATCAGGTCCAGTCTCTTAAATATTAAGTTCTTTATTCTGAATAATACTCTTTTAAAAGCTTGTAAAATTGACAGTCATGTCTTTACTCAAAATGAAATAAAACCAAGAAGAGATGAGTTAAACACTGAGTTTTGTTAAATTTGGGGAATATACTTTACTTTTAGAATTTTCATTTTTAAAGGGAGATTGTGAAATCTATTTTTAAGGATCTGTGGTTACCTAAATTGAAGGCTGGCAGGCTACCGTGTGGCAAGAAGTGGAGGTCTTGATCTGATCCATTTCTTCTTTGTATGTTTAAGTATGTTTTTATGCCTTGCTAAAAATGTTAGATAGAGATTGTCTAGCTTACTTACTGGGAAATAATATTAAATGAATAATATTAATTATTATTAAATAACAAATATATTAGACTCCATTAAGAAATCATGCTTCCAGAAGAAACATTTCACTAATGATTTTCTCAATTTACAGTAATTACTATCAGAGTATTTCTGTTTTGAGTTTTTTATTTTATTGAATGTCTTATACCAAGTTTATTTTACTTTTGCTTTTTAGCAGTTTAAGGAAAGTAGAGTATACTGAGTTTTTATTTTACTGTTGAAAAATTTATTTTCTCATTTTTAATGATGAAATCTCACATTACACTTGAATTAACTGTAAAAACTTTTCTTCCTTCCCCCCGTGGTTTTAGACCAACAGCAGCAGAACTGTTAAGGCACAAATTTTTCCAGAAAGCAAAGGTAGGAAATCCCAGCTTTTGATTATGTGTATTCATAGGATGCTCCTCAGTTACTCAGATTATGTTCACTGCTCAGAGCTGCATGATTATGTTTGGAAAAATGATGGTAGATAAAATAATTGTAGAAAGCACTATGTATACAATCTTTGGTAATTAAGATACTTTAGTAAATCCGTTTTTAAATATTAGGTTAAACTAATCATAGGAACAATGATTATTTTGCCATTATAAATATAATTTGTGAAAAATAATGAACTCTGATTTTAATTAAGGTTTGCTGCTAAATTTGTAAACATCTCATTTCCTAGAGATATCAGGTGGTGGGATGTTACTGTAGTTGGAAATGGAGGACCATGATCTCAAAGAACATACAGTACAGCAAACTTTTCGTAGGCAATGGTTCATACGGTGTGCTACATCTTAATTTTCTGTCTCAATGTATGAAATTGTGATAATAATGTACTAAAGGAGCTTCAGAGTAAAAAAGTTTTTCTCATACTTCATTACAGACCTGTCACTATATCACATTTTGATTATGGTGAACATTTTTGTGGGGTTTGTTCGGTTCCATAAAAACTTATAAGAACAAAATACTTACTTTTCCTCTCCAGAATAAAGAATTTCTTCAAGAAAAAATATTGCAGAGAGCACCAACCATTTCTGAAAGAGCAAAAAAGGTAAATCGGAATTTAACTCAGTTTTCCTGAAAAATTACTTAGAGTAGATTTACTTTATTTTTGCATTTTAAAAATATGTTAAGTAATACATTGTTAACAGTATATGAGTATTACTGGTTTTCTTTCAGTCCTTTCTAAAGCATTCTTTGATACATTCATTCAGCAGATATCTTTAGTCTACTGTATGCCTTGGTATTACTCTGCTATCTATTAGGATGAAAAGGTATGCTAGAAATTAATTGGTAAATCAGTCACAAACTCTGTTTGATAACTGTTTCCAGCTACCAGAGTGAGTTGTGATTTTACATAGCATTTATAGCTTTGACCGTAAGTCACAGTACCCTCTTGTAACTCCAAATTTTCTGTTACTTTTACTGAAAGACTGAAAGAACCTTATTATGCATATGTAATTTCTAAGAGATTAGGTCATAATGTGAGTGTAGAGAATGCTGTAATATCTCAGTTTGGGCAGCATATATTAATTTTCCTGTCCATGATACTTTTATGAACCTCAGTGAGAGCAGGGAGAAGAAAATCTTCCCTTTTCCCCTCTCTTACCCACTCAAGCAGACTTATCCAATGTGAAGGAAAGGAGGCAGCTTGGGCTTCTGCTGAGGTAGACCTGAAGAAGGTAAAGGTCTTATTTATACCTTATATAATATAGTGGTAGGCCTGTCCAAGAAGTTAGAAGAATTATACTAGCAGTGACTTACTCTCTTCCATAGATCTCACTGCTTGGAAATTTTGATATTATTCCAATAATTTAACACAATAAAGAACCAGAAAAGTATATTAAATACTTGGAAATGATATTCTTAATAAGCACTGGTAGAATAGTCAACTTGTCTCTCTGATTTAGAGATACACCATTTTCAGTGGCTGTAACTCATTGTTACATATCAGAATCAGTTGGGGACTTAAGAAACATAAACAGTGTCATCCAAAACCAATCAAAGTCATGTCTCTAGTGGGTGAGACCTGGAAGATTATCCTTATGGATAGCTAAAATCTAAAATCTAGGCTAAAATCTCACTTGACTAATTCCTTCGCTTTCTGTCAAGTCTATTCAAATGACCCTTCCTCAGAGTAATATTCTCTGATTACTAAAGTAATACCCTCCCATGACTCTCTGTCCCTTTATCCTGCTTGTCACCATCTGACGTTTTACAGTCTTTCTGTACCATTAGAATAAAAGCTTAATGAGAACAGGGACTTTTTTTCATTACCATATCTTCAGTGTGCCTAGAATAGCTCCTGACAAACAGGATATTCTTAAATAATATATATCTTAAAATTTCTGTGCTTATTATTGTTTATAATAAATCCCACCTGAGAGACATCTTGATTTAGTATCTGAAATCTGATTAATTTAAGAAGAGTAGGTCAGGCACGGTGGCTTACGCCTATAATCCCAGCACTTTGGGAGGCCAGGGCAGGTGGATCACTTGAGGCCAGGAGTTCAGGCTCAGCTTGGCCTGCGTGGTGAAACCTCATCTCTACTAAAAATACAAAAATTAGCTGGGCGTGGTAGCACATGCCTGTAATCCCAGCTACTCGGGAGGCTGAGGCATGAGAATAACTTGAACCCAGAAGAGGGAGGTTGCAGTGAGTCGAGATTGTGCCACTGTACTCCAGCCTGGGCGACAGAGCGAGACTCTGTCTCAAAAGAAAAAAGTGAGCCTCAGGCTGGGAATGTGGTGACTCGTGCTTGGGAGGCTGAGGTGGGAGGACAGCTTGAATCCAGGAGTTCAAGGCCAGCCTGAGCAACATAGTGGGACCCCATATGTACAAAAAGAATTTAAAAATTAATGAGGTGTGGTGGTGTACACATCTAATCTCATCTTCCTAGGATATTGAGGTGGGAGGATCACTTGAGAGGGTGAAGCTACAGTGAACTGTGATCATACCATTGCACTCCAGCCTTGCTGAATACCTACATTTGTTTCCACTCGCCTGCCAAAAATAATCTACTGAAAGAATTGTTAAGAGAATTAAAAAGGAGGCCAGGCACGGTGGCTCATGCCTGTAATGCCAGAACTTTGGGAGGCTGAGGTGGGCGGATTGCTTGAGCTCAGGAGTTCAAGACCAGCCTGGGCAACATGGCGGACTCTGTCTCTACTAAAAATACAAAAATTAGCCGGGCATGGTGGTGTGTGCCTGTGGTCCCAGCTACTCAGGAGGCTGAGGTGGGAGGACTGTTTGAGCCTGGGGAGTAGAGGTTTCAGTGAGCCAAGATCATGCCACTGCACTCCAGCCTAGGTGACAGAGCGAGAGACCCCATCTCAAAAAGAAAAGAAAAAAGAGAATGAAAAGAAAAGGAATAAACCCCTAGTGGACTACAAATGGGAGAAGTGAAAGCTGCAACCAAATTTGCAAAACTGTGATGCCTGCAAGTTAGGGGTAAGGGACTTGGCAAATCAGAGGACTATAACTGCTAAGCTAGTATTAAGAAAAGCTTAGAAGCTTCCTTAAACAACAGAACCCAAAAAGATAAGGGAATTAACAGTGCCAGGTTCCTCCAGAAGTGAGAGTGAAAGTAAGGCTAAAAACTGGAGGATTGGTTGAAAGTCTTAGAGACTCTGGTTTCCCTCCCTCCCTCACTCCATGTTGCACTCCAAGAGATGGAGGTTTATCCTGCCGAAGGGTAAAAAAAATGGTGTCTGAACTGAAGGACCCCAGGCACAGTTAAAGATGGGAATCACTTACTGAAAAAGGGCTTTTAAGTAATTGTTTACACACTGAATGTTAAGAATCTCTATTCATATTACTTCATTCACCTCCCGTAGCATAAACATTAAGGCTTATTACCCCCTAGACAAGACATTGGAAAATCCTTATTTGATCAGTCTGACTAACCCAAGAGGAAAAACAAAAATACTGACATTGGAGGTGGGAAATGCCCAGATCATTCTGCAATGAAGCAAACCCCACTCACCTAAAAGCTCAGTGCTTCCAATCAGTGTTTTAGTTCCTTGCTCTTAAATGTGAGCATAGATCTAGGATCACAGGATACCTGAAGAAAACCTCTTAATGTGAAAGATAGAGGACAAAATAGAAGGATAAAAAAGAAACTTACAGGAAACAGACTTTGTAGGAAGATAATTTAAATAAAAATCATGGCTCTCTTTAAAGAGAAGAGTTTATATTCACTAGGCCTGGTAGCCCACGCTTGTAATCCCAGCACATTAGGAGGACGAGGCGGGAGGATCACTTGAGCCCAGGAGTTCTAGACCATCCTGGGTAAGAAGGCAAGACCCAGACTACCCAAAAAAAAAAAGAAAAGAAAAAAATGGTGGGCATGGTGGCATGTGCCTATGGTTCCAGCTGCTCGGGAGGCTGAGGCAGGAGGATCGCTTGAGTGCAGGAGGTAGAGGCTATAGGTAGCCATGTTCGCGCCACTGCACTTCAGCCTGGGTGACACAGTAAGACCCTGTCTCAAAAGAAAAAAAAAGAGTTTACATTCACAAAAAATGAACGTGATACTTTTAAAGAAGCATTTGTGCCATGACAATTCAGTGAAGACTAAAGAATCATCTTCAAATGGCCTTGGTACAACTGAATATTCACAGGCAGAAGAATGAAGTGTTGGGTCTTTTCCTCTCATCCTACAAAAATATTAACTCAAAATGGACTGAAAAGAGCTAAAGTTATAATACTTTTGGAAGAAAATATAGCTATAAATCTTTGGGAACTTGAGCTAGGCAAAGCTTCCTTAGGTATGATACCAAAAATACAACCAATAAAAGGAAAAATAGGTAAATTGATTTTATCAAAAGTTAAAACTTTTGTGCTTCAATAGACACTAGCAAGAAAGCAAAAAGTCTACAGAATGGGAATAAATATTTGCAAATCATATGTATGATAAGGGACTTGTATCTAGAATATATAAAGAACTTTTGCAACTCAATAATAAAAAGACAACACATTTTTTAAAATGGGCAAAGGATCTGAATAGAAATCTATTGAAAGAAGATATATAAATGGCCAATAAACACATGAAAAGATACTCAATATTATTAGCCATCAAAAAATGCAAATCAAAATAACAAAGAGGTACCACTTCACACCCACTAGGATGGCTATAATCAAAAAGACAGTAACAGCTGTTGGTAAAGATGTGGCGAGATTGGAACACTTCTACACTGGTCATGGGACTGTGAAATGGAGCAGCCACTTTGGAAAGCAGTCTGGCAGTTCCTCAGAAGCCTAAACAGAGTCACCATGTGACCCCGCAGTTCTACTCCTAGGCACACGCAAGAGAATTGAAAACGTAAGTCCACAGAAAAATGTGTATGCTGCTCATAGCAGCATCATTCATAATAACCAAAAAAGTGGAAACAACCCACGTGTTTCATCAGCTGATGATGAGATTTATAAAATGTGGTATATTCATACACTAGAATATTATTTGACAATAAAAAGCAACGAAGTACTGATACATGCTATAGCATGGATGATGTTTTCAAACATTATGCTAGTTTTAAAAGCTCGTCACAAAAGACCACATTGTATGATTCAATTTATGTGAAATGTTGAGAATAGACAAATGTATAGAGACAGAAAGTAGATTAGTGACAACTTAGGACTGGTGGCTTTGGAGAGAAATGGGCACTTATTGCCAAAGAATATGGCATGTCTTGTGAGGGGTGATAAAAATGTTCTAAATTTTATGGTAGTGATGGTTGCACAACTCTGAATACACTAAAAATCATTGAATTGTGTACTTTCAGTGAGTCAGTTGTATGT
>NW_016107706.1:1911422-1913922 GCF_001604975.1 Cebus imitator | reverse complement strand
ACCTCGTGATCCACCCGCCTCGGCCTCCCAAAGTGCTGGGATTACAGGCTTGAGCCACCGCGCCCGGCCCTCTTAATGTGCCTTAGTATCCCAGACTCTTACCTCTGTTTCCTCAACTCAGGCAGTTCCTTGGATTTCATCTGGGCTTCATCTCCTTGTGCCACAGCTTGGAAGCTTTCAAAGCAGTATACATGGACAAGGCCCACCACTTTTTTTCCATGTCTTTCATGGATCACTGTTTGACAAATTTCGAATGTCTTGAAAATTCTTGCTTCATATATTTTGTCTTTTTTTGCAGAGGTGGGGTTGTTTCAGGTGGAAGGATAAATATGGTCCTTGTTTATTCATCATGGCCTGCAGTGGAAGTCTGCAGTTCTATTTTAAGTGAATGTGTAACTGTACTAAAGGGGAATATAAAAAGAAAGAATTCAAGCAACCTATGATATAGCATTTGACTATGTGTTCTCAGTCAGGTGGAGTTGATGGAGGAAAGAAAACTTAAGCCTTAAACTCCTTTTATTAGGATTATTTTTCATAGTTATATATGCACAGCAGTTCAGAAACTCTTGCAGGATTGAGCAAATGAGTAAATGTCTCTGTTCTTGGGAACCAGGATTCTCACTATAGAAGAAGATTATATGTAAGTATGGAGCAGGGCAAGGTGAGAAAGAATCCTGTGGGGATGAATTTGAATTGGAGGCATTGGTCAGAATTCAAGCTTTGTAAAGTATGTGTGTGAATGAATGTGTGTGCATGTATGTATATACATGTGTTTACACTTTCATATATTTCTCACCTTTGTCTACTGAAGGGCCTGGAAGCAAAGAAACCCCAATAATGACATGGCTTATACCCAGATAATGGCCTGTAATACCATTCCCTGCTAAAGGAAACCAGGGCTCCTTTGAGAAATTGTTGATTCCAGGGCTTGAGCAGGGAAAATATAAGAGGAATCTTGAATATTATCTTCCTTTGCTGGAAGGAAAAGATACTTAAAAAAAAACTCATAAGGACACAAGTGCCAGCTTGAAGTTAGTCCTACTGTTGAAATCTGAGACAATCTAACCATCGAAATAAAGTGCAATAATTAATTATAAATAATTTAGAAAATAGGTATCTATGAGTCCATATCAATAACAAATAGAAATATAAAAAAATGGGGGAAAAGGAATGGTTCTTCATTACAGTAGATGGCCAAGTGCTGACCAGTAAATACGGATGAGGGTTAGAAATGGAAAGTCATCATTTTAAAATAATCATCATAAAGACAAGATTAGGCAGGAATCATCAATGAAGCTAAATATAGGGGGAGGTTTTGATAAGCAGAATGTTTTCAGGGTTTTAAAGTGTGTCCCCACATACTACCTATTCATTGCAAGGGAAGAAATAGTTGTTGGTTTTTTTTTTTATACTGGAGAAGTAGGAGAATTCCTTGACAAGGTGATTAAAATTAACATCACCAACGAGGGGCAAATGAACATGTGATACAGTAAGAAGGACACGTCAGTATGTAGAATTCCAAGTGGGAATTCATGTAAATTTAATAATAAGGAAATATCAGAGAAATCCCAAGTGAGGGACGTATATTAAAGTATGTGGTGGGAGTGGAGAGAATGAATTCTCCAAAAATGTTGATGTTCCAGATTTTAAAAATTTAAGAAACATGAAAACTATAATACATGATCCTAGACTGCGTCCTATACTGGAAGAAAAACTAAAGGCTACAAAGGACATTAGGGTCAGTTGACATTTACACTATAAATCAGATAAAATTATATCACTGTTAAATTTATTGAGAACTGTAGTGTGAAGTTATATAAGAAAACATCTTGTTCTTAGGAAATGTACACTCTGATTATTAAGTGGTAAACAGCCATGATATATGCAACGTATTCTCAAATGGTATAGGAAAAATATATTTAGAAAGAAAGACAAAGTGAGCACCCAAATGATAAAGCAGATGAGGGGGAAAAAAGGTTAATAATAGATGAACTAGGGTAAAGGGTATACTTATGTTCTTGTATTATTATTCTAGCACCTTTTCTGTAAGTTTGAAATTATTTACAAAGTTATTTTTTGTGTACTCTGGATGAATTCAGTATTTACATAGTATTGTTTTGTTTTTTTTTAAGGTTTTAGATTGGCCACTTACTTGGTGTGCTATATTAGCTATTACCTGAACTTTGATACTCCTTAATGAAATGGTGATAAAAGTTTTTTTTTGAAAAAACATAAATTTATCTTTTACATATTGTGACTAAATCCATCATTGGCAGAATTTACCATAACTTGCTATGTGTTTAGAGGTAAGTTTTTTGGTAAACTACAGTGCCTATATCCAGAATTACTGCTAACTTTTATGATTTACCAGATAAACAGCTTAAATTTTCATATGACAGATTATAATTGGTAATTTCCTAATAAATGTGGTTACACCAGATATTTGAGACCTCACCTCAGTTTGTATTAATGTATCAGTTTATTTTCACTCCTCACCTCA
>NW_016107706.1:1909221-1911027 GCF_001604975.1 Cebus imitator | reverse complement strand
TTTTTTTTTTTTTTACTAGTGGTCCATGCTTTATTTTTGGACCACCCATGTTTCTTCACACACAAGATTCCCAAATATCCAACACTAAGGGTAAGGGTAGAAGACTCTTGACATGCAGCATTCAGATCAATTTTGGCTCAAGAGTTTTCTCCATTAAAGCCCAGGCAGAATTACTCTGCTCTGAGAATGTGTTGGATTATTAGCTTAAAAGTTTAGGCTTTGTCTGGGATCTTTTATACATAATATATTCACCATTAGTAGAAAGAATTTTACTTTGAAGAATGTGACAGTCCCATTTTGTTTGCTTAAAAACTCACAATTTTAAAATATGGAATTTTAAATTATGGTAAGTACATTGATGTGTTTGTTACAGGCTCCCTGGACAAACAAATACAGTATTATCATGACAGTTATTTTTTCCAGAAAACTTTCGGTAGAGTTGCTGGTGAGTTATATATGGATCAGAATTCAATGGAGTTGACTTGCATTTAACATCACTTGCAGTTAGGGACTGACTACAGGTAACCTGAGTTGTGAGTTAACAAGCATCCTTTTTGTATTTCTTTTAGTCTCCCCGAGTGAAAGAATCAATATCAAATTCTGAGGTAAGAAATTGTGATTTTTGAATTCTTGTTCAAGTATATGTACTTTTGTTTTGGTTTCAATTTTAAGTACTTTTTTTGCGTATGTGTGTGCTTAAATGGGAATGCAACTTTATACCAATCAGATTTTAAAAGTTGGCTTAAGAGCTCAGAATGTTCTTCCTTGTATCCTTGATTTTGTGAAAAATTTTTTTTTTTTTATCTTGGGCTGCTTGAAGTGAAAAGTTATTTGTTTGTTTGTTTATTTACAGACAGGGCCTCACTCTGTCTCCCAGGCTGGAGTGACAGACCTCCCAGGGCTCAAGTGATCCTCTCGCCTCAGCCTCCTGGGTAGCCGGAACCACAGGCACACACCACCATGCCTGACTAGTTTTTGTATTTTTTGTAGAGATGGGATCTCACCATGTTGCCCAGGCTGGTCTCAAGCTTCTGGGCTCAGGCAGTCCCCTGCCTTGGCCTTCCAAAGTGCTGGAATATGCCACCGTGCCCTGCCGAAAAGAAGTGTTTTTGCATTAATTTGTTTGGGAGTTTGTCATATGCCACCTGTCCTTTTTGAACTTTTTCAACCTCTTCTCTTATGAAATAAATTCTATTTTCTGTAGTTACTGCATCAATGTGATAGGAAATCCTGTTAAACAAATTCTTGTTGGGCTGATTTTTCTTATTCTCATTACCAGAGGAAAACAATCATTTCTATGATCTGTTCTGTCATATAGTCTTACTTCTGGCAGCATCTTCATTCTGAGCTCAGTATTTGGTTTAAACACATCTCTTGCTCTTAAACCAATTCTATTCTTGTCTCTTTGCTAAAAAGTAACCTTTTTTTCATTTCTTTTGTATAGAAAGTACATTTGTATATATGGCTGTGTACCTTATTTGTTTACATAGAACTATATTATTTAAGAGTAAACACAAATACTCTTCCTTCACATATTAACAGACTGATATCAGTCAACTTATATTAGAACTGCCGTTTACTTATATGTGTGGCTCCTCTTCTTGGTAAGGGAATTGCCTTTTCCTGACTCTTGAAGTTACATATGGCCATGTCAGTTACTCTGGCCAGTGACATGTTGACAGAAGTGAGAACCGCTCATGATTCTCTGTGCCTCCTTACTCCTGCTACCACGACCTGCATCCCTGAGTGAGGATGATTATGGAGCTTATTAGCCCCTGCTGGCGAGAGATAGACTTGAAATGTGTC
>NW_016107706.1:1888051-1909186 GCF_001604975.1 Cebus imitator | reverse complement strand
AACAACTTTTGTTGTTTTAATCCACTGACACCTCAGGATTATTTACTTCTAATTTAACCTATGTTAACTAATACTTGATTTCTCAGAAATTGAATGAGAGGCTATTTTACAGATTATCTAGTTTTTCAGTCTTGTTCCTTTGCCTAAATATCATCTCCACATGAACTCTTGCATACTCACATTCTCATGCTCATTACTTAGTTTTTAAATTTGTGATGAAATTCACATAATGTAAAATTTACCATCCTAATCATTTTCAAGTAAATAGTTTGATGGTATTAAGTATATTCACACCGTACGGAAGCCAGCATCCACCTTCAGAACTATTTTATCTTCCCAAACTAAAACTCTGTGGCTATGAAACAGTAACTGCATTCTCCCCAGTTGCTGGCAACCACCATTCTGTTTTCTACGAATTTGCCTACTCTAGGTACCTCATATAAGTGGAATTACACGGTAGTTATCATTTTGTGACCAGCCTATTTCACTCAGCATAATGTTCTCAGGGTTTATCAGTGTTGTAGCATATGTCAGAATGTGCTTACTTTTTAAGGGTCAATGATATTCCATTCTGTGTGTGTGCGAGTGTATGTGTGTGTATACACACTACATTTTATTCATCTGTCAGTGGACACTTGGTTTGCTTCTACCTTTTAGCTGTTGTCAGTCATGCCATTGTCAACATAGGTGTACAACTCTTTGAGACCCTGCTTTCAATTCTTTGGGGTGTATACCTAGAAGTGGAATTGCTGGGTTATATGGTAATTCTATTTGTAATTTTTGAGGGACCATTATACTGTTTTCCATAGAGGCTGCACCATTTTATGTGCTTATCAATAAGGGTTCCAATTTCTGTGCATCCTCTCATTACTTTTAAAAATATATCCTTTCTGTCTTTACTTTAGATAAATATAAGTACAAACAATTTGGAAGCTAAATAGTATTTATACATTTTCAAAAGTCCTCTTAAAGGCCTACTTTTCTATAAAAATCTAAAACCAATGAGCAACTTATGAATTTTTATGTATGAAGTTAAATGATCACAAAATTTTATTTTTTGTCACCTTGATTTTGCTTATATAATATCACCTCTATCAGGCCTCTGTTATTACTCTTTGAATTTTTTTCTCTTTCAACTTTACATTTTGGACATTGCATCATTTTTCCCCCCACTAACTGCATAATTTTGAATATGTTTAGCTTGTTTTTATACTCAGTATCAGTCATTTCTCCCAAACTACATAATTAAAATTTATGAAATATTTCAGACATACAAAATGACATATATAAAATATCTTTTTTAGTTTTAAAGCATCATATTCACTTTTAAAATGCATTTCAGATATGTTAAGGAATTATTTGTTGATTGTCTTTGTAAGAAATACGAAGTCCCCATCCATGGAAAAATACAACTTCTGTAATTTTGTACTACATACTTAAATCTGTATTTTGGACCTGCGGTTTTTCTGTACAAAGGAATGGAATAGATGTGGTTAAAAATAAACATAATGCAAAGTGAAAGAAGACAGACACAAAAGACTAGGTATTATATGATTCCACTTACATGTAATATCCAGAAAAGCAAACTTATGGAAAGTAGATCAGTGGTTGCCTATAGCAGGGTGTGGAAGCAGGAAGGCACGAGAGGGCTTTTTGGGGGTGATGAAAGTGTTCTAAAACTGGATTGTGGTGATGGTTGCACAATTCTATATATTGTGCAAAAATCACCAAGTTGTATACTTACAGTGGATAAATTTAGAGGAATATAAATTATACCTCACAGAGTTGTTAAAAGTTTAAAAGCCTAGAAGTACTTGACTTCCATTTGGAATAGATATATTCAGAGTAGACACAAAAACTGTACACTGCCCAAAAACTACTTTGAAAATATCACCCTGAAAGGCTGCACTTGCTGTCAGCGACCTGCCTCCCTTTCCACACAACTTAAGCAACACTGTATGTGTGTTTTTGTTATAGCTGTTTCCAACAACTGATCCTGTGGGTACTTTGCTCCAAGTTCCAGAGCAGATCTCTGCTCATCTACCTCAGCCAGCTGGGCAGATGCCTACACAGCCAACTCAAGTCTCTGTCCCACCCGCCGCAGAGCCAGCAAAACCAGCTCAGGTGAAGCCGGGGATATGCTTTAATGGTCATTCTTTTGGGCAGCTAAAAAGAGCAGATATTAGTGTGGAACACAACCTAATGTAATCAAGTTAATGTCTTGGTAGATTTTGAAGCAAGTTAGAAATTCTGTCTTCACATTTTTAAGCATGTACAGGAAAGATAATTTTACAAGGATCGCATGCAGGTTTTTAAGCAACAGAATAAGTTAATGATGGAAATATTCCACACATCAAAAATTTGGGGCTAATTTCTTGTCAGCTTTGTATCAGATAATTATTACATTTACTGTTTCAGAATGCAGCTCATGGAGTTCAACAGAGACTAGGAGAATCGGATGGCTGTACCGTTTTTGTTGTTCACTCAGGCTTATATTTTTATTAATACTCTTTGCTATCCATGGTTTTTCTCTTTTTAAGTTATTTGTCAATTTTGTGAGGGTTGATTTTGTTAAGTCTTCATATTATAATCTGTAAACTCATTTGTCAGGTGCACACAAACTTTATTAAATTATATTCCTTTGAGAGCAGCCAAGTGATTGGAGGCCCCCCAGTGAGCTCCTGCATGCTGTGTAACTCCTGTGCTCTCTTTAAGAAACCTCAGATACTGCATGCAACATGTGGCCTTACCCTACATGGTTAAAGTAGAACTTTGAGTGTCCATTCATTTATTAAATATTAGAAGTTCCATTTTTTTGTCTAATATTTTAGATGAAAAGAAATAGAAATTAAAGGTCTGATTTTTTTTCTCTTTTGCACCCCAGTAGATCATCTTGTGTTCTACCTTTGGAGATCATGACTTTGAGCATTTCCAATTAGTCGTGGCAGTTACTTTGCTTAACTTTTTCATCCCTCAAGCTTTCCACTTCTGCCCCGCATATGGGAAAAGATACAGTTGTCTTAAGAAAACTGATGGAAAAATTAGATTCATTTTATAAACAACTTAAATTGAATTCATGCCCTCTCATAAGCAAGTGATAGCTATACAATTTTCAGAGAGGATTAGTTTAGCCATAAAAAGATTGGAACCTATGTATGGGTTGGATGGGATTCCTGAAGGGCAGCTGGTTCAGGCTCCACCTTTTGTATTGCCATATGGTGCTCTGGCAGATTTTTAAACAATGAGAAACCTAGCTTTGTGTTTTTCACTCTTGTAGCAGGGAACAGGGGTTTCAGAAATATAAAATGTAAATGCTTTTGTTGCTGCCTTGGAGTGCATGTCCTCCTCCAGCAGGGAATGTCCTTGGGATTAGTATGACCTCAGCTGGAGATGAAGAAAATTGCTGCCAAGTAGATGATTCCTCTGCCAGTGACCATTAGTCACTTCCCCACTTAATGTTTCAGGCAATGACTTGATACCTTTGAATGCTTTTTAGGCTTTGTCTTCAGGATCAGGTTCACAAGAAACCAAGATCCCAATCAGTCTGGTACTAAGATTAAGGTAAGTAGACGTTTTGTTTTGTTTTCTGAATATTCTGCATGTGCTCTAATAGTCTGTGCCTGAGAGTAATTGGATGGAATTGGATTGTATGTCCTCTAGCATCAAGCCCTGTTTGCTTGGTGGTGTATTATATTCCTCAGAAATGATAGCAACAATGTGAGGACCAGGATGTTAGCCGGTGTTATGACTAACTGATGCTCGTGTCTCTTCGTTGTTTCTATGCTAATTGGTGATGAGCTTGTGCATTTGCAGTGTAGCTAGTGTGGTTAGGAAGTGTGGTCTGTAATTGAGGAACAGCTTTTAGGGAAGCAGCACTAACAGGCTTATCTGAACATCAGTCCTATAATTGTGACCATATAAGCACCATGGACTGTGAGATCAACTAACCCAAGAAGGGGAGGACTTTTTTTTTTTTTGAGACGGAGTCTCACAGTGTTGCCCTGGCTGGAGTGCAGTGGTGCAATCTCAGCTCACTGCAACCTCCACCTCCCAGGTTCATGTGATTCTTCTGCCTCAGCCTCCCGAGTAGCTGGAATTACAGGCACATACCACCACACCTGGCTAATTTTTTGTATTTTTAGTTGAGACCAGGTTTCACTATGTTTGCTAGACTGGCCTCGAACTCCTGACATCGTGATCTGCCCACTTCTGCCTCCCAAAGTGCTGGGATTACAGGCGTAAGCCACCACATCCAGGCCTGGGGAGGACGTTTTTATTGTGACAGGTCAAAAAATGCCTTGTTTTTAGAAGATTAAAAGGAAACCTCTAAATGTTTTCGTACTCTGTTTCTGTTTTGCCGCAAGTACCCTAAATTGGTGGTTCTTGGTGGGAACCTATAGAGAGGGCCTGACAGATTGGTCAACAGGAAGTACCATAGGTAGCAATCTGTTCATTTTAACTGCCCTCCCCCCCACCACCAGTAGTTGGATTCAAATTCCAGAGCTTTTTTGTCAGAATAGCTGTGGCTGTTGTATTGCTCTAGTTAGGTCTCTTTCTACTCATAAATGCATTTGGAAAAAAAAAAAATTAAAGTGTCACTTGAGACAACTTAGACCTTTTAAAACTATAGTAACATTTAAAAAAAGAGTTCCACTGAATTGCTATTAACTCATTACCCTTGCACGTATGAATTTCTAGTCATCTTTCAGTAAGGTCATAATTGGAAATATAGGCAGCAAGAGCTCTTTGGAGAATGTGGTAAGGAGAATATCATTGCCCCTTGCCACTAGGAACAATGCATTTATGCCACAAATGTGAACAAAGCAGATTTGGTTACCCTTCCTTTACAGAAGCCTACTCAGTATACCTGGTCTCATCTCAAATAATTCTGAATTACTAGGATATCTTGACAACCTCATGCTGTTTTAATTCTACATAAAGAGTACCACTTGTCTCTTTAAGAAGATTATTGTGACATCTTAATAGTACAAAAATTCTATTTGTAAAATAAAAGACAAAATTCTGTTTGACAAGGTGGAGAAGATACTTGTAAGTGATGTGTACTTAGCTTTTTTGAGAGTAGTTGTAAAGATTGTTATAGAAGTAGGAGGCTGGATTCTTTTATTGGTAAAGACTCTGAAGTTAAGTGGCCAGAAGTGATGATAAGAAATACATTTAATCTAATTTACCATGTTTTTATCTCTGAAGATATTTGTGCCTGGCGTGCCAGTTAAATCACTAAACTTACGCTGAACATTTCAATCTGAATTTTATTGCACTTTCAGAAAGAACAGATTGAACAATTATGTATTAAGCACAGACTAGGTATAGCACTCTTCGGTACTGTGGAAAGATGGATACCTAGAAAAGAGAAAATTAAATGACTCCCTTGATAATCAAGTCTAGGTTGGAAGTTGATTTGAACTATACTAACACAGCTAAAAGCAAATTTCAGATAGTATTTACATGCAGAAGTATAAGTTTATATGTATCTGTATAGAGAGAATGCAATGCATGGGAAAATCATTCAGGGCAGCTAATATTTGAGATGGGTAGTTCTGTTTTAAGCACAATTTCAGTAACACCCTCAAGTATGTTATTCATCAAATAGAAGTAAACTCTCTCCATTGTTTATATAAAATAGATTTGAGTCCTAAGTGAGCAGGCATATCTGCCCTTAGATATAATATTCTAATTTCTATCTTTAACCATAACCTCCAGGGATCCTGCTTAATCTCAGTACGTGGTGGGGTCATCACTGTAACTGTACCTCATCAGTCATGTTTGAATTTCTGGAGTCATGCATTAACTATGCTACCAGTATGGACCCAATTCCTTTCCCTATTTTCTCTGCCTACCCAAATCCTGCCTATGCATTAAGCCCTATCTAAAAACTACCTCTAAAATTTTTCCTTATTATCCCCCTCTCTCGTGCATTCTTTGAATTCCTATGGAATTTGAGGGAGTATCATGTATTTCATCTTATGAGTCTGCCAAGACTGATCACCAGTGGTAGGCAGCGGATTGTGAGCATGTGGGAGTGGGGATTAGGATGAAAACGGCATCCTGTATCATTTTACTCACACCTCCCTTTGCTCATACAGATTTTCCTCTTAGTTTTATATGCTCTTCTTAGTAGGAATAAGGATGGGAGTGGGCCTATAAGAATCTTCTCAAAGGCATGAAATTTTTATATTGATCAGTAGGGGACATAGATTCAAAGGGTTGTAGGACAAGTAGATGGTCATTCTGAATTGTTTTGCTCTGAGCTCTGCAGTGTGGACATACCTGAATAAATCATGTGATCTATGGGAACAAAGCAGTCTTTCTTGAGGCACAGCTTTCTTAATATATGTTGGCAGACTCTCTTTGCATAAATTTGGAAATTCTCATTTTATGCATTCTGCTTTTTTCATAGGAATTCCAAAAAAGAACTAAATGATATTCGATTTGAATTTACTCCTGGAAGAGGTGAGGCATCAAACGGATTAAAAACAAAATCGCTTCTAATTTGTGATGTGATGAAATGTGTTGTGAAGTTTCTGTCCTTTGTGAAGTTTTGCTTTTAAAGGATAATACAATTTTTCCTGGTTTTGGAGAGTATATGAGTAAGATAAAAATGCAGTTCGTTGACTACTAAACACATTTAGAAAACCTTGTAGAGTAATACAGACAGTAATAAATATATAACAGCTCTTCACAGCTTGCTATAGGCCAGGCATTGTCTTAAGCGTTACCTCATTAAATTCTCATAGCAGCCTAGTAAAGAAAAATTATTATCCTCATATTATTGATGATGAAATCAAGGCTTAGAGAGACAAAGTAACTTGTTCAAAGTCACACAGCTGGAAAGGGGTATAGGCGGCATTCAAACCAGGTCTGTCAGAGTCCAAAGTTCTTGCTTTATACGTAGTCCTCCAGGATGGTAAAGAAACAAGGCCTGCAATCTCCTGTCTCTGACAGAAGCTGAGCCCTGTCATATACTGTTTCTGGCTGTTGAACTTCACCTTGAACACAGCGTGTTTTCTTTCTTGCCTTTATTACTCGGTGTTCTAATTTGGGGAGTCGCCAGCAAATATCTGTTCTGTGTATCATGCTTATTCTTCTTGCTGTCTCACTATTGTGAGCAACTAACCATGGAAAGAACAGATGCAGGTGTACAGAGGTGTATCTGTTTTCCTTTTTTAAAGCCAGGCAATGTCACATTTTCAGGAATTAATTTAAATTGCTGGTCGTCTTTGTGAATGTGTGGACCCTCTCTCCCCAGCAGTCTTCCTGTTCCCTCTGAGGAGCTCAGTGTCAAACCCTTGGGAATCAGTACCACTGAGTCGGTTGAAGATGAAGTTAATTGGGGATATTCCGTCCTCATCTTTTTAGTAGTTATACCCATTGCTCAGATTGTACCACCTGGGATAGCTAGATACGAAACAAAACTCCCCAGAATGAAAAATTAAATGATTTTAGCATAAAACTTGGAGTCTGATTCCCAAAGAGAAGAGATTGTAATTTGTTATCTCAATTTTTTGAGAATAAATCATTCTGGTTTTTTAGCCCTGGAGATGTTCAGTATTCAGCATCACGCCACGGAGCTCTGAGAGCTCAGTCCAGGATTGTACTCAAAAACAGGAATTTCCTCTGCATCGTCACTGTCAGTGCTCTTCTGATTGGGCCTGAACCCATCTAAATCACACCATTTAGAAAGTTGTCTTTACATTGAGCTCTGTAAACCAGATATTTGCCACCTGGTTTATACAGAGTCTACCCTCTAGCTAGATCTGTGAGAATTCCTCCCTTGAGACAATCCCAGTGGTAGGAAGTCTGTGTGTGGGAGGACTTCCTGTCTTTTTGGTTCTGTGGATCTAGCAGCTAGCTTGGGCCTAGCTTGGCAGTACTGGTATCCACACTGCTCTGGGAGTTAACAGTTTTAAGCATGCACAAAAAAACAGAGCACTGTCTTCTTTGTCCTTGCAGATACAGCGGAGGGTGTCTCACAGGAACTCATTTCTGCTGGCCTGGTTGACGGAAGGGATTTAGTAATAGGTAACTGCCCATGTGCTCCTGTGTCGCTGTCTATTTACTTAGCACATAGAAAAGCAGGTTTTTATTCCACTGAGTAGATCTGATGGTTCTTGAAATGGTTCTTGGCTTTGCTGAAATTATAGGTAATGGGGACAGTTTCTTACACACAGACAAAATTTCACTTATGAGTTTGCTTTGTGATCTTCAGTGATAGTAAGTGAGAGCACACCCAAGGTCTTTAGGAGACTAGTAGAAATTATGGCAAAGATCACAAGTTAAAGTAGGCTTGGCCATATCTGATCTATTTTAAATACATAATTTTTGTGGCCCAAGTGGAGCAAAAATCATTGGAGATTTAGTCCTAGAAAAGCAGGAAGGAAGAAAGAAGGCCCAGTGAGGCCACAGGTCCATGTTACTGAAGGAGAGAACATGTCTGTAGGCACAGATTTCCTGTGAAAGACCAGGTAACAAATAGTTTAGGCCTTGCTGGCCAGGTGCAGTATCTGTCACTTTTAAACCACTCTTAGCTTGCCAGAGAACAAAAACAGACCACAGGCTCGTTTTTCATTTCTGTCCTTGGGCTTTCTGATCCATAAATAAGCAAATCATACCTCTTTTACCTGCATGTCTTTATCCTAGGTTAATACAACATTTTAAAGAAAGTTAATTTGACAGCGGTGCAAGGTGTGTACTACTTAGAAATGAGTTTAAAAGACCCTTTCATTTGGGGAGTGATTATTTCATCTGTCTGCTTCCATTTTGATTGTACAGAGCATATTCTTAACTACCATTTAAGCTTTTAAAATATGGTTGAAATTGGATTTATGTGACTTCTCATTCATCAAACACCCTCTCTGTTTGTATGATTACAGTGGCAGCAAATTTGCAGAAAATTGTGGAAGAACCTCAATCAAATCGATCTGTCACTTTCAAACTGGTATTCATCTCTTCTTCCTTATGAAAACATCTTGCCTTTTACACACTGGCGGCTTCTTCAGACCAGCTTCTATATGCCCTGAGTGATGAGAATATTAAAATGTGGTAGATTGTATTCATTTAGCCTCCCCTGTGCCCTGGGCTGACGTTTCCCTTTGAGTGGTGACTCTTCCTCTCTCCATGTTAGGAAACCTCTGTCCCAGACCCTTGGCTATTCATAAGAGAAACTATTAGCCAATCTGGCTCTAGCTGTTCACCCAGCTCCCCTGCCCTCTTTTCTGGAATAAACACCTTCATCAGTCTCCTAGGGATCTGTTGCTCAGTGCTTACCTCCCACTATTCCATGTCAGCTTTATTTGCTACCTGCAAGTTTGTTTATAAATAATCACAGTTTCTCATTTTGTTTGGTTCTTAGGCATCTGGTGTCGAAGGCTCAGATATTCCCGATGATGGTAAACTAATAGGATTTGCCCAGCTCAGCATCAGCTAAACCACAGCCCTGGAAGAGGTGGCCCAAGGAGATTCCACACATGCGTATCTCTGTTGCTTCTGTTGGCCTGAACCCACTACTGCCAAAGAACCCAGCAACAAACCTCCCAGCTAGGAGCTTTAGAAGTCTTTCTTTATGTTCTTCCTGCCATCATTCCTCCTTTTCCCACAGGGAAAGTCAAGTTGGATCACCAGTGGCCAGCATCCCCAGAGTTCCGTTAGTAAACTGACTTCATATGTCCCCTGTCTTCCTCCATCTGAGAAGTGGCCCATGTGCTTCAAGGCCCAGGAGGGAGATCTGTCAGCTCATTCTTGCCTTACTCCAGTGATGGCCCAGGTGGAAAAGTAGCAGCTATATTGGGCTTCCTCATCCTGCCTGTTCTCCCACACCTGCCAGGATATGGACATCTTGGGATATCTCTTTACCACTGAAGTAGAATTCAAAGTTGATTGTTCAGCTGAAGCCCAGAGAATTTAATTTAGTGTTTTTTCTTTGTACCTGATGTGAATTCTAGCAACCTTTGTTAGGAAAAAGCACAGCCTCAGATGGAGGCAGCCTAAACTGTATTCTTGTTTTGTTCATGGTGTTTCTAAGCGTTTTGCTGAAGCTGCTCTCAGGCACCCCCTTCTTCATTGCTCTCTCCAGAAAGGGTTGCTAGCCTTAACTTCAGCTGGTGCAAAACATCTGACTGTAGCCGAACTTCAGCCACCGGATCCTTCAGAGTGGAACTTTGGATTGTTTTTACAGACAACATCAAGTAATGGCTTGTAAATGTGAAGCCAGAGGTGGTTTTTGAACAGGAAAATCGTAATTCATATCATTGGAGAAGTATTTATTTTCAAATATTGAAGAAAAACTCAATCCTCCCATGAAAATCAGTTCGTCTGGCCTCCAAGTCGTGAGGAAATGGGTATACAAGGCTGGGATTTCTACAGCAATAAAGGAGACTCACACTGGGCCGGAGAGGCCTGCCTTCTGCCTGCCCTCCTGCACTGACCCTTTGGAGGAGGTCTCTGTGTGCTGAAGCTAACTCAAGATGGAAAGTGAAACCACATGTGCCGTGACCTTTAGGTTTTATGAGTAGACAGTGTTCATTTGATTTTCTACAGAAATAATATAAATTATTCTTTAGGTTTAAAAAAGAGCACTCATAATGCAATATGTGAATAATCAGTGAGGTTGATTTTTCTTTTTTCCTACTGTTTCATAGTCAGTCTTTGTCTAACTGCTAGTAACCCTACTGAGTTTTATATATGAGTGGGATACTCGATCTGGCCTTAAAAAGATACACAAAGATGGGCTGTGGGCCCCTGGGAAGGGGGGACTCAAAGATGGGCTGTGGGCCCCTGGGAAGGGGGGGGGAGTTGCCCTTACGGAATCGCTCAAGCCCTTTCCAGCATTGTTGGTCTGATGAACAAGGTTACCTTTTCTCTCAGAACATATCTGAAAGCCTTCCCCACAAATAACTTGTCACACCTTTTGTTTCATTCTGAGCCTTTAGTTTTAGTCATGGGCTTTCTTCACCTGCCCTAGGTGCAAAGGCATGTTGGGAAAGAGATGGACGTTGGGAGAAAGAGAGGGGATGGATTTTGGGAGTTGGGAGGAGAGTAGGTAAGATCAGACACCCAAGTCCAAGGTCCCAACAGTCTTGGTAAAAGGAGGGAGCTTGCTGAGCCAGGAGGGAGAAAAGAAGATTGACCAGCTTGCCAGAAAATTATTTAGCTTTTCTTTTTCTTTTTTGTGGTGGTGGAGAGAAACAAGGATGGGGAGATGGGAGTGAGGTATAGAAAAGAGATAGCATCCTCTTTGGCACAAGACTAGTAGCTTACCTTAGAGTGTGTTTTGTTTTTTTTATTATTTTGATTTCAAACAAACCCATCATAATCTACTTATTTATGAATCCAAGGGGGAGTAGTATCACTCTGTTCTAGCATTCTACGAGGAGATGGTCTGGTGCCCAGCTGAGAGTGAGCAGCAGCCCATCCCCCTGTTCACTTTCTTCAGCCCGTCATTACCTGTGAACTGCAGTGGGGCAGGCATGACAAGTAGAATTGGGCTGAGGTTTTCTGTCTTTTTTCAGTTCATTGTTTGCCCTGCTAGGAATTAGAAGACAGGCACCAAGTCCCAGGACAGTGTTATTTCTTCGGCATGATGTGTGGTAGACTCCCTTTGCTGGCTTGTGCAGTCATACTGAGAAGATACATGAACAGAAACTGCCCACGTGGAACAGCACGTAACCTAGTGAGTGACCGTACTCTTTTCTGGCAGTGCTGGTTCAGAGTGCACCTCTGTCACTAGGTCCCAGGATCCCCTTGTCCCTGGAGTAGGGGCAAACTGTAGCACAAAGTATTATGTGCCAATGCTATTTGTGAAATGTTGGGTCTTTCTAAATGACTAATGGATTTGTTGGGGTTTTTGCTTAAGTTTTGAACCAAATCCTAGAGCCAGCTGATAATATTTAATAATCTGGAGGATAGAATAATGATTACCAATAAGTGGAGATTCCTCCTTACGATGTATGCTAGGTTATGGAAGATGTAAAATATTCAACTTTTTCCTCCTTTTTTTGGACTTTGTATTTTACTGCATGTTTCCTTCCTTTTTAATCAATAAAGAGGACATTGCCCTTAGTGATGTATGGATGCTTTATTTTAGTGGCCACTGGCAGAGAGCTTTGGGTTGTGGGTCAGGGAATCACCACCAGCTTTAATTTTTCATGTGAATAGAAGCCAAAGTACACATAAAGTGTAAAGTGTGTGTATTGATCTACAGACTATCCAGAAGCGCTTAAAGCCATCACATAGCTGGGGAAACTGCAACCCTAAAAGGGAGGGATGAGGTCAACCCGAGGAATTTGATAAGAGTGGGTGATGGAACTCCTTTTATTGTCTTGCCCTTAGCATCTGTGACATATATACATGTGTGTATATATATGTTTTTGTCCATGGTTCCTGACTCATAACTCCCATAAACCCTTGTTATAGTAAACAGAATCTCTCTCTCTTACCTTCTCCAGCCTCCTTTCCTCTGCCCAAGGCAAGACTCTAATCTTAGGTTGTGGGTCATAAGGCCCTCATTCCAGAGGGGAACCTGCCCTCTATCCTGGAGGAAGGAATGCTACACAGTGAGGCCAAGAAGAATCTGAACAGACAGGCCTTGCTGGGTTTAGATCATACCCTTTTTGTACAATCACATTTTGATATGGTCGTCCATGCTTCTATTCATATCATGCCTATCCAATAAAGTCTGCATAAAAAAGCCCAAGAGGACAGGACTGGGGGCTTCTAGTGAGCTGAACACATGGAGGTTGACAGCGAAGGTGAACAAGAATTCATCCTTGTGCTGGAAGCTGGGTGCAATAACACACACCTGTAATCCCAGCTACTCAGGAAGCAGAGGTGAGGGTGGGTTGTTGGAGCCCAGGAGTATGAAGCTGCAATGAACTATGATTGTACTGCTGCACTCCAGCCTGGGCAGCACAGCAAGACCCTGTCTCAAAAAAAAAAAATCCACATGCTATGAGGGTAGTGCAGCCCAGTTCCACGGGGACAGAAACTCCTGTGCTTGGGACTCTTTCAGGCCTCATCCTATGTATCTCTTCATTTAGCTGTTTATTTCTATCCTTTTAAATATTGTTTATGATTAATTGGCAAACATAAGCATTTCCTTGAGTTCTTTGAGCTGCTCTAGCAAAATTAACCCAAAGAAGTGTCAGGGGAACTCCAACTTGAGGTGGGTCAGTCAGAAGTTCCAGAGACCCAGACTTGCAACTGGTGTCTGAAAGTGGGAGCCCCAGCCTTGGGAACTAAGCCCTATGGGGTCTGGTGCTGTCTGCAGGTAGGTAGCGTTGGCATTGAATTGGAAGAATCCCAGCTGGTGTTTGCTACAGGATTGATTGCTTGCTGGTGGGGAGAAGTTCCACGTATTTGGGGTCACAGAAGTCTTTGCTTTTAATTATTGTGTGGGTATGAGAGAAGAGGAAAAGTTGACTTTTCCTAAGAGCATCTTAATCATAGTTGTTTTAAATTCCCAGTCCGGTAATTCCAACATGAATAACTCTTCCTAACTATCAGAGAAGTGAATTCACAGGGCAAAACACTGCCCAAAAACACGCTGTATTTAAGTCTGGTTCTGATCCCTGCTCTGTCTCTTCAAACTGTGTTTTTGCCTTTTAGTATGCCTTGTAATCTTTTGTTGAAAGCTAGACATGATGTGTACTGGGTAAAGGGAATTCCAGTAAATAGGCCTTTGATGATGTGGGAAAGCATGGGGAGAGGGAAAGCATTCTATAGTCCTGTGATTAGGTCTCGGTCTTTTAGTGAGCTTGTGTGTCTGCTCTGTGAACGTTACCAGTGCTTTTCAGTCTCCCACTCCCTCTTAAGTGGGACAGGCTGGCTAGAGCAGGCTTGAGTTAGGTCTTTCTCTTCCCCTGGGTAGGATAGGGTCTGACAGAGGGCAAGCCTGGTAAAGAACAGAACACTCTGGCTTATTTCAAATGGTTACTTGCCTCTCCTTGCTGGAAGCATAAGAGACTTTTTCTCTGATACTCACTGTGTGAACCCAGTAGAGCTCTGGGAAGTAAAAGCCACAGCGATATGGGGGTCCTCCTCTGGAGTTCATCGAGTCTCCAGCAATTCGTCATTTAAAGTTCAGGTTTTCTTATCCTGGTGCTGGTTCCTGCAGAGGTTTCTTGTGGATTTCTGGTCAGGTAAATTCTATTTCTGTTTTTGTTTGTTTGTTTTGTTTCGTTTTTGAGTTGGAGTCTCAGTCTGTTGCCCAGGCTGCAGTGCACTGGCGTGATCTTGACTCAACAGTAACCTCTGCCTCCCCGGTTCAAACAACTCTTGAGCCTCGGCCGCCCAAGTAGCTGGAATTACAGGCACGTGTCACCATGCCTGGCTAATTTTTGTATTTTTAGTAGAGACAGGGTTTCACTATGTTGGCCAGGCTCGTCTCGAGCTCCTGACCTCAAGTGATCTTACCTGCCTCGACCTCCCAAAGTACTGGGATTAGATGCATGAACCACTGCACCTGGCCTTAATTGCAATTCTCTGTATTTACCTGTGTGTCTCTAGCTTTGTGGGCAGTGTTTTGCCCTGTGACTTCACTTCTCTGACAGATCTCAGAAGAGATTCATTTTTCAGTTTGTTCAACATTTTACTTGTTAAAAAAGAGTGGTAACTTCCAAGCTCCTTCTGTGCCAGACCAGAAACCAGAAGTTCTACCACCAGTTTTTATTTAATAGAATCATTACATTGCAAATTTGAAAGAGATTTGAGACACCATCTAGCCCACCCCTGCAGGGTATCTTTGAGGAATGTCTCCCTGTCCCTCCGCCCGCACACAGACACCTCCCTCCGCTCCCTGGCCGTGCTTGCCAGTGGTCTTCCTGATGCTTCCCACATGGGGAGAGTATTCATTCCACTTAAACTGCTCTGCTGGTTAGAAGACTCTTAGCTTTGGCCTTGAATGAAAGCAGGTACCAAGAGAAAGATGAGGAAGACAGCTTCCAAGAGGATACCTCGTCATGGGCCTTGAAGCAGTGCAGAGAGCCTTTGGCATTTTTTACAGGATGCGGTGAGCAGGAAGGGAGGACAAAGTTAAGGGGAGAAAGAAGTAAACCAAGACATTAGGATTAGGGGAATGTGGAGGTGACGTGAGGCCAGCGTCATTCAGTGCCTCTGTTCCAAGGTTTGGGGATCGTATTTCAGCTGGAGAAATATGATCCAGGGGGTCTTTGGTCAGGCCTCACTCCTGTCAGGAATCTGCCAGCCATACTCTTTCTCTGTTTTAGAATTACACACCGAGACGTGGAAATCTTTAGAAACCATCCTTTATCCAGATGGGTAATTGAGAGCCAGAGCCGGGGGGGACAGATTCTCAGGGCGGATCAGTGGCAGAGCTCGTGTCCTCCCTCCCAGCTCTAGCTCCTTTGGTTACTCGGAGCCAAACAAGACAAAAATCCCTTTCCTGACCGGAGTGAGGAGGTGATGAGGGCAGAGGCGAGGCTTATGTCTCCACCTCAGGGAAGACTAGCCAGTGGCGACTGGTAGCAGCTGTTTTCTTGGCAACTCTAATAGAGACAATGCTGAGGATAAGAACACTCAAGGAGTGTTCTGGTCTGGCACAGAAGGAGCTGGAGACAATGGTGATCCTGATGAGAGGGCTTGGGGTGGGGCAAAGAGCAAAGCATGTCCCTGAGCAGCATGTCTGGCCTCACTTCTGCCCTCCACTGTCTGTCCTGCCTTGAGCTGCACTGCAGGCTGACTGATTAACAGGCTCACGGACCGGGCGCGGTGGCTCCAGCCTGTAATCCCAGCACTTTGGGAGGCCGAGGCGGGTGGATCACGAGGTCAAGAGATCGAGACCATCCTGGTCAACATGGTGAAACCCCGTCTCTACTAAAAATACAAAAATCAGCTGGGCGTGGTGGCGCGTGCCTGTAATCCCAGCTACTCAGGAGGCTGAGGCAGGAGAATTGCCTGAACCCAGGAGGCGGAGGTTGCGGTGAGCCGAGATCGCGCCATTGCACTCCAGCCTGGGTAACAAGAGTGAAACTCCGTCTCAAAAACAAAACAAACAAAAAAAAAAACAGGCTCCCTCCAGCTGTGGGCCAGGGCTGCCCCACACAACCTTGCTTCCTTGCATTCCCTTCAGCAATGTTCCTCTGCTGATCCCTTAAAATCGTTCAAAATGCAGAACGTGAAAATGCTTTCTTAGGCATGTATAGTGTATGCACCTGGGGCGTGTGGGCTGCGGTGGAGGCACACTCTGTCCTGTGTGCATTGTCACTGAGAGGGCTCGGGGAGGCTAGGCTACTTGCATCTGTTTACACCTTTACAGTACATTAATGGTTTCCTTCTTGATTGAAGCGGAGCTCAAAGTACAACTGTCATTGCTCTGTGTTCTTGGTGTCTTTGATGTTGAAAAGGCCGTGTACCTCTGCTTTTGGTGGGGCTCCTGGCCTGTATGCTGCCTCCTAAGACTGGCAGGTGTTGCATATCACCACATGCCAGACACTCACAGGAGAGAAAAATCATCAGGATCAAGAGGCCATATTGGGCTGCTGGCAAATTTAATCTGCAGGCTGGGTGCTCGCTGCTCTCCTGCGTATCCACCCTGCCTAGTATGGGCTGTCCCTAGAAGGGAAGCCTGTGTCCCTCTGAGTGCTGCAACTACTCTCCGGGTTTTACCGTAGCAGTTTTACCTCTGCCTGTTGACCCATCTACCTGTCTGTCATTTGAGTTGGGTGTGAATTGTTTAGGATGTTGCAATTAGAGGTGGTGCGGGCTGCCTGGCTGCTATAAGGCATCTGACATTTGGCTAAGCTCACTGTTGTGTGCTGGGCCTGACACGGTCCTCCTGGTTCCTCTTGTGATGCCTCTGTCTTTTACACAGTCCATAAAACATCTTCAGATGATACAAGCTGGAGTGGACTATTTTTTTTCTTTTACTTTAAGCTCTGGGATACATGGGTTGAACGTGCAGGTTGGTTGCATAGGTATACATGTGCTGTGGTGGTTTGCTACACCCATCAATCCATCATTTAGGTTTTAAGCTCCACATGGATTAGGTATTTGCCCTAACGCTCTCCCTCCCCTTGTCCCCCACCTCCCGACAGGCCCCAGCGTGTGATGTTCCCCTCCCTGTGTCCATATGTTCTCATTGTTCAGCTCTCACTTATGAGTGAGAATATGCAGCGTTTGGTTTTCCGTTTCTGCGTTACTTTGCTGAGGATGACGGCTTCCAGCTTCATCCACGTGGACTATTTTTTCATAATATTCGACCCTTCCCAATTCACGGCTAGGGGACCAAGGCGTGACAGGTGGGGCTGGACAAGGCTGGATTAAGCATTAATGCAGCTGCTGTCACCACTGCCCAGAGGACCAAGTTCACAGAGCCAAGCTGCAGAGCTACTTAGTGTACTCAGGCTGCAGAAGTGGTGACTAGCAGACATGGCTCAGTTTGTCCAGGTCCTGGCTGAAATAGGTGACTTTGGTCGCTTCCAGATATGGCTATGGATCCTGCTGTGTATTCCCAACTTCCTGTGTCCCTTCTACTTTTTTGCCCATGTCTTTATGGTCTTGGATGAGCCCCACCACTGTGCAGTGGCCTGGGTGAAGAACCACACTTTCAACCTGAGTGCTGCTGAGCAGCTGGCACTGAGCGTGCCCCTGGACGATGCAGGCCGCCCGGATCCCTGTCTCATGTTCCGGCCACCCCCCGCCAATGCCAGCCTGCAGGACATCCTCAGCCACCGCTTCAATGAGACGCAGCCTTGTGATCTGGGCTGGGAATATCCTGAGGACAGGCTCCCCTCCCTAAAGAATGAGGTAGGGCTGTCCTTTTGCCAGTCTCTCTACCTGTTGTGGGTCTGTCAGCTCCTGCGCGAGTCTTCGCCCTCGGTCACTGCCTATTTCTGTCTCCGTATCTGCCCCTATGCCCCTGTGGTTGACCATGGGCACCCATGTTTTTCTTTTTGTCCATCATCATTTTCCTCTTTGTCCTCTGCCTGTTGACCCATCTGTCTGTCATGATCTCCGTCCGGTCTGTCTGCCCATCTGTCCCTTTCCGCCCATCCTTTTGTCTGTCCCTCTCTTTCCTTGTCTCTCTGGCTATCTACCCAGTTGCTGGCCTCTCCGCTTTTCCCGTCTTTACACCTTTCTCTCTAACCCCATGTGCTCATCTGTCTGTCCAGCTCTCTCCTTCAGTCTGTCCCTGCATGTCTGCCTACGCCCCTTTTTCCCAGCCCTCTAATGCCATCCCTTTCCCTGTCCATTTGACCGCCTTCCTGTTTGCTGGACTTGGGCTTCAAACCTTTCAGCTTTTCTCTCTAGGTCTCTGCCAGCCTGCCCTAGGGAAGCTGGAGAACAGTCTGGACTCGAGGATTGTCCTGTGGATAACTAAGCGTTCATTCTTGCTAACTTCGTTCTGTTAGGAGAGACGCAGGCAGGTAGGCTCCCACTCTGGCCGCCTCCAAGCAAGCGGGGTCCTCTGAAAGCATCTGGTCCCACTCCGCTGCTTCCCAAATGGTGGGGTTGAGGCCCACAATGAGGAGGTGGCTTAGCTAGGGCGAGGCAGTGAGTTGATCATGGAGCTGGGGCTCTCGTGCCAGACTCCCGCTGTCTAGATTCCCACAGGAGTAGGATGTAGCACAGATAGTCCAGAAACCTGAGGGGCACGGGTGCTGGAGGGGATCTGCGTAATTCCCATCTTCTTTATGGTGGAAAATCTGGGATTAAACATTCACTTCCCCCGCCCCATCCTATGGCTGAAAAAGTATTTATTTTTAGAGGTTTTCAGAGACCAATATGCTAACCAAAGTCTAACTTTTGCTTTTTAATATGTGACCATAACACTGCTCCCAAAAGCCTGGCAGCCTGTGGACCTGTCCCCCTCCCGACTCTCCCCACCCTACCCCACCTGGAGCTCTAGGGGGACCTATGCATGCTCCCAGGCTCTGGGGCTGGCCAGCCTAGCCCCTTCTGACCCTTACCGGGCTCTCCATCATCACCCCAGCATCACAGCCGTGGATCCCAGCCTTCACCAACCCAAACGTGGTGTGGTTTGTATGTGTTAAACTGTCTGCCCACCTGGCCAAATAGGCTCATTCTCAAAGTCCAGAAAACCTTCCTGATTGCTCACAGCCTACCCTAGGCCTTGTTCACACCCCGTGCTGGGCTGTTCATGCAACTGTATTCAGCCAAAGCCCCCTGAGGATTAACTGTGCGGGGGAAGTCGGAGGAGAAAGGTACTTTGTTCCCCTTCAACGAGGAGGACCCCTAGTGGTCAGGAAAGGGCTGGGTGGGTTCTAAGGCCTGGAATTTGCTTCCTCCTGATGGTGGCGGGGTGAGGGTGGGAGTGGGCAGGCAACTTCCCGAAGGAGGTGGTGTGTGTGAACTGGGCACCAAGATACTAGAAAAATGTTGATAGAGGAGAGAGGAAAGCCTTTGCAGGCAGAGAATAGCACAGGAAAGGCCTGGCCCCAGGAAGCAGGCGGGATGTCTGGGAGCAGTGGGTGTGCCTGCAGTGGGTCGGGGTTGACAGGCAGGGGTATAGAAATTAGATGGATGTTTTCAAGGGTTTGGGACCTCTCTTCTTTGGTTTTTGTTTGACACATCTGAAAAGAATGCAGACACAAAGACATCACGTGAGAAAGCACTGGTTAACACCAAGGTAAGAATTAGGATTTGTGGAGGGTGTAAAAAGATTACCTAAACATTTTTAGCAACTGGGAACCACAACCAAAACAAGCCGATAGTATCTCTAACACTGAGGAAGAGTCTTCAGCAGACTCCCCATGACATCTGTTAAACTAGAGAGCCTACACTGGCTGTTGGAAGATTCCTCACACCAAAACAGAAACAAGGGGAGTCCCCTGCCACCCCTTCTCCACCCCCAGCTCCTCGATGAAGCAGACCTCCCTAACTTGAAAGAGGGTGTTAGAATTCCACAGACATCCGTCCCATAGATAGCACCACCCTCACATGTCTTCGGCTGCTGGGTCTTCAGCTGCGTTCTAGGAACACCATGTCACGCACTCTTAAGCTGCCCATTTATGCTAAGCATATGAGAGAATGACTGACAGGAGAGACTTTTTCTTTTTCAGATTATGAACTCACACCATGTGATGTATTTCAAAAGGTGAGATACTTCACCTTTTGATCCACCCTCCTTGGCGTCCCAAAGTGCTGGGACTACAGGCGTGAGTCACTGCTCCCAGCCTAATTTTTGACCCTTAGTTTGACTTACACATTGCTTTTAGTGTGATGCGGATGCAATCTGAGCTGAAAGGGCTCTGTTGAGACGTTCACAGGAGCGCCCGCCTGAGGCTCTTCTCTGGTTCTGGGGGCTTCGTTAACTGCATTTTCAGGCCTTCTCTGTGAGTGCAGAACACTCCACATCCTCAGCAGCCTTCCAGTCCAGGGCCAGCTTTTCGGGAGTCTCTGGAGTGATAGGCTTCCGTTTGTTCTTGGCAAGTTCCTCAACAGCAGAGGGATCATCTCTGAGATGAATCTGGGTCTCTACAGACAAGAACGGGGTCTTTGGACGTGGTGGGCTGTCTCAGGCACTCACTCTTCTTTCACATTTTTGAATGAGGACGGAGATACCACTGCAAAACTGACTAGAAATCCATCTATTTGTGGATACTCAGCAGTTGTGATCTCTTACAACCCTCCTGCCCTGAAGCATCAAAAAGTCCGAGTATACGGCTCTCCGCCAACCACAACTGTGACCACACAGTTGTCAGAAACGGTACATTTTCAGGTGTGAATTTGTTGTGTAGGATATCAGCAGATATGTTTTACCAGGGGCATCACTGCCCACAACAGGACACTTAATGGTCTGCATTGCTGAAACCGTTTTGTATTTACTTTAAATATTACAGGCTCAATGTTGACTTCAGTCTCTCCCTGGGGTGTGGCGGCACTCAGGACCTCTCTCCTAGACGGTGCTGGCACTGTGCTTGGACCTTGGGCCTCTTGCCCTATGTTAACATGCTCTCCTCACTCCCACTCTTCCAAAGACTGTGACTCCCAGGGAAATGTACACTTTGTGCCCTGCACCACAGATAATCCCAAGCTTGGTCCGAGTGCAGTCGGCTTGGTGTGAGTTCTTTTTTTTTTTTTTTTTTTTTTTTGAGATGGGGTTTCAATCTGTCACCAGGGGCCAGGCTGGAGAGCAGTGGC
>NW_016107706.1:1866175-1887900 GCF_001604975.1 Cebus imitator | reverse complement strand
AGAGACGGGGTTTCACCATGTTGACCAGGATGGTCTCGATCTCTTGACCTCGTGATCCACCCGCCTCGGCCTCCCACAGTGCTGGGATTACAGGCTTGAGCCACCGCGCCCGGCGGTGTGAGTTCTTCTATCTCTGGTTTTCACCTGTGAGGATGGGCTTTGCCCACTGACTCAGAGGACCCTCTCTGAGCTGACATCCCAAGCTTCCTTATTGTAAATGGCAACTTCATATTTAAACTTAAATGCAAACAATACTAAATTGTAAAGAAAAAAGTGTATTTCCTTATAGGCTATGTGCTCTTGAAGGTCAGAATATGTTTCTACTTTTCAACCTACATTTCTGGGTGTCCATCCCTGATAAAAGAAAAAAAAATGGGCTGGGTGCAGTGGTTCGTGCCTGTAATCCCAACACTTTGGGAGGCTGAAGCAAGAGGATCACTGGAGCCCAGGAGTTTGAGACCAGCCTGGGCAATATAGCGAGACCTCATCGCTACAAAAAATAAAGCAATCAGCTGAACATGGTGGCACATGCCTACAGCCCCAGCGACTCCAGAGGCTGAAGTGGGACAATTGTTTGAGCTAGGGGTGAGCTGCATTCATGTCACGGCACTCCAGCCTGGGGAGACCCTTTCTCAAAAGAAAAAAGAAAAAAGTGACTCCCCTGTCTACATGGACCTCCGAATGGGAGGTGGGAAGACCATCAGTGAATAGTAACAATCATGTGATCTATCCTGGGACCAAAGAAGTAGGCATAGAAGGGAAGGGGAAGTGGAGAGAACAGCCATTTCTGGGGTCTGGAGGCGTGAAAATGCCTAGCATATTTAGGAATGCTGACACAGCAAAAGAGGCTGGGAGCTAGGCAACAGCTAGCTCTTCAAGGGCCTTAGGCATGGTGCTAAGGAATTTGGGCTTTCTGCTAGAGACCAAAGGGAGCTATTGAAGGTTTTGGAACAGGGGAGGGATACAGGATGGGGTGTGCTCCAAGAAATGATAGACCACCATGGCAAGCTGCAGACAGAACCCTCCAGGGTGGGGAGGATGACTGGCATCTCAAGTTGGTGCCTCTTCATCTCCAACACCTGCAACAGGACAACACCGTGAGCGCCTGGGCACACCTCAGCAGCTCCCCAGGCCGCAGTCTCTGCTGCTGCACTGTTGCTCTTCACTCGGGGTGGCTGGCAAAATAGTAAAGATATTAACTTTTAGGAAAAGTTGGAGATGAGTCTCAAACCTTTTGGAAGGCCGAAAGGTTTTATTGGGGCATGCCGAAGGCGGCCAGCCCGTCCACCAAGTTAGGAGGAAAATGGGGACGAGGTTTTCCCAATTCAGTCTGTCCATCCCACAGCCCTTTGTCTCCACTCTAACCATGGCTCTCTCTGGGGAAGATAAAAGGGCAATTACCTGTTGATAGCATTTACTCTCGGCCGGGAGCCTAAAGCTTTATCCTTCATATAACCTCTCTTAACCATTTTAATTATCCACAAGTGTGTTAAGTTAGAACCTCTGTTGTAAAGTCTTAAGGGAATAAATGTGTGGACAGACAGAGGGTCTGGGTTGATTGGTTGCATTTCGCCCTCTGACAGTAGCCAACAGCCATCCCTAGCCCACTTGAAACATTGATGGTGTGAGAGTGCATTCGTGCATCCGATGTTGAGTCAGGGTCAGCAGGTCAGACTTCTGCAGGTGGTGAGACCAAACCCACGTCTTAGGTGGTGACCCCGGCGTGATTGAGGGCACACTGCACAAAGGGAATGATAAGCCATCACAGCGTTAGAATGAGGATTTAATGTCATAAGGGGTGTATAAACTGAAGACAGGTAGTGAATGCTGGCTATTGACCAGGGGTGCCAGCTTAGAATACTCGCTGGCTTGGCACTCATGCCTGCAGAGCACTTCACCCCCTTGTGTCTGAGCTGTCTGCCACCAGCTGAGAGCTTTGTGAGCGCAGAAGCCACCTAGATAGCAGGTGTTGAGAGCATCCTGTGACACAGGCACTGGGCTGACCATGTTACAGGTGTTAGTTCCTTTCATCCTCTCTGCTGATACTATGTAGTATATTTAACTCACATTTTGTAATTGGGAAACCAAGACATAGACAAGTGGGCTGACAGGCTCGAGGTCACACAAAGCCACTCAATTCCGACCCCTGAGCCTGGCAACAGCAGGCCTTGATCATTCGTATTTTAAATGCCGCCTTACTACAAAGGCAATCTGTGGCTGCTAGACAAGAACCAAAAGGGTAGAACTGGCTGGAGCCCCAATTTCAAGTCCTCTGTCCTTCACCACTTCATTCCCAGGGGCAGTCAGTTCATCACTTGATGCCGGTTGAAAGTTCTTGAACATTAACAGCTGTTACTGACAGCAGAAGTATGAGCACAGTGGTAACTCCTGGACTGGTTCATTTCCTGCTAAAAGTTATTTAACTGATGGTGATTGGTTAGTTAGCTAGCTGTAGGCACTAGTTTATTCCTTCATTTATCCATTCATTCAGCAGATATCCTCTTAGCCTTCACTCAGATTCATTCCCTGTCTAGGGCAAGAGAGATGTCTCAACGCCACCAGGTGCCATCCAGCTGTGGGCCCTAGGGTTAGCTGCTTAACCTTTCCTTTCTCAGGAAGATGACACTAAGTGAAGGATTATTATTAGAATCCTGTGAGTTAATGCATGTAAAGTGTTTAGCAAGCACCCAGCACAGGGTGAGCGCGAAGCGGTTGCTGCTGGGAAGCCGGAGGAGAGCACGCGTGACGGTTCCCCAACAAACACTTGTGTGTGGAGCTGAGCTGTGCGCGAGGGGCCTGAGGGGCTCCCCGAGGGGCCCACAACCCAGCGGGATGGGGGTCAGTCCAGTGAGTCTGGTGCACGTACAGCGGACGTGTACGGAGGGGTGTAGACCCAGTTATCTTCTCTTGGTTTCTCAGGCTGTGGGATTCTCTCTATAGGTCTTGGGTGGATTAGCATCCTCTGGGTCTCTCTCCATCTCACACCTGCATGTTCTCTCACTCTCTCCTTCCCTCCCTCTGTGTGTGTGTGTGTGTGTGTGTGTGTGTTCCTCTGTCCTAATTGCCTTCCTCAAGGCATGTGTGAGGGCTCCTTAGGGTTCTGATTGCCTGCGAATGGTGGGCACCTCAGGGGGATTTTGCAATCAGGCAGGAAAACACGGAGAGGCCCAAGTGTGTCCTGGGGTGCCCTGGCTATGGGGAAGCGGCTCCATTTGTTAGGAAGCAGCCATTAATGGTCTGTCGCAGGTTCCCACAATTTGCATCTTTAGTGTGTCCATAATTTCACATGGCATCTCCAGGCCGAAAGAAATGCCTAACGGTTCCATGCATTAAGTCGTTACGTTCAATCAGCATGCACTTACTTCCTAACGACTTAGTAGATATTTTTTGGAATAAATGCATAAGTTGACAGAAAAAAATATTTTAATTTTACTCTTAAATATAATTACTTACTAATAGGATGAATGCACCTACCGGGCATTGTACAACTCTCGGTCCTTAACACTGCCGCCCTCACTTTCTCTTCCACTTCGATTTTCATGCGGCATTTGCTTTTTTTTTTCTTTTTATAGCAACTACCAAAAACGGTTTGCTATAGATCTGATGTCAGATTCACATAGATATGATGTCACTGGAAGGAAAGTAGCATGGTCGCACATTGAAAGCGTGAAGTATCCTGAGCTAGTAGTTTGTGTCATGTCAGAGAGATGTCAACTTGTATTTCCCTTTGGAGCCGGAAATGCCCTGCCACGCTGGTGAGTTCCCTGCAGTGCCCTGGAGCGCCTGGGCACGCAGTTCGGCAGCCAGGAGCTCCTGCCCTGAAGGGTTTGCAGTGGGCCGGGTGGTGAAGAGCTTGCCCTCGTGCGGCCCCTGGCCTCACATCTGCCTCTGTCCCCCTCAGTTCGACCTGGTTTGTGGTCGGAAGCACCTGAAGGACACCTCGCAGTCAGTGTTCATGGCCGGGCTCCTTGCTGGCAGCCTCATGTTTGGGCCCCTCTGTGACCGGTAAGAACCCCCTGCCCGCTCCAGCCTAGCACGCTTGTCAGCTCCGGCATGGGCCCCAGGCCCCCTTGTGCCCCTCACACTGGCCTTTAGGGCAAAGCCTTTGTCCCCCGACCCTCACATGGGGCTCTGGGAAAGGCCATGTCTCCTCCCTCACTCAGACAGAGACCCCGGGAGAGGGCTGGCCCCCGTGTGGCCTTCCCCTCAGATGCCTCCTGCGAGGGACCCTCCCTCAGATCTGCCTTGTTTTCTCAGGATCGGCCGCAAGGCCACCATCCTGGTGCAGCTGCTGCTCTTCTCTGCCGTCGGACTGGCCACCGCCTTTGTGCCCAGCTTTGAGCTCTACATAGCCCTGCGCTTTGCTGTGGCTACCGCTGTCGCCGGGTTCAGCTTCAGCAGTGTCACCCTGCGTGAGTGTCTGGGCCTCGGCGGTCAGCCACAGGGCGAGGCTCAGGGCCGGGGAGGGCCACGGTCCCAAACTGCCTGTGGAGGTCTTGTCAGGTACCCCACGCCTGAAACGGTCACACCGGCGCTTCCTGCGTTGGCCCCGAAGCCCGGCCCGGACCAGGTGGCACCTGGGAGGAACGGGGAATGAATGGCAGGGACTAGCCCCGCCTCAACCTCCCTGTTTCCGCAGTGACAGAGTGGGTGGGGCCCTCGTGGAAGACGAAGGCCGTGGTCCTGTCCCAGTGCAGCTTCTCCCTTGGGCAGATAGCTCTCGCTGGACTCGCCTACTGTTTCCGCAGCTGGAGACTCTTCCAGATGGCCGGCACCGCGCCTGGCTTACTGCTCTTCTTCTACTTCTGGTGAGGAAAAGACGTGCCAGGAGCAGCCCCCGGGTTAGCTGTGCTACGGGGGGGTTGGAGTGCAGCACCCACGTTCCTGGGACAGTCATGGCTAGCCTGGGAGAGAGAGAGAGCCTGTCATGGCTGGGTGTGGGTTCAGTTTGCATTGGAACAAGCCAGAAAGCTCCCTAGAACTCCAGGCCCCAAGTCATAGCTGTTCCTGACCCACAGGGTTCTGCCAGAGTCTGCACGGTGGCTCCTGACCCAGGGGAGGATGGATGAGGCGAAACAGCTGATCCAGAAGGCAGCCTCGGTCAACAGGCGGGAACTCTCCCCAGAGCTCCTGAGCCAGGTACTCCCGCAGGCCCAGGCAGGCGGGCATCAGACCCACACGGACCTTCCTGCCTGGCTCTCACTCTGCTTCTTCGCCCCAGCTGGTCCCAGAGAGGACAGGCCCCTCAGGAAATGCCCTGGATCTGTTCAGACACCCCCAGCTCCGGAAGATGACCCTGATTCTCTTCTGTGTCTGGTGAGTGCCCAGGGCCCGGGTCCCTGCCCGAGGACACAGCCACAGGACTGCAGTCTCCCTGGTCTGTGTCAGCAGAGGGGTGGCCTGTGGCTGTCTGGCGGGGAGGGTCTCTCCCTGGCTGTGCCAGTGTCCCGTGCTGTGACTGCTGACCAAGGCAGGCTCTCCCTGTGGGTGGTGTCTTGTCACCCAACAGAGACAGGAATGCTTCATCACCTTGTAGGTTTGCGGACAGTGTGGGGTACTTCGGGCTGAGCCTCCAAGTAGGGGACTTCGGCCTAGACATCTACCTGACGCAGCTCATCTTTGGAGCTGTTGAGGTGCCTGCTCGCTCTTCCAGCATCTTCATGATGGAAAGGTTTGGCCGCAAGTGGAGCCAGCTGGGGAACTTGGTCTTGGGTGGCCTTATGTGTATCATCATCATCTTCATCCCAGCAGGTACCAGGGCTGGCTGTCCCCACCCCCATGCCCCCTCACCCACCAGCTGCCAGGGCTAGACCAGTGGCCATTGTTCTGCTTCCAGGAGTGAAGGCTTCCCTGGGGTCTGGGTACAGATGGGGTGGGGAGTTTCAGTGGACGGGGCTGGGGGCAGGGCCCAGGTGACGAGGCTGTCTGCCCTCTGCCAGATCTGCCCGTGGTGGTCACCATGCTGGCTGTGGTGGGGAAGATGGCCACATCGGCCGCCTTTACCATCTCCTACGTGTACTCTGCCGAGCTCTTCCCCACTGTCCTCCGGTAAGAACTGCGGCGTGACTCCTGCTCCTCTGCTACTGTGACGCTGATTTGGCCGTCCCTTCTCGGCCCTCACCCTGTGCCACAACTTGGTAGGGCTGGCTCTGGGGCAGCAGTGCTGGGCGGGGTCCAGGGCACCTGGAAATCTAGCCCAAGCCCTCAAGTTGTCCCCAGGATGGTGGAGGACAGACGTGCAAGTAGGCCATGCCCTGGCGGCTGGGATGTGAATGTGGGACACAGCTAAGAATGCATGGCCCCAGAGAAGGAACACTCGGGGTGGGAGGGTGGTCAGCACGTGCAGCCTCCGACTTGAGACTAGACAGGCCAGCAGGGCTGTAGCAGGCAGGGAACAGGGGTGCAGTTGGGAGCAGACAGCAGGAGCACTGGACAGGCTGGGTGAGGCTGGAGACCCTGCCGACCTTTGGGGTCTAGGCTCTTCCAAGGAAATAGACTGGGGTGAAGCTGAGGCCCAGAGTTGGGCCCAGGTCTACTCAGCTTGCCCTGGCCTTCCCCCAGGCAGACAGGCATGGGGCTGGTAGGCACCTTCTCCCGGCTTGGGGGCATCATCACACCACTAGTGATCCTGCTGGGAGAGTGCTACGCTGCCCTCCCCATGCTCATCTACGGCAGCCTCCCCATCGTGGCCGGCCTGCTCTGCGCCCTGCTGCCAGAGACGCGTGGCCAGGACCTGAAAGACACCATCCAGGACCTGGAGCCAGAGCCCCGCCCACGGTGAGCTGCTTGCTTGCTCTGAAACCATGACCTGGGTCCCACATTGGCCACACACTCTGCATGCCCAGGCCTCCACCTCATCCCTAGTCCACTGTTGCCTAGAGGCGAATATGGGGTCCTCCAGAACCACAGACGTCTGGCTGGCTTTGGTTCAGATTCCCCTTACTCTGAGGAAGGGGGTGGTGAGGGACACTGTCATGGGGCCAATTCCTGGGTCGCCAGTGACAGCCTTCTGCCCCCTCTAGGTCCCCTAGATCAGCGCCCTCAGAGAAGGAAATGGAAGCCACAGGAAGAACTTCCAGCCCGGGAGTGGCCTTTGTGAGCAGCACGTACTTCTGATTGAGGTCTCTAAGAGCTGGACCATCAGCAGCAGGGAGCTACCTAAACACCCCCTTGGATATGGCCAGGACCCATGGGGACACAGTGCAAGACCAGCCTTGCTATGGAGGCAGTATACCACAACCCGGCCCATGACTGTCACCTGCCACTGAGCCCAGTCCCAGAAGTACCTGGGACAGGACCTCCTGGCCTCCTTCCCCTTTCTCCTCTCCAGAGCCCTGCCCCCGATACCTTGTCTGGGAAGGATCTTGGGTTTTACTTGTCCTCCAACAGTCTTCACGGGGTATGGCTGTCTTGATCTCCTCAATCTGGTGTCCCCTGCCCTCAAAACACAGTAAAGCTCAGAACAGAACACAAGATAAGGCCTTTTCAAGTTGTGGGAACAGGAGGGGAGAGAAAACAAATGTGAAGCTGTGGACTGTACCCAGGCAGGTGGATGAAAAGGCTGTGGATGGAGGGAAGGTTGTGGCTCCTTCTGCAGATGGACCAGATCCTTCTGGCTAAGGTATGGCCCCATAGGTCGCTGGCTCCTGGAGAGAGAAGATTCAGTTCAGCCGAAATTGAAACTTCCACCTTGCCCAACGCCCGCCCTACAGTCAGCTCATGCCTAACCTATGAGTGGCTCGGGACCAGGGTGGGGAGGGAGAGGAGGTTTGTTCTTCTCCCCTTCTCCCTTGCCTCCTTCTGCTCGTGCTCAGCTGCTTCTGGGCCTTCCAGGGTCCACACAGGGTAAGGGAAAGGCCAGAGGTCCTTTCACCCAGCTGCTGCCGGCCACAGCTCTTTGGGGCACACATTGGCTAATGCCAGCTGGTGCACTTTGCCAGGCTTCTGAAAGCTGCCTTTCCAGGGGGCATCTTCATGGGCTTCTCAGAGATCCTCCCAGGCCTTGGTGCTGTTCCTCGGAATGAGCAGTATGCTCCCAATGCACTCCTCCAGCCCCAGCCAGCATTGCTCCCACAGCCTCTCTTACAGCTGTTAGCCCCTGACCTTAGAAGATGGCCTTGGCCGGGCGTGGTGGCTCACACCTGTAATCCCAGCACTTTGGGAGGCTGAAGTGGACAGATCACCTGAGGTCAGGAGTTTGAGACCAGCCTGGCCAGCAAAATGAAACCCCGTCTCTACAAAAAGTACAAAAATTAGCCCCATGTGGTGATGAATGCGTGTAATCTCAGCTACTCAGGAGGCTGAGGCAGAGAATTGCTTGAACCTCAGAGGTGGAGGTTGTAGTGAGCCAAGATCATGCCACTGCACTCCAGCCTGGGTGACAGAACGAGACTCTGTCTCAAAAAAAAAAAAAAAGATGGCCATCTTGGACAGGTGCCCATCAAGAGACCTCAAGCCACGCTGCCTTCCTCAGCACCTCCTTGGCCCGCAAGAACACCATACATCATTGTTTCACCAAATGGCAGAAAAAGAGCTTGCCTGGCCACCCCTGCCCCTGCCTTGCCCCCAGCTAACCTCCCACCGGGGGAAGGTTCCAGTCTGTCTTCTCACAGCTCCCCAGCCCCCCATGCTTGCTCACCTTCTCCTACATGGCTGGGTCAGGACTGGGGGTAGGTGCTGGACCAGTTTCCCGTACACCCAGCATGGAAGCACCCAGCACCTCTCCTCCAAACACATGGATATTCCTCACTCACAGTTCTCAGCCTTGAAGTGCTGACAAAATCTTTATTTAGCTTCCTACTGTGTGCCCACCCTGGAGTCCTCTCGGGGACACTCGCACGTCTTTCTAGGTGCAATGTGCCTCCCAGGCTGAAACTGCCAAGGTGTGGAGAAGACTGGATAGAGGTGGGGAAAGGGCCATTTCCCAGCTAAAGGCAGTTTCCTTCTCTAAGATGTGGACACTTGCTCCCTTTAAGACGGAATGATTGTCACTTCCAGGAAGAGACCCAAATGGCCATGACTGGCTAATTTGTGTAATTTTAGTAGAGACGGGGTTTCACCATGTTGGCTAGGCTGGTCTCAAACTCCTGGCCTCAGGTGATCTGACCAGCTTGGCCTCCCATGGTCCTGGGATTACTGGCATGAGCCTCCGTGCCCAGCCCCTGGAGACTTTGTCTTTGCTTTTTGAGGGGATTATGGTTAGTTGGGGAGAAAGATTTTTTTTTTCCGGTTTGTTCTGATGAATGGGTAAATGCCCTTTAGCAGTGACTGATGGGAGGTTGGCTGCTGAGGCCTCTGGGTCCCCAAAGGAGAAGGTATGCAGCCTGATCATGACTCTACTCTGAGAAGCAAAACAGGGCCAGGCAGTGGCCAGCACATACTGAACCGCTGTCCCCAGAGGGTGTTACAGAACACAGAACAGCCTGGATCTGAGGGACATGCCAGCAGGGAACCCATTACTCAGTGCTATGGTTAGCTTTGTGGGGGCTGGTGGAAGACTCAGATCTCAGGTCTTGGGGGCAGGACCCTCCTACTCTGGGCCTCAGCCTTCCCGTGTTAGAATGTCCAATGTCTAAGATGGCCCCACACTCCCCCTGCCAACTGCTGGTCTGCACTGACACGGTCCCCACTGACTCCAGCCACACTGGCCTGTCCACCACCTCACCCACTTCCACCACAGGCACTACCTTATGTCGCTGGAACGGTGTCTCCATCTCTGGCAGGGGTGTCCATGTCCTCAGGGCTGCTTTTGAGGTGCTCTGCCTCCTGCCTCTTCCTCTCTCCCACAGGAGGGAGGGTGATGGGGAGGCTGCTGCCCACCATGACAGTTTCTCAGCCACTACCCCTCCCACCTGTGACGCCTCCTCTCACGGAAACCCATCTCTCTTCCGGGCTCCCCTCTAGACCATAGCCTCATCCATCCAGAACTCCACTACCTGACTCAAGGTTGTCCCTTCCACTCCAGCCCTGCCATCAGCTTGGGGAAATCCATCTCCACCTCCAAAATCTCAGGAAGTGCTGGCATCTGAGTGCATAGCTGAAGGACTCTCCGACTGACTTCTCATGCCCTGAGCCCAGCACGCTAGCCTTCTGGCTCGTTTGCCGGTATTCCCGTCTGTCTGAGTCAGCTCAGGCCCCCACAATGAATTACCACTGACTGCATGGCTGAAAAACAGAAATGAATGTTTTCACAATTCTGGAAGCTAGAAGTCAAAGATCAGGTGCCAGCACGGTCAGGTTCTGGTGAGGGCCCTCTCTCCTCTCCCTGGCTCCAGATGTCCCGGTCTCGCTGGGCCTCCCATGACATTTAGTTAGTGCACACACATGGAGAAAGAAAGAATTTCTCTCTGCTGGACCGGAACTCCTGGGCCCCGCTGTAGCCTCCTGAGTAGCTGGGACATCAGGCGTGCATCACCGCATCTGACATCTCATCCTCTGTTTATGAGGCTGCTAATTCCATCCTGAGGGTCCCACCCTCGTGACCTAATGCAATCTTACTTACCTCTCAATGGCCCCACCGCCAAATACCATCACATTGAGGGGCGGGGCTTTAATAGGTACATTTGGGAGGGACACGAACCTTCTTCCCATAATACCATCCTTAGCCTCACTGGGCCCTATGGTCTGTTGACTCTTTTACTTTCTCCTCACCTCCCGCAGTCCTCTCTACTCTGATTAGAGGAAGCAAGCCATCATTTTCACTTCCATTGAGAGATGGAAATTATTTCTGTCTCTGTTGCCAATAGTCAACACTTTGATCCTTTTACCATTTGGTTGTACCCAAGTAGCAAAACCGCAGCAGCGAATGAGCCCAGTTATCGGCCTTTTCCTTTCCTGCCTCCCAGACTGCTGGCCATTGCTGTAGGGAGTCACACCCTGGACAAGTCGGTTCCTCTCTGAACCAACGCTCACCAGCCTCAACTGGGTCCTTAGTGCGTGGCGCTCCCGCCAGCTTTGCCCAGCCCTCCCCCGCGGCTACCTCTACCCTCCACTCTGCACACCTCCCATCCTCCCACCTTCTAGCAGAGTGCTAGAAACCAGAGAACCATCCTGCGGCAGCTCCCCAAACTTCCCACCACCAAAGCTTTAACCTACTCCGTCACCTGCCCTTCTGCTGCACGGAGATGTCAGTGAAGCAGCTGATGGCGAGGCCATTAACTCTACTGCCCCCACACATTCTGGGAGCTGCCGAAGGTTGGGCCTTTTCCTCCTTCGCCTCTCTTCTCCATTTTCTCCGCAGTAGGCAAGGAGACCGGGGTCAGGCCGTTGGTGGGGAGCCTCTGAATTGAATTTGCCTTTGCCTCTAAGTTTCTTTGGAGATGAAATACTATCACTCTGTCTGGGGTTTTCCTGCTCCCAGAGGTATTCAGATGAAGCAAGATTGGTGTCATCCATGGATGGTCCATGCCATTTTTCTGCAGAGGTGTTGGGGTCTGAGCCAGGACAGGCCTTGACAGTAATTGGTCTGGAAACCAGGAAAAACCCAGTTTCCCAGTGCCCAGGGTCTCCCTAGGGCTGGCCCTTGCTCTGTGGGGTATCGGTGTTGGCTTCGCTGCACCCTGGCTGTGCACCTCCTTGCTTTTGCTCCTCAGAGGTCAGGGCAATGGTGACTCTCAGTCCTGAGCACTTAGCCCAGCTGTGTGAAAGTGATGGCTGCCGGGTGCTCGCTGTGTGGCCTGCCGGGTCCCTTTGGCTCCCAGAGTGCTGCTGCTCAAGAGTGGGGAACTTGAGAGAGGCTGAGGGGCCTAGGACCAGCCACTGAGGTGACCTGCAGACACCCTGAGGGCGGTGTGGTGAAAGAGGAAGGAACGATGTCCCAGATACTAATAAGATTGCAGTCCCCTGCCCCAAAACAAGTGAAGACTGAGCAGCAGGAAACTGCAAAATAGTTGTAAGTAGGTTTCCCTGTGATTAATACCTCGATGTTTTTTTTCAGATACATGAAATTCTTTTAATTTTTTTGTTTTAGTGTCTGTGTTAGTCCATTTTCTGTTGCTGATAACAGAATACTTGAAACTGAGTTTTTTATAAAGAAAAGAAATTTATTTCTCATCGTTCTGGAGGCTGGGAAGTCCAAGGTTTAGGGGATATGTCTGGTAAGGGCCTTCTTGCTGCTAGGGACTCTGCAGAGTCCCAAGAGGGCAGAGGTGAGGGAACTGAGTGAACTAGCTTGTCTTTCTTTGTCTGGTTATAAAGTCACCAGCCCAATTCTCATAATTCGTTAACCCATTAATCTATTAATGAACGGCGATTGTTAACAGATTACCCCTCCTGACCCAATTACATCTTAAAGGCCCCATCACGCTACCACACTGGAGATGAAGTTTCAACATGAGTTTTGGAGAGGACAAATGTTAAACCACAGCAATGCCCTACTTTTGCTGAGGTCCTGAGTACATGCTGTGTCTGCTGATTGGGAAATCAGCTTTTCTTGCTGCTCTTTTTTCTCTGGAGCTTCTCTGGGCCATGTCCTGAGTAGGGGACAAAAAAAAAAAAAAAAAAAAAAAAGAGAGCTCTCAGCCCTGCGCGGTGGCTCACGCCCGTAATCCCAACACTCTGGGAGGCCGAGGTGGGCAGATCACCTGAGTTCAGGAGTTTGAGACCAGCCTGGCCAACATGGCAAAAACCCTGTCTCTACTAAAAAATACAAAAATTAGCTGGGCATGGTGATGCATGCCTGTAGTCCCAGCTACTCAGGAGGCTGAGGCAGAAGAATCGCTTGAACCCGCAAGGCAGAGGTTGCAGTGAGCCAAGATTGAACCACTGCACTCTAGCCTGGGCGACAGAGCAAGCCTCTGCCTCAAAAATAAAAATAAAAATAAAAACAGGAAGAGAGCTGTCTTTTGCTACAACCTCAGGAAGCAGAGGTGGGTCCAGCAAGCTGCAGGGGAGGGGGGGCTTGTCCCCTGCTGGGCCTCAGCCTGCTCCGAGGGAGGGCACAGCTTTCTCTTCTCCGGCAAGGGGCTGTCAGCTCCCCTCCCGGGTCTGCCGTGTACCAGGACGTGTGCTGATTCTCCGTCCTGCCCCCTTGACCTCCCTTCCCCCAAGTATGAAGCTTGAAGCCCCATTCAACAATCTGGCAGAGGAGGCCTCCAGCTAATGCGGGAGACAGATCAGTCACGGGCAGCTCTGACCAAGGCTGTTTTGCAAGGGACCGTCATGTAGAGACAGAGCAGAGGTGAGTGGGGTAGGGCCAAGCTATTTCCAGCTGTGGGCTCAGGAACGCTTGAAGGAAGCTGACCAATGAGTGACATCTGGAAGGAGAGGAGGATTTCCCGGAGTGGAGGTGGAGCCCTCACACGGAGGAGGCGCGGGATCAGGCAGCAGTTTTCCCAACCTGCCTTGCCCCTGGAGTAGAACGCTGCCCCTCACCATTCCCAGCCCATCCCACGGACCTCCCCACTCCATTGTGACACGACTTCCTGGACACCAGTGGAACCTAAACGGTCTGTTTCTGAGGGTCTGGCTGGGCCTGGACTGTGGTCAGGTGGGTCCTGGCTTTGGCTTGTGGTCCTGTCTCCCGGGGGGCGGGGCCGGGAGGGTGGCAATTATGGTGATTCCCAGCAATTATGCGGCTGCTTCTCAGCACAGGTGTAGACAGGAGACTGCCTGGGCCTGTTTGGCTGTGGGGAGTCTGTGGAAGGAGCAGATTGCTCTCCCAGAAAGGGTGAGTTCTCAGGTGTGGCGTCTGGCCCTCTCCTGCCGCAGGTGGCGTGCAGCTCCTGGCTGTGCCTCTCCCAGCCTGTTACCTCTTTGGCACATTGAGAACCAATTGCTTGGGGCCTGTCCACCTGATGGGGGACCTCTGGGATCTGTAGAGGGTGTGCTCCAGGGCCTTGGGGTATCAGGTGGTGCTGGGGGATGCTGAAGCGGTCCCTGCAGGGAGAGGCTGGTACAGCTGGCTCTGGTCCAGAAGCCACATCTCTGAGAGGTCAGTGTTAGAGGACAGTGGCGGCTTTCTCCATCCCTCCCTGGGAAGTCTGTATCCGCCTCCGCCCCCTCCAGCCTTACACATGTGCCTCCTGTACGGTTTCCTATTGCTGCTGTAACAAAGGCCCACACGTGGTGGTTTCAAACAGCAGAGACTTATTACCTTGTGGTTTTGGGGGTCAGAAGAACAATTGGGCTTCAGCAGGCTAAGATCAAGGTGTCAGCAGGATTGCCTTCCTTTCTGGAGACTCCAGGGCAGAGCTCATTTCCTTCCTTGCCTTTTCTATCTTCTAGAGCCTCCTGCATTCCTGGGCTCGGGACCCCTTGCATCTTCAAAGCCAGCAATGGCTGCCCAAATCCTTCTCACTCCGCATTTCTTTGAGTCTTAAGCATTTAAGGATCCTGGGATTAATAGGGCCTAGCTGGACAATCCAGGATAATCTATTTTAAAGTCAGCAGAGTAGTAACCTTAGCTTCGCAACTTAACTCCCCCCTTGCCGTGTAAGGAAGCATATTCACGAGTTCTGAGGATTAGCCATACATCTCTCTGGGGGGGCTTATGCAACCCCCCCCCCCCACCTCCCAGCACACACACATCTGAGCGTGCTCTCTCTCTGTGTTCCCTGCCTCTGATGCACCTCCAAATCCTGCTGAGATGAGGAATCCCAAGCCTGGGGCCAGGCAGGAGGCAAAGACAAGCGAAAAGAGCAAATGGCGCCGGACCCTGCTGGGCCTCCTGCACGCACAAATCAGAAGGAGCCGGAGCCAGGTGCAGTGGCTCATGCCTGTAATCCCAACACTTTGGGAGGCCAACACGGGCAGATCACTTGAGGTCAGAAGTTCGAGACCAACCTGGCCAACATGGTGAAAACCCATCTCTACTAAAAATACAAAAATTAGCTGAGCATAGTGGTGCGCACCTGTAGTCTCAGCTACTCAGGAGGCTGAGGCAGGAGAATCGCTTGAACCCAGGAAGCAGAGGTTGCAGTGAGTCAAGATCAGACCGCTACACTCCAGCCTGAGCGACAGAGTGAGAGAGACTCTGTCTCAATCAATCCATCAGTAGCAAAGCAGACTCTCAGTCTAAAGGAGGGGCCCCTGCTCAGCTTTGCTAATTGTTGCCAGGTGGGAATGCTGTCCCATCGGCCAAACTTCAAAAAGAAAATGCTGCATTTATGTGAAATTGCCTGTTGGCAGTTAAATCACATTCCAAGATACAGTGAGGTAGCAAATAGGCTGGCCAAGGGAACTGTGTCGCAGGCTGGATTTGTCCCATGGACGATGAGTTGGAGACCTCTTCCCTGGATTACGGAGTTGCAGTCGCAGTCTGAGAAGGAGGCAGCCCCCTAGTGTGGCCGGCAGGAAACTAGGGGCCTAAGCGGGAAAGGGGGCTTCTCCCTAAGCAGACAGTGAACTCTGTTCCAGCCTGTCCACCCTGTCCAATAGCAGAGTGAGGGGCTCGTGGTGGCTTCTGAAAGTGGTCCTAGCCTTGGCAGGGGTTAGCAGGGCAGCTTGTAACATTCCCAGGTGAGGACCCCATGGAGGCTGGTGGCCAGGAAGGGCCACTCCTCCAGGGCTGGCCTTAGATTTGGCATATGCAGCTCGGCCTCCCCACAGATCCCTGCTGTCTAGGCCCACCACAGTGCTATCCCCAGCCAGGCAAGGGACCATAGTGTCTCAGCCAGGACCCGTCCTCTAAAGAATTCTCTGGAGAAACTTTTCCAGAATGCTGGGATCTGCAGGGATCTTGGCAGAAATGAGAGGAGCAGCTTAGAGAGGATGCCTCGGTTTGTCATTACAACAGGCCTCAGTGTCTCCTGCAGTCAGGAGCAAGCTCCCACGAGACAGAGGACCAGAGGGTAGGAATGTGAGAATACATGGAAGAATGTCCCCTTCGAGGACACCTGGACTGATAATGTGGGTGATCAGCCTCCCCGCAAAAAACACTTAAGAACTAGTACCAAATCCTACTAAACTTCTTTTTCTCAAAACAAAAAAAAAAAAAAAAAACACTCCTTCACAAAAAAAAAAAAAAAAAAAAAAAATCACAAGAACAGAAACAAGATATCTCCTCATACTACAAAATGACAGAAAATCAATACGAATTATAAGGCGTCATGCTGCCGGTGGGACTGGAATGTGACGTGGTAAAAGCCCCATAAAACTGCATACCTCAGCTATACCTCGGCTTTCTGTTGAAACTGCTCTCTGTAACCCCAATGTGACAGGCAAGCAGTCCAAGCCCATGCCATCTTGGTCCCTGCAACTTGTAATAAGTAATTAAGGACTGTGATTTCCACCCTACCCAGACAATGTGTAAACAAATGCTAATCTTGACTTTTGTGAACCACTTAAGTAACAATCAGAATGTCCGAAGTCCCTTGGCCCTCGGAGTGTCCGGAGCCCCTCACCCTCATCTCTGCTCAGGAGGTGATTTACAGGATCCACTAGCCCTCAGAATGTCTGAAGCCCCTCACCCCCACCCCTGCCCCTCACCCTCACCCCCGAGATGGTTTTATGGGTATAAAAGGTCTTGATACCCTCCTTCCGGGGCCATGGGTTGGAGAGACGCGAGTCCTCCGTGGCCGCCAGCAATAAAGACCCTGCAATTTGGCATACTTTTTTTTTTTTTTTTTTTTTTGAGACGGAGTTTCACTCTTGTTACCCAGGCTGGAGTGCAATGGCGCGATCTCGGCTCACCGCAACCTCCGCCTCCTGGGTTCAGGCAATTCTCCTGCCTCAGCCTCCTGAGTAGCTGGGATTACAGGCACACGCCACCATGCCCAGCTAATGTTTTGTATTTTTAGTAGAGACGGGGTTTCACCATGTTGACCAGGATGGTCTTGATCTCTTGACCTCGTGATCCACTCGCCTCGGCCTCCCAAAGTGCTGGGATTACAGGCTTGAGCCACCGTGCCCGGCCCAATTTGGCATACTTTTGTCTCGGTGTTGACTTTCTGTGCTCGGGCCAGTACAACAGAAGGAAACAGAAACCTCGTGAACTGCCGTGGACTCTGAGATGGGTTTCTCTTTCTGGAGGACACTATGAGCTTGTTTTACAAGAGCCATATAAACAACCTTCCTTCTTAGACACCAGCCCAGGGAACAAAGAGAGCCTTCTGCACGTTGATGTGTACAGAAAAGTTGCCTGGGATAGTGAGGAAGCAGTGAGGAACAGCCCAGTGCCAAGCAGCAAACATGAAAGTAAACAGCACCTTAACAGAGATTCCGCAGCCACTAACATGAGCATTGTGAAGATGGGGTTTGGCTGGGGAAAGTACTAAGAGCAAGTAGTAGCAGGGGAAGTTCCCTAAACAGGGCACACCCTCTCCTGTCATCACAGTGGGTGACTGCCGCCTTTATCAGTCTACAGCAGAGGGGAGGGGGCCTGCAGGAAGAGCGGGAGTGTATGTTTCAGGAGGGGGTCCTTGGGCACAATATTTTTTCAAAATAAAAACAGACACCTGTGAACCCATGACCCAACCAAGGCACCAGAGCGTTTCTAATGATTTAAGTCCACCTCTTCCCTCTGTCTCCCCTCAGAGATGGCTTCCTGAATTTCATCCTTGCTGTTAAAAAAAAATCCTCTAGTTTTATTGCGTGATATACTGAAATGATTTCTTTAGTCTTGCTTGTTTCCAACTTTATGAAAAGAGCATCAGTTTTCTGAGGCTTGCTTTTTTCACTCGTCCTCCTGTTTTTGAGACTTACACATGTTGACTCATACATATTTCCTGGATCATATGTACAAATGGTTCGCTAGAGTATATGCCTGAGAGTAGCATTGCTGGGTCGTAAGGTATATGGATATTCAGCTTTATAATACAATGCCAAATTGTTTTCCAGAGTGGGCCTATGAATCATTCTTCCAGGAATGTATCCAAAGTAGTTTTCTCTGCCACTTGGTATTATCAAAATTCTCAAGTTTTGTCAATCAAATGGGTGTAAATGTCCTACCATGGTCTTGATTTGCATTTCCCTCATTATTGGAGAGGTTGAGCATCTTCACATATTTGTAGGCCACATGAGTTTCCTCTTCGAGAAATGCCTATTCAGGTCTTTGACCCATTTTTCTTCCCTCCCTCCCTCTCTCTCCGTCTCTCTCCCTCTCTTTCTTTCAACAGAGTCTTTCTCTGTTACCCAGGTTGGAGTGCAGTGGCACAATCTTGGCTCACTGCAACCTCTGCCTCCTGGGTTTGAGCAATTCTCCTGTCTCAGCCTCCTGAGTAGCTGAGATTACAGTGTTTCACCACACCCAGCTAATATTTTTATTTTTACTAGAGACTGGGTTCTGCCTTGTTGGCCAGGCTGGTCTTGAACTCCTGACCTCAGGTGACCCACCCTCCTCAGGCCTCCCAAAGTACTGGGATTACCAGCGTGTGCCACCGCACCTGGCCCTGATTTGTGGTTCTTTACATATTCTTGATTCTAGTCCTTTTTCAGATATGTGTATGTGTGTGTGTGTGTGTGTGTGTGTGTGTGTGTGTGTACGTGTGCACGAATATCTCCTTCCACTTGTGTCTGGATTTTTTTCCACTTTAAGATTTTCATTTTTAAGTTTTATCTGTTTAAAACTGCTATATTGTTAAATCTGACTACAAACAATATTGCTACATTGTATTCCACTGTATAAATATACTACAGTTTAGGCATTCTCATATACCTGTAGTCAAATTTAAAATTATATGGTTAGCACAAAATAGCATTGTTTTGTCATCTTGATTAGGAAATCCTTCCTCACCTGAAAGTCAGAAATATATTCCCTTATATTTTCTATTGAAAGTGCTGTTCTTGAAATTCAAGGTCTTAATAGGGCTGGAATTTTTGTTTATGATATGAGGAATCTAATTTTAATTTTTTTCCATTTACTGACCTATCATGACACTTCTCTCTCAGATATCACAACTTGATGTCTGCATGGATATATTTCTGGGCTTTCTATAGCTATTTCTATGTTGGCATATTTTCATTAATTCATATAACTTTATAATAAATTTTGATAATTTGCAGGGCAAATCATTCTTCCTTATTATTCTTCAGAATTTTCTTAGGTATTTATACCCTTTGTCCTTCAATATAAACTTTAGAATCATCTTGTCAAAAATAATTTTATAAAAATGCCTTTTGGATTTTGACTAGAGGTGTACTGACTCTGTAGATCAATATGGAGAAGAATTGACAACTTTTATTCATGACCATGAGGTAGCTCTGCATTTACTTTTCTTTCTTCACATATTTCTGTACATTTTATCATTATTTTACACACAGGTTTTGCACATATACATATTTTTTTTTTTTGAGACGGAGTTTCACTCATGTTACCCAGGCTGGAATGCAATGGCGCGATCTTGGCTCACCGCAACCTCCGCCTCCTGGGTTCAGGCAATCCTCCTGCCTCAGCCTCCTGAGTCGCTGGGATTACAGGCACGCGCCACCATGCCCAGCTAATTTTTTGTAGTTTTAGTAGAGACGGGGTTTCACCGTGTTGAACAGGATGGTCTCGATCTCTTGACCTCGTGATCCACCTGCCTCGGCCTCCCAAAGTGCTGGGATTACAGGCGTGAGCCACCGCGCCTGGCCCATATTTTTAAACCTTTTTTAAAAAATGTAGTAATATATATATAACACAAAATTGAACAGTTTAACCATTTGAAGTGTACAGTTCAGCGGCGTCAAGTAATTGACATCATCATGCAACCTTCACTACCAGCCATTCTCGGGACTATTTCATCTTCCCAAACTGAAATTCTGCACCCGCTAAATAATAACTCCCCTTTCCCCCTCCCTCCATCCCTGGTAACCACCATTCTACTTTCTGTCTCTATGAATTGGACTGCTTTAGGTACCTCATAGAAGTGCAGTCATCCATGTCCTTTTGTGATTTGGTATTTCACTTAGTAGAATGTTTTCAAGGTTCATCCATACCATAACATGTATTAGAATTGTATTCATTTTTAAGACTAATATTCCATTGCTGTATGTATATACCACATTTTCTTCATCCACTGTCCTTCCGTGGACATTTGTTTGGTTTCCACCTTTTGTATATTGTAAACAATGCTGCTGTGAACAACGGGTGTGCGAATCTCCAACCAAGCTCCTGCTTTCAGTTCTTTTGTGTATGTACTAGGAAGATTCTGGGATCAAATGGTAATTCTATTTTTTATTTTTTAAGGGACCATCATACTGTTTTCCACAATGGCTGCACCATTTTGCATTCCAATACAAAAGGGTTCCAATCTCTCCACATCCTCACAAATGCTTGTTTCCTTTTCTTTAAAAAAAATTAATAATGTCCTCTTAATGGGTGTTTTGTACATATTGAGTTAGATTGTTCCTGATTATATTTCAATATTATAAATGGTATCTTTTAAAGTTTCCCATTTTTAAAAATTGTATTAATTTGAAATGATTTTAGGGTTTTAAAAAAAGTTGTGAGACTGGGCACAGTGGCTCATGCCCATAATCCCAACACTTTGGGAGACCAAGATGGGAGGATCACTTGAGGCCAGGAGTTCAAGACCATCCTAGGCAACAAGGCGAGACCTCGTCTCTACAAAAAATAAAACAATTATCCCTGTATGGTGGCACACACCTATAGTCACATCTTCTCAGAAGGCGGAGACAGAAGGAGCGCTTGAGCCCAGGAGTTCAGCTGCAGTAAGCTGTGATTGCGCCACTGCAGTCCATCCTGGGTGGCAGAGTGAGACTCTGTCTCTACAAAAAAAAAAAAAAAGAAAAAAGTTGCAAAAAAATGTTCAGACTTCCCATTCCTTCTACACCCAGCTTCCCCTAATGTTGGCATCTTACTTACCTAACCCAGAAAATTAACACCAACACAATACTATTAACTAATCTATAGACCTAACTTGAACTTGGCCAGTTATCCCACGAATGTTCTTTTCCTGGTCTGAGACCCAGTTCAGGATCCCAACTGCAATAGTTGTCATGTCTTCTTAGTTTCCTATGGTCTGAGAAAGTTTCTCAACCTTCTTCATGCTTTGACACTTGAAAGGTACTAGGGAGTTATTCACCCCTGAATAGTTTGGTGACGGTTTTAAAAAATTGTTCTTCCACTTTTATTTTATTTTAAGTGCAGGGCTACATGTGCAGGGTGGGCAGGTTTGTTACATGGGTGAACGCGTGTCATGGTGGTTTGCTGCACAGATCTGCCTATCACCCAGGGATCAGCCCAGCATCCATCAGCTATTCTTCCTGATGCTCTCCCTTCCCCAACACCCCTTGTTTGGCGTTTTCTTATGATCATATTAAGGCATGTATTTCTGGCAAGAATACCTCAGAAGTGCTGTCTTATGCAGGGGTGTACATCATATGTACATCATATGCAGGGTGTATGATGTTTGCGGGGTGTATGATGTTAGCGGGGTGTATGATGTTTGGGGGGTGTATGATGTTTGGGGGGTGTATGATGTTAGCGGGGTGTATGATGTTTGGGGGGTGTATGATGTTTGGGGGGTGTATGATGTTAGCGGGGTATAAGATGTTAGCGGGGTGTATGATGTTTGCGGGGTGTATGATGTTTGCGGGGTGTATGATGTTAGCGGGGTGTATGATGTTTGGGGGGTGTATGATGTTTGCAGGGTGTATGATGTTAGTGGGGTGTATGATGTTTGGGGGGTGTATGGTGTTTGCAGGGTGTATGATGTTAGTGGGGTATAAGATGTTAGCGGGGTGTATGATGTTTTCGGGGTGTATGATGTTAGCGGGGTGTATGATGTTAGCGGGGTGTATGATGTTTGTGGGGTGTATGATGTTAGCGGGGTGTATGATGTTAG
>NW_016107706.1:1851244-1865685 GCF_001604975.1 Cebus imitator | reverse complement strand
GGGGTGTATGATGTTAGCGGGGTGTATGATGTTTGTGGGGTGTATGATGTTAGCGGGGTGTATGATGTTAGCGGAGTGTGTGATGTTTGCAGGGTGTGTGATGTTTGCAGGGTGTGTGATGTTAGCGGGGTTTAAGATGTTAGCGGGGTATATGATGTTTGCGGGGTGTATGATGTTTGCGGGGTGTATGATGTTAGCGGGGTGTATGATGTTAGCGGGATGTATGATGTTTGCAGGGTGTATGATGTTAGCGGGGTGTGTGATGTTAGCGGAGTGTATGATGTTAGCTGGGTGTGTGATGTTAGCTGGGTGTGTGATGTTTGCGGGGTGTGTGATGTTTGCGGGGTGTGTGATGTTAGCGGGGTGTGTGATGTTAGCAGGGTGTATGATGTTAGTGGGGTGTATGATGTTAGCGGGATGTATGATGTTTGCAGGGTGTATGATGTTAGCGGGGTGTGTGAAGTTAGCGGACTGTATGATGTTAGCGGGGTGTATGATGTTATCACATCCCATGACTGGTGATTTAAATTTTGATTACTTGGTTAAAATGGTATCTGCCAAATTTCTTCACTATAAAGTTATTATTTTCCCCTTTGTAAATGATAAATATCTTATGGTGAGACGCACTTTAATACTATGTAAATATCTGTTTCTCATATTTTCATCCTCTAATTTTAATATTCATCAATAATTCTTGCCTGCAACAATTATAAATGGTGCTTGCCTAATGGTGACTTTTGTATTTTCATCATTTTTTCTGTACTTATTACTGCAGAATTCTACAGTAAGGAAGAGCTGTCCCTTTATACTACTTATTTATTTGGTTATTTATTTACATCGTTATGGACTCATATATTTATTCTATGGCTTCTAACCTATTACTGTCATTATTTATTTTGGCTGCTGGGGATGCCTTCAGTCCGGCTCCTGTGTTTGACATGCCCCATCATTTTAGGGTGCTTTCTTGCTTTCTGGTACCAAAAGATACTTTATAACCATCTTGTACTGTCCCTTCTCTGTAGGGCTGTTGGGACCCCACAGGGTCGTGGGGTGCCCCTTATGCTGTGCTGAGGTGCAGGATCTGGGAAGTAAAGAGACAGGACACTGAAGAACTGGTGAAGAGCAGCTGGATTCGGGGGGCCACGCAACCTGTGAGTGGAGATCAGTGAGAGCTCTGAATGCCCAGAAGCATCTGTATTTCTTAGGTACAAGCAGGGGCCAGGGTCGTCAGTGAGGTCATCATCTATAGGCTTAGTAATAGGGCATACATAATCACATGAGTCACAAGCGAGGGGCCACCCCATTATGTCACCTGGGCAGAGAGGTGGGCCGTGCACAGTAGGGGGCCGTGCCATGTGCAGTAGTAGAGGGTTGTGTACAGAAAAGGGGTCCACCCCCATTAGGTCACTGAGGCAAGGAGGTGGGCTGTGTGCAACAGGTGTCGTGCGCAACACTTCTTATCTGGGGGCTGGAGACTTCAAGGGATTTCTAATAGAAGGATACTGTAAGCCAATGCAGTGGGAGCTGACAGACTTGTGCTCCTCTCTTAAGATATTTATGGACAGATGATTTGAGCTAGCACAGAAGTGAGAAAAGACTGACAGGGTGTACAGCCTCCATGACTGGTCACACCAGAGGGGTTCCTCTCCCTCGGTTACTTCCAGGATCTCAGGCCTGAGGCCTACTTTCCACAGGAACTGGATGCAAGGCACTACAACTCCTTTATCAGGAGGAGAGGCTCTTGCTCCAAGCCCGCCATACAGCATATGTCCTTTCAGGCAGGGACGCCACCGCCTGGGTCTTTGGTTCTTGTCCTGGTCTGGCTGTTTTCCTATGTACTGCTTCTGTTCTGTGACTGCTCTAGGCATTCCTCCCACTACAAACTACTATATGGTTATATGGAAGGATTCTATAATGCCCATCGATGATAGATTGGACAGGGAAAATGTGGCACATAAACACCATGGAATACTATGCAGCCATAAAAAATGATGAGTTCGTGTCCTTTGCAGGGACATAGATGAACCTGGAAACCATCATTCTCAGCAAACTGACACAGGAACAGAGAATCAAGTACTGCATGTTCTCACTCATAGACGGGTGTTGAACAGAGAACACATGGACACAGGGAGGAGAGCATCACACACTGAGGTCTGTTGGGCGGGGGACTAGAGGAGGGACAGCAGGGGGTAGGGAGTTGGGGAGGGATAACATGGGAAGAAATGCCAGATACAAGTGATGGGGATGGAGGCAGCAAACCACATTGCCATGTATGCACCTATGCAACAGTCCTGCATGTTCTTTACATGTACCCCAGAACCTAAAATGCAATTATATATATATATATATATATATATATATATATATATATATGTAAAGAAGCATTCTATAAATCAGCACTAAATGTGTCAGTACAGCTCTGACGACAAAAGTATGGTAGATATAAGTATTAAGTATGATTATACAAGCTAGGTGTATGTAAGCAGTAAGTTATACTTCAGACACTAATTCTATAAACTAATATATGATTATATATGAAGGATTATATAAATGAAATAGCTGAGTAATAACACTATAAACTAAGATATTCTTCAGGCACTAATTGTGCCTGGGGTCTGGACAATTCTCCTTCCTCAGTGCCCGTGGGGGATGTTACCCACATTTTGCCAATCCTGGAATCAACCATTTCTCCAGACAACCCTGTTTCTTTTATTTAGGAACCAAGATCTAAGTACTAGATGTGTTCATTGCTACTAAGCTGATATTTTTTTCTAGGCCATCTAGTGGACAGAGCTAGAAAATAGACATGTACACATTATCTGTCTGTCTATCAATCAATCTATCATGAGTTCATTCTGGCACCTCTGGGTCCAATCCAACACCACAGTCTTTATTCTAGCCTTCCCCATCGTATGTGTGTGTGTGTGTGTGTTTCTTTGTTTTTTAGACAGAGTCTTACTTTGTCATCCAAGCTGGAGTGCAGTGGTGCCATCTCGGCTCACTAAAACCTCTGCCTCCTGGGTTCAAGCAATTCTCCTGCCTCAGCCTCCAGAGTAGCTGGAATTACAGGTACATGCCACCATATCCAGCTAATTTTTGTATTTTTTAGTAGAGATGGGGTTTCACCATGTTGGCCAGGCTGGTCTTGAACTCCTGACCTCAGGTGATCCACCTGCCTTGGCCTCCAAAGTGCTGGGATTACAGGTGTGAGCCACTGCACCCGGCTTCCCTGTCCTTTTTTGTAACTTTTTTCTCTAACAGAAACCCAACACTTACCATCTACTTATTTGCTTAAATATAGCATACACTTAGTTTCAGAACTGCAAATCCATCTCTGTGGAAAGCAAATTCACAAGCAGGGTAACAGTACTTGTATACAGTTATTTTCATCTTTAGCTTTACAATATGTAGTTGATATGCTATTTTTCTTTTTTTTCTTTTTTTTTTTTTGAGACGGAGTTTCACTCTTGTTACCCAGGCTGGAGTGCAATGGCGCGATCTCGGCCCACCGCAACCTCCGCCTCCTGGGTTCAGGCAATTCTCCTGCCTCAGCCTCCTGAGTAGATGAGATTACAGGCAAGCACCACCATGCCCAGCTGATTTTTTGTATTTTTTAGTAGAGATGGGGTTTCACCATGTTGACCAGGATGGTTTCGATCTCTTGACCTCGTGATCCACCCGCCTCGGCCTCCCAAAGTGCTGGGATTACAGGCTTGAGCCACTGCGCCCAGCGATATGCTATTTTTCAAAGTTACTTAGGTTAGTCCTCGTCTTCCCCATCCCCTTCAATGCAGTTATGTTGGTTATTTGTATCACATTAGGTTTATTTGCTGCTGTTTGGATTACTTCCTTGTACAGGTTGGCTTTAATTAATTACTTATTTGGGAATAGGGGTGTATGTGAAACCTTGTGAAGGTTCTAAATTGAGAATTCCACAAAAAGCTACACTCAGAGAACTGTCGCTCCCCTCCCTTCCCGTCTGCCCCATTCCATTTCCTCATTCTTCTCACCCATTCCCACCCACTCACCCTCAGAGATAATCAGTCTCATTAGTCTGTGACTTATCCTCCTGTAGCTTTCTCCACAAATGACCAGATACATGTATATTCCTATGTCCCCTTTTATTACATGAAGAGCAGCTTACCAGAGATGCTCCAGCATTTTGCTTCTCCACTTACCAATATGGTCTGGAAATCATTCCATATCAATGAATAGACATTTTCCTCATTCTTTTTTACAGCTGCGTAATATCACTGTTTTTTGTTTTGTTTTGTTTTGTTTTGAGATGGCCTCACCTATCGGGTGAGTGCAGGTGAAACTCCCAGGCTGGAGTACAGCGGAGCAGTCACAGCTCACTGCAGCTTCAACCTCCTGGGCTCAAGTGACCCTCCTTCTTTAGCCTCCCAAGTAGCTGGGACTAACAACACGCACCACTACACCTGCCTAATTATTTTATATTTCATAGAGATGGGGTCTTATTTTGTTGGCCAGGCTGGTTTTGAACTCCTGGGCTCAAGCAAACCTCCTGCCTCAGCCTCCCAAAGTCCTGGGATTACAGGTGTGAGGCACTGCGCCCGCTCTAGTGTTGCACTGAGTGACTATACCACTGTTTACTCAGCCAGTCTCTTATGTATATGGATGTTTAGGTTGTTTCTAATATTTTGCAATACAGTCAATGCTGCCGTGCAAATAATCTTGTACACGTGTATTTTCTTATTGTTGGAAGTATGTCTTCAGGGTAAATTCCCAGAAGTGGGATGCTAAATCAAAAAGTAAGTGTATACATAGTTTTTTAGGGGTATCGGTGGTCTGTAGGACTGCCCCTAGGCCCTGTGATTCACCAGAAGCATTCATGGGCCTCAAAAGTTATTATAGGGCTGGGTGAGGTGGCTCATGCCTATAGTCCCAGAATTTTGGGAGGTCAAGGTGGGCAGATCACCTGAGGTAAGGAGTTCGAGACCAGCCTGGACATATGGTAAAACCCTGCCTCTACTCAAAATATAAAATTAGTCAGGTTTGGTGGCATGTGCCTGTTGTCACGCCTACTTGGGAGGCTGAGGCAGGAGCATCAGTTGAACCTGGGAGGCAGAGGTTGCAGTGAGCCACGATCACACCATTGCATTCCAGCCTGGATGACAGAGTGAGATTCTGTCTCAAAAAAGAAAAGTGATTATATACACTACTACAATTTATTGCAACAAAAGGGTACAATGCAAGGTCAATAAGGGGAGAAGGCACATTGGGTGGAGTCTGGGGGATACAGGTGTTATCTTCCCATCTTCTCCCAATGAAAGTACACAGGATGCCCTTACTCCCCCAGCAGTGACCTGCAGCAGCCTATGTGAAGTCTTTTCTGCCAGGGACTCTCTCTCTGAGCCCGAGCCCAGCATTTTTACTGGGGTTGAACATGAAGCCACACAGTGCCTTCGTGACTAACTGTAATTACTGAAACTTCATTGCCCACTTTCAGAACCCAAGCAGGAAGGCTGTTCAGTATAAGGCACAAGCTATCTGGAAAGCTGGTACAGCATGGCTCACACTTCCAACCATGCCAAACACTCTTTTTAAACTTATTTTTAGAGATAAGGTCTTGCTCACTGCAGCCTCAAACTCCTGAGCCCAAGCTATCAGGAGTGGCTCAGCCTCCCAAGGGGGCTAGGACTATAGGCGTATTCCATCATGCCTGGGTAATTTTTTATTGTTTATTTAGAGATAGGGGTGGGGATGTCTCGCTATATTGCCTAGGCTGGTCTTGAACTCCAGACCTCAACCAATTCTCCAGCCTCAGCCTCCCCAGTGCTGGAAGTACAGGCATGAGTCACTGCACCTGGCCCCAAACACTCTTAAAGGTAGCACAGAGAATACTCCAAAAGTTCAATTCCAGAAGTCAGCTAAGGACGAATCATTCAAGCAGTTCTTTCTGAGCATATGCAAGACGTAAACATATCAGGGTGTCTGGGTTAACTCGTTCTTTCTTTTTTTTTTTTTTTTGCAGAGACAAGTAAACATTTATGTTTGTACCTTTCCTCCTATGTGTATTTCAAGTCTTTCTCACAAGGCCCCAGGAATCTCCAGATTCAATTATGTCCCTGGGCTTGTCCACTGCTGCAGGAGTCTTAGGGAGCCTTGAACAAATGCTAGATTACTCAGTTACCAACATTAAACCCTAGGGTAAGAGATGCAGCAAAGCAGAACTCCTTCCTCCATGGAATGTGCTGATTTCAGACGAGGCAGCAGCCAATGTAGAAAATGTTGGAATTTTTCCTTGGAACTGGATTGTGATGAGAGGTGCTTGCAATGAATATAAGCTACTGTTTTTTTCTTTTTTTTTTTTCTTTTGAGACAGAGTGTCGCTCGTTGCCTAGGCTAGAGTGCAATGGCGCGATCTTGGCTCACAGCAACCTCTGCCTCCTGGGTTCAAGCAATTCTCCTGCATCAGCCTCCCAAGTAGCTGGGATTACAGGCATAGGCCACCATGCCCGCTAATTTTTGTATTTTCAGTAGAGACAGGGTTTTGCCATGTTGGTCAGGCTGGTCTCGAGCTCCTGACCTTAGGTGATCCACCCACCTCAGCCTCCCCAAGTACTGGGATTACAGGCATGAGCCACCGCACCTGGCCAGCTACTGTCTTTTCTTTGACCCTTCCTTTCCAGTTTTTAAAGATAAAGCAGGAAATAATCTTCTCTGAAGATACTTGATACAAATTCTCCAAACCCAAAAACACATGCTTCCACTTCATTGATAAAAATTTATTGCAGTTTGGCACCTGGTTCTAGTTCAGCTGGCGGATAAGCTGATTGATGCGTTCACCCCGATAGCCAGGTGTGCCCATCTCCCTGAGGAAGCCCACTCTATTTTTGGTAGCATGACGGGCCACTGAGAGGTGGAAAGGGTGCAAGAACCATGAGATCTCCTGGAAATGCTTACCTGGGAAGGCAATTTCATGAATGGGGTCTTCCAAGCAAATGACACCAAACTTCCCCAGGTGCTCCTCAATCACAGTGTTGTCTGTCAGAGGGATGGTCTTATTCTTGACCCTGGCTTGTCCACGTTTCAAAATGAGTTCCCGGACAGACTTCAGATTTGGAAATCCCCAGGTCACATAAGGTTCCACTATACGCAGCATTTTTAGGTTCTAGGGAGTGACTTTTACAAAGACACCACTAAAAATTTCCTTTAGGTGAAGTCTTGCAATGGTTCTCTGCACCAGTAAACTCACACCATCAATCCTTTCAATGCGTACGACAGAGGCCAAAGAATGTTTATCTGGCAATTCCAAGGTGTGAGCCTTCACTTCCAGTCATCTGACACGCACCTTGTCACGTGTCTGCCGCCAGGAATCATGTAGGAATGATTCCAATCGCTTAAACCTGGGCCCTTTTCCTTTCCTCTGCTCCTTCTTTGCCAAAAGTGCCTGCTTTGCCTGAGTGCCTTTGAGGGCTTGATAAGCCTTCCTCTTTTTCAGGAGATTTTCTGGAACCAAAGGGATTTTTCTTTGCTCTTGCTCCGCCATCTTTCCGGTATAGCAGCCACTCCTCGCTCTTTCTTATCAGGTATTGCCAAATTGTCCTTCAGAAAGGTTGTACCAGTTGGCCTTCCCATCAGTAGTGTATGAAAATGCTTGTTTCCCCACAGCCTCATCAACAAAATGTGCCAATGTGATAGGTGAGAAATGTTATCACAGTATTGCTGTCATTAGCATTTTAGAAAATTTTGAGTGAGTTTGAAGATTTTTTTATTGAATGGCATACTTTTGCAAATTATGTTTTCTAATTGTTCTGGGTTTACAGAAATGCAATTGACTTTTATATATTCACATTATTCGCAGCTACCTTGCTGAGCTCTCCTATTGTTTCTAGTTATCTGTAGGTTCTTTTGGGTTTTATTTTCTTTTCAGTCTTTATGCCTTTCATTCTCTTTCTTATCTCATTGCGCTGGCTAGGGCCACCCAGTATAACGTTGAATAAGCATGGGCATCTGTGCCTTTCCTCTGATTTTGAAAGGAACACTTTTAATGTTTCCTTTTTAGGATTTTTTTGGGAGGGAGATAGTTTTTGTTATTAAATCAAAGCATTTCTCATTTTTCTTAGGATTTTTCTTTAAAAATCACAAATTGCCAAATTTAATCAAATGCATTTTCTGCATCTATAAGCATGATCATATGGTTTTCTCCATTGATCTATTAAGTATTGATCTATTCCTTATATAAGTATTTATAGATTGTATAATAGTAAAACCATCTTTGCATTTCTGGTTAAAACTGTTTTTAATTGGCCATGCATGGTGGCAGACTGCCAAGGCAGGCAGATTACTTGAGCTCAGGAGTTTGAGACCAGCCTGGACAACATAACAAGACCTTGTCTCTACAAAAAATATAAAAATTAGCCAGGTGTGGTGGGTGCGCCTGTAGTCTCAGCTATTCAGGGGGCTGAGGTAGGAAGATTGCTTGAGCCTGGGGAGGTCAAGGCTGCTGTGAGCCGAGGTTGTGCCACTGCACTCTAGCCTAGTGAGACGCTGTCTCAAAGATAAACTAAAAACTGTCTTTACTGTGATATATTTTTCTCTTAATATGCTATTAAATTTGATTTACTAACATTGTATTTAGAGTTTTTGCATCCATTTTTATTAATAAAATGTATCTGTGATTTCCTTTTTTGTACTGTAATTTTCTGGTTGTGCTATCAAAGTAAAATTCTTTGGCAGTATATATCTTTTCCTATTCCCTGAAAATAAATTGTATACATGGGAATGATCTGTCCCATGAAAGTTTGGTAGTCTTGTTCTCTAATCTTGCCAAAAGAAAAAATTAAATTAAATTAAATTAAATTAAAAAAAAGAAGGTTTGGTAGTCAGGCATTTAATCTGTAGGAAGATTTTTTACTTCTACTTTATTTAGTCACTATAGAACTTTTAAGACTTTCCATTTATTGAGTAATTTTGTTTTAGGAATTTAATTCACCTAAGTTTTCAAATTCATTGGTATAAAGTTGATGTTAGTATCCAGTTAATATTTTCAGTCTTGCTATATCTGTATATTCCTTTTTGCATATATAAAAGACTTATTTGTACCTTCTGTCTTTTTAAAATTTTTTTACATAATTTCCCTAAAGGCTCGTCTATCTCTATTCAAGGAACTGACCTTGAACTTTGATTCCGTTTCTTATACTTCTGTTTCTAGTTCCTTTATTTTTGTCTTAACTTTACTACCTCCTTCCTTTACTTTCTTTAGATTTATTCTTTTGTGTTTTTTCCCACTTCCTATGATGGGTGTTTAGCTGGTTAATTTTCAGTCTTTCCGATTTTCTATTATAAAGCACTTAAAGCTTTAAACTTCACACAAGTACCACTTTTTATACCACCCATGCGTTTTGATATGTTATGGTTCTTACTATCATTCATTTATAAATATTTGTAATCTTCCACCATGATTTCTTCTTTAACTTGTGATGTATTCACAAGCTTTTTTTTTTTTTTTAACTTAAAAACATATGGAGCTATCTCTATCTCTTATCTCTGTCAGCTCTATCTATCTTCATTCCATGCTCATGGGTTAGAATACTCAATATTGTTCTTAAGATACAAATTCTTCCCCACTGTAGATTCAATACAATCTCAATGATTGTATTTATTTCATACAATCAATATTTGAATTTGCATACATGTTTCCCATTTTGACTGCTCATTTTTGCATCTCCAGCTGTCCTCCAGAGACATTTTCCTGCTTATCTTTTATTTATTTATTTAAATATGGAACCATTCACAAATGTGTGTGTCGTCCTTGTGCAGAGGTCATGCTAATCTTCTTTATATTGTTCCAATTTTAGTACACGCGCTGCTGAAGCCAGCATCCTTCTTTTCTTTTAAAAGTTTAATCAAATCAGGTCTATTGCTTGTGTGTTCTCTCAATTTCTAGTTATCTCTATAATTATCTTTATTTTACCCTAGTTCTTGACAGACAATTTTGCTGGGTATACAATTCTAGGTGGTCTATAATTTTCCATCCACATTTTGAAAATATTCTTCACTTCCCTGGTTTCCTTGTTGCTTAACTTTCATTGTCTTCTTCTTCTTCTTTTTTTTTTTTTTGAGACAGAGTTTCACTCTTATTGCCCAGGCTGGAGTGCAATGACACTATCTCAGCTCACCGCAACCTCCACCTCCTGAATTCAAGTGATTCTCTTGCCTCAGCCTCCCGAGTAGCTGAGATTACAGACATGTACCACCACATCCAGCTAATTTTGTATTTTTAGTAGAGACGGGGTTTCTCCCTGTTGGTCAGGCTGGTCTTGAATTCTCAAATGCAGGTGATCTGCCCACCTTGGCCTCCCAAGTGCTTTTTCTCTTTTTTTTTGAGACAGGATCTTGCTCTGTTGCCCAGGCTGGAGTGCGGTGGCGTGATCATGGCTCACTGCAGCCTTGACCTCCCTGGGCTCAGGTGATCCTTCCACCTTAGCCTCCTGAGCAGCTAAGATTACAGGCACATGCCCCCAAGCCTGGCTAAGTTTTTTTTTTTTTTTTTTTTTTTTTTTTTTTTTTTTTTATTTTTTTTTTTTCTTTTATTTCTTTAGTGTTCGCAGTTAATGTTCTGTTCTGCTATGCAATCACTTATATGCATTTCTCTTTACTTTTTTTTTTTTTTTTTTTTTTATATTTTCTTGTAAAGACAGGGTTTCACTGTGTTGCCTAGGCTGGTCTTGAACACCTGGGCTCAAGCGATCTACTCGCCTGTGCCTGCTTCTAATAGGAGACTGCTGAAGCTGTTCATTAGTCAGTGGCCTGTCTTCTCTCCAGCTGATTTTCAAGATCTTTTCTTTGTCATTGGTGTCCTGCAGCTTCACGGCAATGTGTCTAGCCATGGGTTGGAGATAAATTACATTTCCTGGATCTAAGAATTTGTTTTAAAAATTTTAGAAAAGGTATTCTTTTATTTCTTTAATGCTTCCCCAATTCTCCTTGTGGGCTTCCAATTAGATACATATTAAATCTTCTGCCTACCAAGTTTCTTTACCTCTCTCTCACATTTCAGCAGTTTATTCCAGTTCACTGATACTTTGTGTCAAATTTAACTTTCTCTTAGCATTTTCATCTCAACAATGACAACAACTTGCCATTCAACAAGCTTTCATTTGTAAAAGTTCCTAATCTTCCTTCCAAAGGTGTCTGCTTTTTCCTGATTGTTGTTGTAAGTTCATTTTTGTAATTACAACTTTCATTTCCTTAAAAAGTTCATACAATAGCTATTCTAAATTTTGTATCTGACACTTTCAACATCTGTAGTCTAAAAGTCTGTGGTTTTGAGTTCTGTTGACTCTTAGAGAGGCTTGCCTTCTCAAGGTGTAATGTCTTTGCTTGATGTTCATCTGTGAGAGTTGTGCAGAATCAACTTGAAGAAATTTTCCTTCACAGAAGACTCGCTTCTGCCTCTGCTCTGAGCCAAGGGGTGCCTCACACCAGGAACTGTTAGGCCTGCTAAGGGTTTGGCTCAAAACAGAGCTTAATCTCCCCTCCTTGCTGCTGTTGCAAGGTAATACACTTACAGTCAGTATTGCTCCCCTTCTTCCTTCCCCGCATCTGCCTTTCCAGTTTGGCTCCGTGATCTACCACTGCACCACTGCACCAGCCTTGCTGCCCCACCTCGTGGCCCAGGCTTCCAGCTGTCCACCTTGGGCCAGCCGATGCTGATGCAGATCTTTATTTTTGAAGAAAAGATCCCTAGGGACCTCTCCTACCCCTTGTAAGCCCATTGGCGCCTCAGTGTGTGTGTAAACAAAAAGTTTCATTTGCGGAGAAGTTCCAGGAGAGTTCCTCAGAGCTTAGTCCTTCGTGGCAACAGCAGCACAGCATTTTCTAAAACATTAAAGATCTTAATTACGCTAAAAAACCTGGATGGTTGGGCCAGTGGGGAATAAATCATATTAACTAAGAAAGCAAGGGAAGGAACTACTGAGATCAAGGTTGGACTCCATATTGCTTCAAGCCAGAGGCCAGTTCCTGGTCAGTGGCTCCCATGCTAGTCTTGATGTTTAGGAAGTGGTATCAGCAGAGACAGAGCTGCACACTTTCTCTGGACAGATGGCAGGAGAAGAGAACTTCAAGGAAGAGCTCAGATCCCAGGATGCTCCCAGGAACTTGAACAGGCGTGAGGCAGCAGGGTATCCGTATTCCCGGTCTCTGAAGATGCTGTTACGCAGATTGAAGGTCGTCACCACCAAGCAGGATGACAAGTTTACCAACCTCCTGGTTGCGGTGGGGGAGTTCGGCACCTTCCAACGGAGGCTGGTGGCCCTCACCTTTATCCCCAGCATCCTGTCGGCCTTCTTCATGTTTGCTGACCACTTCGTGTTCACAGCTCAGAAGCCCTATTGCAACACCAGCTGGATCCTGGCAGTGGGCCCCCACCTGTCCGAAGCTGAGCAGCTGAATCTGACCATACCCCGGGCATCCAATGGCAGTCTCCTGACCTGCCTCATGTACCTTCCTGTGCCCTGGAATCTGGATTCTATCATCCACTTTGGCCTCAATGACACAGACATATGCCGAAATGGATGGATCTATCCTGACGCTAAGAAGCGATCGCTGATTAATGAGGTACGCCTTGTCCTGGGTTGTCTGTAACTACCCCACAGGCTCAGAGTTGTGCCTCCTACCCTCACCGAACAGGTGGGGAAACTGAGGCTCAGAGATGGGAAGCCATTGGCCTGAGGTTGCCCTGCAGAGGCAGGGCTTGGGCAGAAAATGAGGGTTCCTGCTGCCCAGCCCTGGCCCTGCCTATCGGTAGAGTACATTTGGGGTAGAGATGGGTGTGGCATGGCAGGGTTTGCCATCTGTCCATGAAATTTCCCCGGTAGCTGTGCCTTTGCCCTTAGAACTCACAAAAGGTAGGGCTCAGGGAAAGAAGCAGCTTTGATCAGGCATCTCTTACAGGGATTCCCAACCTGAGCTGCAATCTAGGCCCTTCATGACACAGACGAGCCTAGTGTGAGTCTGCAGGTGGGGCCTAGCACCTGCCTTTGGGAAAGGGTCTGCACGGATTCCTGCCTTTGCTTGGTTTCCCACTCCATCCCCCACACCTCTTGGCCTGTGCCTCTGGTCACTGTCTCCAGGCCCACCTCTCAGGGTGGAGCCTGTGCGGGTTGGGTCGCAAAGGTAATAGAGCAAAGGCAAGAGCGGAGGCACGCTGCACCCAGTTACCTGCCCCTTCCCAGGTCCCCTTGGCCTATAGGCCCCATCCTGGGGTGAGGCTAAGTCTCTGGACCCAAAGGTGGGTGCCCGTGGCCGATTCCTGTGTCTGACCCACAGTTTGACTTGGTATGTGGCATGGAGTGGAAGAAGGACACCCCAGAGATCGTGTTCATGGCAGGGCTCCTGATAGGCTCAGTCGTTTTCGGGCTCATAACTGACAAGTGAGTCCCCGGGAGTTTCTGCTGGTCCCCGAGCCACCCCACCTCCTCCTCGTGGACATTCAGGTTTGAAGAGTGTCAGGCTGAGGGAGGTGAAGGCAGGGGTTCTCCAGGGGCCCATGGGTGGCTCAGGGCCTGGCCCAGGTGTATCCGGCTGGGGCCAGCCAGCGAGGTCCTGGTGCAGCCACCCTTTGACGCTTGTAGGATGGGCCGTTACCCTGCCATCCTGCTGTCGCTGCTGGGGCTGATCATCTTCGGCTTCGGGACAGCCTTCGTGAACAGCTTTCACCTGTATTTGTTCTTTCGCTTTGCCGTCTCGCAGTCAGTGGTGGGCTACGCCATCAGCAGCATTTCTCTGGGTGAGACTGGACCTCAATGGGCAGGGCGGGGCGGCACAGGGGCGTGGCAGCATAGGCGGGTGGCAAGGGGCGTGGCGGCAAGGGGGCATGGCGGCAAGGGGGCGTGGCGGCAAGGGGGCATGGCGGCAAGGGGGCGTGGCGGCAAGGGGGCGTGGTAGCATAGACGGGTGGCAAGGGGTGTGGCAGCAAGGGGGTGAGGCGGCATAGACGGGTGGCAAGGGGTTGGGGCGGGGCTGCAAGAGGGTGTGGCCGGGGCATGGTGGTGCAGGCACCTACTGGGAGTCCACAGGACCCCAGGCCTAATTGGACAGGCAAAAATATAAGAGATCTCCTCTCCTGGCTGCCTGGAGATGCCAGAGAATCAGTGCCCTGACTGCCCTTCCATCCTCATCATCCTTCCTAACTCCTTCATACCCCGCACCTTCCGCTGCATACTCCTTGCATACCCCTAAGTCCCATGGGTTACATTTATTGAGCCCTTAAGAAAGGCCAGGGAAAGAAAGAGAGAGAGAGAGAGGGAGAGAGAGAGAGAAGAGGAAGAAAGAAAGAAGAGGAAGAAGAAGAAGAAAGGAGGAGGAGGAGGAGGGGAGGAGGTGGAGGAGGGAAGGAAGAAGAAGGAAGAAGGAAGAAGGAAGAAGAAGAAGAAAGAAGAAGAGGAGGAGGAAGGAGGAGGAGGAGGAGG
>NW_016107706.1:1831847-1851158 GCF_001604975.1 Cebus imitator | reverse complement strand
AGGAAGAAGAAGAAGAAAGAAGAAAGAAGGAGAGGAGGAGGAGGAAGGAGGAGGAGGAAGGGAGGAGGAAGGAGGAGGAGGAGAAGAAAGGGAGGAGGAGGAGGAAGGAGGAGGAGGAGGAAGGAGGAGGAGGAGGAGGAAGGGAGGAGGAAGGAGGAGGAGGAGGAGGAAGGGAGTAGAGGCAGTTGCTAAGCCCTTTGTATGCACTGTGCCGTTTCCTCCTGGCGCGCTCTCTTCAGCAGGCACCATTCTATTACTCCTTCAGCTGAGGAGGACACTTGAGCCTCAGAGAAGTTAGTCACTTGCACAGAGTCACACAGCAACTAAGTGAAGAAGCTGGGACTTCAACCCAGGTCTAAGAGATGCTAAAGCACCCAGGGCAGCCTTATAGCTGCAGCTGCGTAGGTGCTGAGGGTTTCCTGGCAGGAGACCCTCTTCTCATTGGGAGCCCTAAGGTATAGGTAGCCAAAGCACAGATACACTCAGAGCAAAGTCGAGGACAGCGAAGCCTGGCCTGGCCGTGCGTCAGCCTACATGTTGGCGATTGTGTCTTTTCTATGAGAGGCACATGGTCAGACAGGAGTGTGCAGAGGGAGCAGCCAGGTGGAGAGGGATGGAAGCTGTGTATATGATTGGGAGCTCCGGCAAGGGTGTGCCCTGGTGGAACAGAGGCACTCTTCTGGGCTCTGAGGGGCTCTCTCTGGACCCAGTGCACAGACAGGCAGAAGAAGCATTGCCTGATCTCAACTGTCCAGAGCAGGTGGGGACACCCAGGAAGCCTGGATGCAGGGGCAGCTGTGGGGACCCTGAAGTGACCATGGTTTCGTCCTCTTGGCCTCTCTGCACAGCCACTGAGTGGCTCATGGACAAGCACCGGGCCCATGCCATCATCCTGGGGCACTGCTTCTTCGCCGTGGGGACCGTGTTGCTGACGGGGATCGCCTACAGACTTCCCCACTGGCGGCTGCTGTTTCTGGTGGGTGGGGTACCTGCATTCCCCCTCATCTCCTATATCTGGTGAGCAAGCAAGTACAGGGCATTCACAGGGCTGGGTCTGATGGGCTGGGTGTCAATGAGTGTGGAGGGTCCTTGAAGGTGTGGGAATGGGAGGGATTTCCCCTCGGAGAAAGTGCATGTGGATGGGATGAGATAGGAAGGCACCAAGGGCAGAGCCTCTGAACCTCAGCCTTAACCTCCCCCTCCCAGAGAAGACCCTGCAAGAGATGTCAGACAGGTGGTCAGAAAACCAGGAGGAGGAGTGTTGAAGGCCAAGGGTATAGGGACAAGGGAAGGGTCAGAGTTGAAGGCAAGAGGGTTGTGTCTGGGGAAGGGTCTGCCAGCCTTAGTGACCTTCTAGAGGTGGCTTCACTGCAGTGGCAGAGGGTTGAGGAGAGATTAGGAACAGAAGAAAGGAGCCAGGAGAGGACTTTTGTAGAAGGAGGGAGAAAGGGATGATTTCTACAAGTCAGTCTGGGAAAGATATCCAATGTTTTGTGTGTAGGGGAGTCACAGACAGGAACCTGAGAGATTGAAGCTGTGAAAGGGCAACTGACAGGGCGAACCTTGGAGGAATAAGGCGCGACGGCACAGCTCGCTGTGGGCAGGAGAGGGAAAGGGGGCAGGAGAGAAGGCTGAGAGGGAGGTGAGAAGAGCCAAAAGAACTTGCGTGTGAAGGGTTAGGCAGTCCCACATGAAGTAATTATATTTAACCTTGACATTATTACATTTAATCTTGACCTTTCTAGAAGAAGTATGCTACTCCCATGTCATGGGAGTTGGGGAGGAGGGAGAACTGAGGCTTCAGAGGGTGGAAATAACTGGTCCAACATCACACAGCTAAAAAGTGGGGGACCTGGGATTTAAACTCAGGGGCTGTCTCCAAAGCCCCTGCATTCTAACTGCACCATATATAGTAAGGATGATAACAGATGGGGTTAACAGCATGGAGGCTGGGCACAGTGCCTCATGCCTGTAATCCTAAATTTGAGAGGCTAAGGTGGGAGGAGTATTTGAGGCTAAGAGTTTGAGACCAGCCTGGGCAACATGGCAAGACCCCGCCTCGACACAATTTTTTTTTTTTTTTTTTTTGAGACAGAGTTTCGCTCTGTCACCCAGGCTGGGGTGCAGTGGTTCTATCTCAGCTCACTGCAACCTCTGCCTCCCGGGATCAAGAGATTCTCCTGCCTTAACCTCTGTGCAGCCGGGACTACAGGTGTGAGCCACCATGCCCGGCTAATTTTTTTAATTTTTATTTTTAGTAGAGACTGGGTTTTTCTGTGTTAGCCAGGATGGTCTCGGTCTCCTGACCTCGTGATCTGCCTGCCTTGGCCTCCCAAAGTGTTGGATTATGGGCATGAGTCACCATGCTCGACTACACAGCATTTTAAAATTAACCAGGCACGGCGGCACATGCCAGTAGTCCCAGCTACTTGGGAGGCGGAGGTGGAGGATCACTTGAGCCCAGGAGGTCAAGGCTACAGTGAGTTGTGATTGTATTACTGTACTTCAGTCTGGGCAAAAGAGCAAGACCCTGTTTAAAAAAAAAAATTCAGTCCAGTTCAATGAAAAACTTGAATCTTACGTCAGATCCACAGCTTGTCCCTAGCCCCTCGCTCAGGATAGTGGCCAAAGCGGATGAGGTCTGTTCTGACCTAATGTTCTTCCTCCTGTCTCCTTGTTCTGATTTTCCAGGTTCTAGGCATGGGATGGGGACGTCAGACAAAATAGACCAAAGATTGACATGGCAGGGGCTGTTATAATCTCTCAGGGTCCTCTGTAGGGTAGACACTCAAATGCCATCACTCTCGGGTCCATTCGTGGGTCTTCTGAGCACTGGAGTTTCCTAACACTCCCAGCACTCTGTCTGTGGCTTCCCTCAGGTCCTATCCCTGGCAGTTCACCCCACAGCCTCTTTCTGTGGGGGGTCTCCTCAGCCTAGCACATGGGGTCCCTTTAAGACAGCAGGATCCACTTGGCCAAAACACCGCACCCTAGCCTTCACCCTCTCATGGTGATCAGCTCCCACCAACCTCCTGCCCTCATTATACCCAGATGAGAGATGGGCATCATTCTCTGGGTTTGTGTAGGCCCTCAGACTCCAGGTGACACATATTAACTCCTCTATAATCTCTCTTACTGTCTGAAGTACCAGGGCAAGCCCCCATGTTTCTGAATTAGCAAGTTCCAGCCAGAGTGGGACGGCAGGTGTCTCCCTGAACTCCCCTTCACCTAGCTTGAGTAGATGAGAGTTGTGTGGGGAGTGAGGAGGAGAGATTCAGGACCCTGTCACTTCCAGGAACTGGGTTTCCAGCCTCTATTGGCAGGCCCTTAGGAGGGAACGCCAATGTACCAGGGGTCTCAAGGTCCCTCTTTTGACATAGTGTGTCCCGTAGGCCCTGTCACTCTGGGCCTGTGATGGGAGGGGCAGAGCCAATGATCTGTAATGTATCCTTGGGTCATTCTTTTAGTGGCTTCCACTGATCTGTGCTGGCCTCCTTGTCAAACAGCAGCTCGGCCACGCCCTTGGCGTTCTCTCCCAAACACACTTTTTTATGCATGGAAAGTTAATAAACAACGTGGTCAACACAAGCACTTTCCAGATCTTTAATTTCTGCCTCCCTGTTGATTATAAATTCTAATTTGCTTCTCTCTTCTCACATTTTACTGTAAGTAGTCAAGATAAGCCATACCACACCCTCAACACTTTGCTTAAAAGCTTCTTCCACCAAATGTCCTCTTTCATCACTTACAGGTTCCTTCTTTCACAAACACTAGGGCATGAATACAGTTTAGCCAAGTTCTTGGCCATTTTGTAACAGGATTGCCATTTTTCTGAGGTTTTCTTTATACCACTCCTCTTCTGAGCCTTCACTAGAACCACCCTTGTCGTTCACTCATGGCTATGCAGGCTTTTTCTAGCATGCACCTCCAAACTCTTTCAGTTTCTGCCCGTCACCCGGCTCCAAAGCCATTTACACGTTTGTTAGATCAACATTCCACTCTTGGTACTAATTTCTGTCTTAGTCCCCATTTGAGTTGCTATAAGAAAATACCTTAGACTGGGTCATTTATAAACAACAGAAATTTGTTGCTCACAGTTCTGGAGGCTGGGAAGTCCAAGATCAAGGCGCCAGAAGATTTGGTGTCTGATGAGGGCCCTTGCAGACAGTGCCTTCTTGCTGTATCCTTACAGGGCGGAAGGCTACAAACAAGCTCCCTTAAGCCTCTTTCATAAGGTCACTAATCCAGTCCATGAGGGCAGAGCCCTCGTGACCAAACCACCTCCTAAAGATCCCACCTCTTGATGTCATTATATTACGGTGCAGTAGGAATTTTGAGGGACACAAGCATTCAGACGACAGCACTGCTGTCAGAAATGCCATCCACGTTTGGGCTTCAGTGCATTTGTTACGTCTCTCCCGCTGTGTCCTCTCTCCCCTTCTCTGTGTCCTTGAGAGTTGGTAACCTTTTTTTTTTTCCTGCTTTTTCAGTGGGCATGAGGCCAATCCCCCATCTTTTTGAAGTCCCAGTGTAACGGCTTTCTTTAGGAGAGTCCCACAGCCTTAGCGTGGGCAATGATGACTGACTGCTGAACCCTGGTTGAGCGGGAGGAGCAGGGCAGGTATAAGGAACAAAGCTGTTTCTAGTGTCCTGAGTATGTGTTTATGGCAACCAGTCGGAGTCCCGGTCAGGGAGGGTGCTGGTATAAGAAATCAGTAAGCATGGTTTATAAAACAGTCACCCCACCTTAGGGGCCTGAGGCTGTACCAGTCCCCAAGTACACTGCTCTGTCTCTCTGTCCTTGGGCAAGCCTTTACCCCTCGAGGCTGGGAGTAAAATGGGGATAATCATACTAGGTCCAGGTTTGGAAGAGGACTAAACAATGTATATACGAAGGCACTGAGTACCATTCCTCACACATAAGTGCTTTTGAAATCTGTGTGAATTCTGACTGAGAGATGGGGAAAAAACAGGAGTTATTCTGAAGTCAAAGGCAGCAGGGATGTGGCAGGGAGAGAGGTGGCAGAGCAGAGACCTTCACTCACCCTCCATTCACCTGGGCACAGTGCTGGGCACGGGTCAGACCCATGGTCCTGCCCCCTCATACCCCCACAGTTGCTGGGGAGACAGAGGGAACAGGAGAAAGCCCAGCTATGAGCATGGAGGCTCTACTGGAGGCGGTGGGCATGGAGGTGGGAGCCCTCAGTATGCCTCAGCAGACGGGGATGTCTCCCCAGATAGAAAAGGCGAGAACTCTCCGTGATGACGGAGGGCAAATAAAGGAGGCCGTAGACAGGGGCAACCGGTGATCAGGGTGTCACCTAGCAGCAGTGGGGGCCATGTGAGGCTTAGGCAGGGGAAGGGCTGACCACTAGGGAGGAGCAGAGGGCATTTGGAGGTCATTGGTGGCCTTCAAGGCCCTGACATCCAAATCACCTCATGCTGGCGCAGGATGTCCACAGTGGAGGCCAGGAGAGGGCCAGCAGGGGTCTCTGGGCATCATGGAATGATGAGATAAGAGAGGGGCTGGCCACACAGGATTCTCCCGGAGTCCCCACGGTGGCTGATGATGAAAGGGAAGGTGAAGGAGGCCAAGCAGGTGTTGTGCTACGCAGCGAGTGTGAACAAGAAGACCATTCCTGCAAATCTGCTGGACGAGGTGAAGGGCTTCTGGCCAGGGGTGTGGCCGTAGCAGTGGGTGTGGAAGGGCCCCTTTCCTCCCCATCCTTTCAGGTGGGACGTTGGTCCAGAGGGAGCCCCCAACCCACTGCTTAAGGACAATGGTGACAACAAAATTGAATCCTGCCGAGGAAGGCCAGAATCCAGCTGGCACTCTCAGGGGCAGGCAGGCCTGTGGGTGCTGTGGGACTGGGACCAAGCTGGGGCCTCCATCCTGCCTCTGACTGGTCCTGCTTGTTCTGTAGCTGCAGCTGCCCAGAAAGAAGGTGACTAAGGCCTCTGTCCTGGACTTCTGCAAGAATAGACAACTCTGCAAGGTGACGTTGGTGATGGGCTGTGTGTGGTGAGTGTCCAGGGCCCGCTGGCAGGGACTGCGAACAGGCATGCAGGCTGGAAACTCAGGAGAGGGGAGGGGAAGGGTCAGGCTGCAGGGGAGGCAGCCCAAGGACACAGGTCACAGTCTCTGTGCTTATTTCTCTCCTCTGTTCCTACCCTGACCCTCGCTGCTCTGCCTCTGTCTTTATTGCTGCCTCCGTGTGTGTGTGTGTGTGTGTTTGTGTATGTGTGTATGTGTATGTGCGTTTGTATGTGTGTGTGTTTGTGTGTATGTGTGTATATGTATGTGTGTATGTGTGTACGTGTGTGTATGTGTGTATGTGCATGTGTGTGTATATGTGTGCATGTATGTGTGTACATGTGTGTATGTGTATGTGTGTATGTGTTTGTGTATGTGTATATATGTGTGTATGTGTGTACATGTATATGTGTGTTTGTGTGTATCTGTGTGTATGTTTGTGTTTGTGTGTGTGTATATATGTATGTGTGTGTGTTTGTGTGTGTATCTGTGTGTATGCATGTATGTGTGTGTGGATATGTGTGTGTGTATATATGTGTGTATGTGTATATGTATGTGTATATGTGTGTATGTATGTGTATATATGTGTATGTGTGTATATGTGTGCGTGTATGTGTGTACGTGTGTGTATGTATGTGTTTGTGTGTGTATCTGTATGTATATGTGTGTACGTGTGTGTGTTTGTGTGTGCATATGTTTGTGTGTGTGTGTGTGTGTGTGTGTGTGCATGCACATGCCTCCTGGCTTCACCTAGGTTTACCATCAGTTACACCTATTTTGCATTGATCCTGAGAATGAGAGTGCTGGGCGTGAGCCTCTACTTCAGACATGCATTCCCTGGCATCATGGAAGTGCCTGCCCTGCTGTGCTGCCGTTTTCTTCTGCAGCAGATTGGGAGGAAGTGGAGCCTGGCTGTGGCTCTCTTCCAAGCTGTCATCTGGTGCTTGGTTCTCCTTTTCCTCCCTGAAGGTACGGCTCATCCTTCCCCTGTGGGCTGCCCACAGGCTTCCTGCTCCCCAAAACCCCTCCCCAGTGCCGCCCAGACACCCTGGGAGTCAGTCTCCTGCACCCATAGCCTGCCCGCCCTGCAGAGGCCCTGGTACCTCCAATCCCTGGAGCACTACACCTCCTGGGTGGGGTCCCCCACACAGGGCACCCATACTCTCTCAGAGGCCTGAGAGAGAAGGGTGTGCTTTCCAGAGGAGAGTAGGCAGCCTTCTTCCACCAGATTCCAATCTACCTTAGAAGCAGGTCTAATGTGAATACATGTGAATACATGTGAATAAATGGTGGCAAAAATACTCCTTCAACTGCTGCCCCAGGCCCACCTGTCATCTGTAGCCCCTTTGACTGGGAAATGCCTGTTGTTATCTGTAATGTCACCAGGAATAACCTGCCCACTGAAAATGGAGCATATCATTGGGCTCAGCACTCAGGAACAGCTCTTGCATGGAGGCCTCTCCTTTCCAGGGGAGCTCAGTGCCCTGTTCCTGTAGACTCAGCACTAGGAAAGGAGGCAGGAAGGGCTGGTGTTATCTGCAGAATCTCAAAGAGCCCTAAACAATGGATGCACCACGAGTCCTAGAGCTGCAGCCATCCGTGGACTCCCACTTAGATCTGTGGACTCCCACTTAGATCTGTGGACTCCCACTTAGATCCGGGGACGCCCACCTAGAGTGACTGCCTGCGGAGCCCTTCGCAGCTGCAGCAAGGCCAGGGGAGGATAGCTGGGGGCCAGGGCTGGAATCGTGTGTCTGGATTGGGATCCTTCCATTCCCAGATGCTGGCAGCATGGATTGGCTAACACAAAATGCGGAAACAAATTCATTATTAAATGTTTATTGCCTGGTGCTTTTTTTAAAAGCAGGTTTGCACTGAGTCAAGCAGAAATATGTAAACTCGATGTGTGAGAGAAACTAGGAATGGACTCCCGGGTAGATAAAACCAGATCTCTGATTTCATCCCAGAGATAAGAAAAGCCAGGACTGGATGGGATGAGGCTGGGGCAGGGTCCTGCAGAGGCTGACGGGCAGGCGGGCAAGGGCTGAAGGCCCCAGCTTCACCAGGTCTGAGGAATGGGCTTTCCCCAGCTTCCCTTTATTGTGCCTGTCTAGCTGGCCAGAGAATATCCTGGAATGCTTGGGACCCATCCCAACCACTCAGGCTCCAGGAACCAAACACCCCCTTGCTCTGACCACCTTGCAGAGCCCCAGTGGCACAGGCCTGAGCAGGGGTCCCAGCCCACGGGACACAGGCCTGGCACGGAGTGGATCCCCAAGCTGCAGTTGGGTGAGGAGGTGCAATGAAGACAGAGCCCTGGGAGCAGAGACGGGGTTGTTGGGTGTAGCGTGGGAGACAGTGGCCTGAGGCCTCCCCACCCCTGCTGACCAACTCTGCCCTGCAGATGCTCTGCCTTTGGCCTGGTTGGGCCTCTGACAGCCTCCCCTCCTCTGACGGAATGCCTGAGCCTGCTGAGCAGCTGGGGAAGTGGTGGGGAGGCTGTTCAGATGCCAACAGAGGGCTGATAGGTGGGCCCCCTTCACCCGCCCCAGAGGAGGATGGCCTCAGACTCAGGCAGCCACGTTGTCCGGCAGCAGGGCTGAAATCCGTGACAGTCTTGGTGATCACACTGGGAGAGGTCAGCCTGGCTGCGACCGCCACGGTGTTCTTCCTCCACACCGCGGAGCTCGTCCCCACTGTGCTCAGGTATGGGGTCGTGGGCGGGGACTGACAATGACAAGATTAGTGCAGCAACTAAGACGAGCATTCACCTGGTGACAAGCACGGTGCTAAACAGTTTACATAAATTATCTCACGTAACCCCACCAGAAAACCCCCAAATGCCATCGCTAGCAGTATTTCAGACACAAGACTAGGGCAGACAGGGCAAGCGGCAGAGCTGGGATTTGGCCCTGGGAAGCTTGACTCCAGCCCCTGCCTTGCACTCATTGCCTGGAAGGCGTTCAGGCCACTTGGAGGCTCAGATCCTTCCCTGAGGTTGGTGATGGCAGCACGATCTCCCTGCCTGCCTGGCATCACTGCCCGTGCCCTCTCCCTGCACATCCACACGCTGCTGCATGGTTCTGCCTCCCCTCTTCACCCCTATGAAGGAGGCCCAGAAGAAATTACTGCCTACTTGGAATCACACAGTGAGGGCGGGACAGGGTGGAGCCTGGAGGGTGTGGGGTTCCATGCAGCTGCTGGTCCTGCCCAGCCCCTGGACCTGACAGACCCCTCATAGAAGCTCTCACCTCCACTTTCAGGGCAACAGGTCTGGGGCTGGCATCTCTGGCTTCGGCGGCTGGAGCCATCTTTTCCCTGACAACCGTCAGACAGACCCTCTCCCACCTGCCCGTCTTTTTCTGCTGCGTCTCAGCCATTGTGGGCTTTTCCCTCTCCTTCCTGCTGCCGGAAACACAAGATCAGTGCCCCTCTGACAGCCTGGACCACTCCTCACAGATGGGGTAGGTGTGGGAGGCTCCTGGGTTGTGCCAGGCTCTGAACCTGTGGCACGGACAGCATGTGGGGCATTGTCCATCCCCGCCCCTCTGCTGGAGAGCCTGTGACCCGAAGGCTGCCATGTCCGCAGCAGTCTCCCCGCCCCTCTGGCTGCTGCCTCCTATCTGCTCCTACCCACCCTCTGCCAGCTCCCATCCTTCTGGCCCTCCTGACCCGGCCGGGGCCATGTTGTCTCCTTTCCTTGACCCTGACTGCCTGTCTGGATGGGGGCATTGACTTTGGGCATGCCCTCCAGGGCACTCCTCCCAGAGGCTCCCTCTCCTCCCAGGTACAGGAGACTGGCTTGGAACTGACTCTGAGTACATCCCTGTCCTGTCTGAACTCCTAGTTCCTCATCCAAAACCCAGTCTCGATGAAGCACTCTGGCTTCTTGGCCCCAGCAGCCCAGGACCCATTTGGGAACTGGGCTCCACCCAACACTTCCGCGGGCACTTCTGGCCTCTGATCTCCCAAGTGTCCCCTGGAGAAGACTTGTCATGATTGGCAGAACCATCCCTTCCAGGATTTGGGAAAGTGAATATGCTCTCCCTGGACCTGAGGGGACCCGAGCACCAATGAGGAGCAGAGGTTGCCGGAGGCCCTAGGGTGTCCTCTGCTCTGTGCCACAGGAGTCACTGCCTCTGGCCTTCCTCTGCCCTCGTCCCTGCTGTCTTCCTCCTTCCCTCCCTCCCTGCTCTCATTGGAACCACACGTGCCAGGCGCTATGCCAGGGCTTGACTATCAAATGTCAGAGGTCAGTGCTCCCCAGCCACGAGCAAGCCATAGCTTATGGGGAGCCAGACAATGCAAACAGCTGCCGCTGGTGGACTCTGACTGTGAGGGGTACAGGATCTCTGCGAACCTAACGAGGGAAGAACATTAATTTGGAGAATCGGGGAAAATGGCAGTGACATCTGAGTAGGGCTTTGAAGGATGAATAGAAATTTGCCCCACTGTAGAGAGAGGAAGTTCGGCGCCACACAGGGAGAGAGGGCAGTGGTTATGGGCACAGGCTCCGGGGGTTGCAACCTCCTACTATGTGCACGGAGAAGTTACCTCATACCTCTGAGATTCCGTTTCATCATTTGCAAGGTGGAAGGAGAACAGAGTTGTAACCATAGCTAAGCTGCATTGAGCATTTGCATATAGAGCCTGTTGTATACATGCCTTATCTCACTCTGTCCTCAAAACAATCCAATGCCAGGTAGGACCTGTCACTATTCCCGTTTTACAGATGAGAACATTGGGGCACAGAGAGGTAAGGCCATGCGGCCCAGTCGTCCTCTCCTATGGGATTTTGTTTTGAGAGGATTCAACCTACATAAAGCAGCTGACACTGGGTCTGGCATATGGCCAAGTGCTCAGTGAATGCTGGCAGTGAAGATGGTGGAGTGACCCCAAAGCCAGAAAGAGAAGGGTCTCCCGGGGGTTGGGAAACGGAGCAGGCCTGATTCTGGAGGCTCCTGGCAAAGCTCGGCTGGGGACCTGCTGCAGTGAGAACGCCCCACCTCTTGCGCACGCAGGGCTGGGCTGCTGAAGGCATGAGCTGCTGCTTTCCTCAGCTTCCAGAAAGATGTGGCCCAGGACTTAGCCATTGATGGTTCTTTCAGGAATGAGGTTGAGGACATGATGACGGAGGATGCGTCATCTGATGATGTGTCTGAAGAAGCAGCCAAGAACAGCGTTCTCAATGCCCAGATCCTGAAACTGGACCCATACCCTATCTCCAGCACTTCCTTGGGGGGATTCAATGAAGGGGAAGCAGACAGCCGGGCTCCCTGAGGGCCAGGCCCCCAGACCGTCTTGGGTTGGAATGGAGTGGCCAAGCATGGGCTTGTGGATTTCAGGCCACAAATTCCAGGCCCAGTTTAGTCAGGGGGGCAGGGTTAGTCCTGCTCCCGGCCAGCCCTTGACATAAAAAAAAATAAATAAAAAAGGCCCCTCTTCTGCAGGAGCTCTACTGTGATTCATTCCAATAAAGGTACAACGGTCCTGAGATGGCTGGGTCAAAGCTGGCCGTGTCTGGAGAATGCAGAGGCCCTGGCGTGGGGGAGGTGGGTTAGACAGACTCCTTAGTGTCTTTGGCTACTTGCTCTGGGACAGGGAGGAGCTCCCTAGAAGAGGGCAGAGGAGGGAGAAGGGCAAGGTCTATGAGGGCCAGAGGTGAGCAGGACTGTGCCTCCACGCCACCCATCACCGCAGTCCCACAAAACCTCTAGCACAGTGGGTTTCCACGCGAAGCACAGGCTGAGGACAGATTTCAAAGCTCCATTTCACGCATGAGCCGGGGCAGGCATGGGATGTAAACTTCCCCCACTTGTCCCGTTGCGCAGGGCTTTCTCACTGTCTTTCTGCTGATGCTGCAAATAAGCATGGCCTTGGGAATTACCCGAATCAGTCCACGTCCCTGGGGAGGCCTTCCCTGATGGCTCCACCCCAGCTGACCTCTGGCCTCCACTACACTGAGAATAAGCCCCCATACTGCAGCTTACATCCCAACTGCCCTGCAGGGGATTCTGCCCTTCCCCGCTGGCATGGGGGCTCTGCCAGGCAGGGTCCAGGACTCCTCAACCAGACTGTGAAGTCCTTGGGTGAGACCCTCAGCACCTCCTCCTGTCTCCCTGGGAGAGGCGTTGGGGCCTGTCTTACCTCCTTCACTCTTGGCTAGTTTATTGGAAGATCATGGGCTTGCAGAGAATCGCTCTGGTTTGACTCCTCGTAGCCTCTGAGGGAGGAAGCAGATAAGCATGTCAGTTCTCATGGATCTCCCGGGCAGGTTGGAGTCCAGTGAAGCAGGGAGCAGCCTCCAGCGTTCCCAGTGCTCTAGCCCAGCACACTGCTCTGGGCCTGCGCTCCCAAGCTTTGGGATACCAAGAAGCTGGTGCCCACGCCTTTCCCTTTCAGTGTCATTTTTCTGTGCCCACTGTTCTTAACTTGGTTTCCTAGGATTCGGAAACTGGGTTTCTGAAGTGGGGTTTGAAGGTCACATAAAGAGATCTCACAAAGTATCTGCTCATAGGACCACGGATGCTTGAATAGTCTCTGTAGCTTTTTCTGGCGGAGGCCTGCCTGTGAGCTGTGATGCCAACAGATTAGCCACATGTAAACACCACAAGTTACTTTGCCAGGAATCAGCCAATGCGACAGGGAACAGGAGGAAGAGAGGGGTCAGGACAGCAGGCTGATGGGGCAGTGCGGGTGTGCAGGAGCTGGCTGTACAGGCCACGGCTGCCAGCAAGACCAGCTTTCCATTTGTCTTAGGTGGCCAGGGTGTCTCAGTCCCAGATAGGACCTACCTGGTTGCTGACTGAAGCAATGGCTAATATTACTTAGAGTTTGACAGTGTGTACTTTAATAGACCAGACCCATGCTGTCCCACACAGCTGCCACTAACCAGACATAGGTATGGAGGGCTTAAAATGTGGCTAGTTGGATTTGAGATTTGCTGTAACTGTGAAAAAAATCACTGGATTTCAAAGGCTTAGTACAAAATAAAACATAAAATAACTCAGTATTTTTTATAGAGATCACACATAAAAATGGCAGTATTTTGGATATATTGAGAGCATAGAACATTAAAATTAATTGCACCTATTCTTATTTGTTTATTTTAATTTTAATTTAAGTTCTGGGGTATATGTGATGAGCGTGCAGGTTTGTTGCATCGGTATACCTGTGCCATGGTGGTTTGTGGGACCTATCAGCCCATCATCTAGGTTTTAAGCCCTGCATACATTAGGTGTTTGTCCTGATGCTCTCCCTCCTCTTGCCTCCCGCCCCCGACAGGCCCTGGTGTGTGATGTTCCCCTCCCTGTGTCCGTGTGGTCTCATTGTTCAACTCCCACTTCTGAGTGAGAACGTGCGGTGTTTGATTTTCTGTTCCTGTGTTAGTTTGCTGAGGATGATGGTTTCCAGCTTCATCTATGTCTCTGCAAAGGACATGAACTCATTCTTTTTTTGTGGCTGCATAGTATTCCATGGTATATATGAATCGCACCTGTTCTTAAAAATGTTTTGAAATGTGACTACCAAAAATTTTAAAACTATACACGACTTGTGTCTGTGTCTCACATTATAGTTCTGTTACACAGCACTAGACTAGAACATTCCTTTTATTGTGCTCACACATCATGCTTATCACACAGGTATCTTGGTGTAATACCTAAGTGCCAAAATTGTATGAAATTGTATATGGCTAATAAATTCTCTTTCTCACACGTGATATTTTTTTTTTTTTGAGACGGAGTTTTGCTCTTGTTACCCAGGCTGGAGTGCAATGGCGCGATCTCAGCTCACCGCCACCTCCGCCTCCTGGGTTCAGGCAATTCTCCTGCCTCAGCCTCCTGAGTAGCTGGGATTACAGGCATGCACCACCATGCCCAGCTAATTTTTTGTATTTTTAGTAGAGACGGGGTTTCACCATGTTGACCGGGATGGTCTCGATCTCTTGACCTCGTGATCCACCCGCCTCGGCCTCCCAAAGTGCTGGGATTACAGGCTTGAGCCACCGCGCTCGGCCCACACGTGATATTTTTATGATAGACATGTCGGCAGGGGCCTCCCTGTGCAGAGAGAGGTCGATAATCTTGCAGGTTGTGGTGGTATCCACGGATGCCTGTGAATTCTGGAGCTCTTGTTTCCTGGTCACTGACTACTGGCCTTTGTGGACTTCTCATCTGCTTCTCTCAGCTGTTTTTACAGCGGCTCAAGCGTTGGCCTAAACGTGGCAGCAGCCTCTTGTCCTCTTTCATCCTCCACCCTTGACGTGGGATGCTACTCACAATTTTCCAAAGGCTTTGAGCTCCTGTTGAGGGGGTGCACGGGGTGAGTGTGAAGCAGCTTGGTACAGGGCGAGGCCCCCGGGAAAACTCAGCCCCCCATGAATGCAAGCCCCAAGCCCAGAAACAAACCTAAACACTTGTCAATCCTTAAGGCCTTGGAAGAAACAAACACTAAAGCAATCCACAGTAAGGTTGCCAGGGTAACTCAAGACTTACAGGGCTTTCTACGGAAGATGAATCTCAGTGAAAATGAACTTTTAAGTAAAAATTGCTGAGCACATGAAGAAATAAAATGGCATAAAAACGGAAGGAATACACTGGAGTTCATCAGTGAACTAGTGGTGATAGCGTTCTTTCTGAAAAGACTTTGTTTAAAATGTTCAGAGATAAAGTCACATAACTGCTAAGACACAAACTTGGAAAATGACACCCATAAATCCTATAAATGAACACTATAGTGGCTGAATTAAAACCATAATGTAGAAGTAAAATCAGAATAAGATACCACCCAAGAAGGAGTGAATTGCTTGATCCTTTTCTATTATTAAATACAATTTCCCCGTCTCTATTAATGCTTTTTACCATGTTTTATTGCACCTGATAGTTTTACAGTAATCTTTTAAACTTTTTAATTGAAGAATAATATACACATAGGTACATAAATCATTTAATGTGTTTATTTGTTTTTAGAGACAGGGTCTTGCTCTCTTTCTCAAGTCAAAATGCAGTGGTGCAATCATAGCTCACTATATCCTCGATTTCCTGGGCTCAAGTGGTCCTCCTGCCTCAGCGTCCTGAAGTGCTGAGATTACAGGTGTAATAAATAGTGTCTCTTCCTTTCCAGTGTTTGTCTTGTATTTCTCTTCCTTGCCTTGCTGTACTAGCTAGTTCCTCCTGTACAACGTGGAAAAGACGTGGTATGTATAGGCGTTCTTGTCTTGACTCTGATTTTGAGGGAAATCGCTCGCCATTTCAACATTGCATGACGTTTTTGTAAGTTCGTTGTGTTGTATACGGCCATGATCAGATTAAGGAAGTGTTTTACTGTTTCTATATTTCCAGGAGTTTTTCTTCTCCTTTTGATATTAAATTGTATCAAATATTGCCCTTTTGGAAAAGAGCCTCCTCCACCCCAGGGGCGTTCTGGAGTAGCTGGAGACCTGAGGTGCCAGATTATCCGCTCTCCACTTTCCACCCCACCCCTAGTCTGGGACCTGGTACAGCCCCCTGCCCAGCAGATCTGTTCCTCCACCCTGGGCCATGTCTATTCCACAGCTGCAGGCCGGGACTGAAAAGTGGGGCAGAGCCTCAGAGCTGGTGAGGGGACAGGTATCTCTTGTCATCATAAGAACCTCGGCCCCAGAACCACAGGATGCAGGCCTTTCTGCCAAACACATCTTGTACCACCAACGTGGACTCATTGCTCCTATAAGTAGCAGGTTAAGAAGGGCGCTGGGCAGGGGGTCCAGGCTCTGCGGGCAGTGCAGGGGACTCTGGGAGGGTCTGTAACTGGCAGTGAAGAATACCTACAAGGTGATGGAGGTTGGGGGTGCATTGGTAGGCCAGACCTTCAGCAGCCCACTGTTTGGAGAGACCCTGAAGGTCATTGCGTCTTTGGCCAGCTCAGAGAGGAAAGGAGGACAAGCCTGAGCCCAGGTGGCCGCAGGTACCATCGCAGGAAGACTTCACCGACCCCTAGGTTCGCCCGCATCTCAGGTCTGCCCCTCTGGGCTTGCTCAGCACCACAGGGCAGGGCAACCCTGGCATCATATGAGACTGGGGGACTGGCTGCGCTGCAGGAATTCCAAATGGTACCAGCCCTGGGGAGCCGCCTTGCAGGGACGTGATACACGAGCGCCGGTATGATGTAAACATTTGTCTCTTCCAAAACTCATGGTGAAATTTAACCTCCAATGTGGCAGTATTGAGAGCTGGGCCTTTAAGAGACGATTAGGTCATGGAAGCTCTGCCCTCGTGAATAAATTGATCCATTCATGGACTAATGAATTAATGGGTTATTATGGGAGCAGGAATGATGGCTTTATAAGAAGAAGAAGAAGAGAGACCTGGGCTGGAACATTCAGCTCCCTCACCACGCGATGCCCTGTGTCTGCTCAGGCAAAGAGCCCCCACCAGCAAGTGGGCCCTCACCAAATGCAGCTCCTCAGCCTTGGACTGCTCATTCTCCATAACTGTAAGAAACAAATTCCTTTGTAAATAAATTAGCCACTTTCAGGTATTCTGTTATAAGCAACAGAAAATGGATTAAGACACGCCCTTCCTGGGGGATCATCTTCTCTCCTGTTTCTGTGGCCCAGTAGCTTTGGCAACTGTGCAGGTCCCTCAGGTAGACCTCCTGGACTTGTTGATGGTTCACAAAGCAGGTTCCAAAGTCCACCCAGCTGGGAGAGCTGCAGCTCAGGCATGGCCACCATGGCCTGCAGGGACACCACCTCCGGGGGACCAGGCAATCTTGCCAATTCTGGGTGGGCTCTGAGCCAGGGCTTCTGGGACACAGGGATCCCTGCTGACCCCAAGTGGCTGATGCTCCTGAGGGGAGCAGGCGAAGGGCCCAACAGGTGGCAGGGGCTGATGCCACCTTTAAAGGCCAGGGGCTGCTGCTGGGAGTCTGTACAGCTCCAGGGAGAGCGTGAAGGACACGTTCACCTGAGCAGATGCGGACACAGTGTCATCTCTGGCAGCAGAGGGCAGGTGGCTGCTTCCCCAACTGGAGCTCCATCCTCCTTCCCTCCTGGGCCCAGTCCTGCTCAGCCAACAGCCCAGCAGCTCCCCTACCTGGTGCTTGCATTCCACAAGTGCTGCCCAGCACCTACTCTGCCCAGCAGCCTGCTAGTGCCAGGGATGAGCCACACCTGCCTGCAGGGGTCACAGGCTAGAGGATAAGGGACACGAGCAAACCACCCTTTACCCCCTCAAATGCCCAGGGCTGTGGTCGGGCTCAGAGGTCCCTATACTGAGGAGTTGATGACAGGTTTTAAGCAGATGCACATCCAAGTCAGCTTTGCCTTGCACTGGGGTCATTGGCTCTGTGGAGAGGGGGCTACAGAAGCACACATAGGTCTGAGGTTGTCAGAACGGACACTAAGATTGTAACTGAGGCTGGACAGGATGGAGCTTGGACTCCTGGCTCCCACACACAGGCCGGCAGACCTGGCTCAACAGAGTTACCCAAGGCACCTCTTGGAAATTCAGGGTCAAGAGCAAGTCAGTTAGACCCTGTATTAAAACCTTAGATTTGTGCCTCCTGGACCCTTTCAACTAGACTGTGATCGTTTAATAGAAGCTTCTGTAGTGTTGTTCTGTATCAGTGTTGTTTAACACGGTAGCTGCTAGCCATGTGCGGCTATTGAACACTTAAAATGTGGATAATATGACTGAGGAGTTGAATTTTAAAATTTATTTAGATTAAATTGAGTTTAAGTAGCCATGTGTGGCTAGTGGCTGCTGTAATGCAGGGTCCCACCCAGACGCAGTGAATCTGAAACTCTAGGAGTGGGGCTGGAAATTTATATTTTAACAAGATGATCCTGATGATGCTCAAGTTTGAGATTCACTCAATTAGAGTTCAAGAACAAGGAGATAAACACAACGCTTCCACAGATTTGGAGACTTTGAAACATTTGTAAGCAATGCTGGCTCTAAGAGGAAATCACTATAGAAATTAGAAAATATTTAGGATTAATAACAAAATGATTATGTACCAAATTTGTGGATTACAGCTAAAACAATACTAAGAAGGCAAACTTAGTTGTGATTACGTTAACAATAAAAAAAAGGCTAAAAATTAATGAGTGAGGTATTTTAGTTTAAGAAATTAGAATAGCTAAATATGCCCATCAAACATGTAAAGAATGAAATGATAAATGTAAGTGCAGAGATCAGTGAAATAGAAACCAAAAATGTAATATAGGACAGAAAGAAGGCCAAAAGTTAATTACTTGAGAAGATTAATTATATGGACCTGCCAATATTGATTCTCTTTTTAGAAAGAGAGAAGGTACAAATGAATAAATAATATTAGCAATTAAAAGGGAAAGTGATTCCTCAAAGTATCAAACATAATTATTGTGTGGTCCAGCAATTCCACCCCTAGATATATACCCAAGAGAAATAAAGACAGATGTCCATACAGAAACTTGTACCTGAATGTTCATAGCAGCATTATTCACAATAGCAAAAAATTAAAACAATGCAAATGTTCGTCAACTGATGAAGAGACAAGTAAGATGTGCTATATCCATGCAATAGAATATTTTTGGCCAAAAAAGGAAAGACATACTAACACCTGCTGTAATATGAATGAAAGCATTGTGTTAAGTTAAATATATCAGTCACAAAAGACCATATACTGTATGATTCCATTTATTTGAAATGCCCAGAATAGGCAAATCTATAGAGATAGAAAGTAGATTAGCGGTTGCCAGGGACTGGGGTTTGGGAATAATAAGAGTGACACCATGGGGTATGAAGATTCTTTTGGGGATGATGAATATGTTCTAAAGTTGGTTGTGATGATAGTGGTCCAATTCTGTGACTACACCGAAAATAATTGAATTGTATACTCTATAATAGGCTAATTTTGTGGCATGTGACATATGTCAATAAGGATATTAGTTTTGTTGTTTTCTTTTGTTTGGTTTTTGAGACAGGGTCTTGCCCGGAAGTGCACTGGCATGATCATGGCTCACTGTAGCCTCAACCTCCTGTGTTCAAGTGATCCTCCGTCCCTGGCCTCCCAATAGCTGGGACTACAGGGACACACCATCAGACCTAGTTAATTTTTATTTTATTTTATTTTATTTTTTGAGACGAAGTTTCACTCATGTTACCCAGGCTGGAGTGCAATGGCGTGATCTTGGCTCACCGCAACCTCCGCCTCCTGGGTTCAGGCAATTCTCCTGCCCCAGCCTCCTGAGTAGCTGGGATTACAGGCACGCACCACCATGCCCAGCTAATTTTTTGTATTTTTAGTAGAGA
>NW_016107706.1:1815377-1829652 GCF_001604975.1 Cebus imitator | reverse complement strand
CTCCTCCTCTCCTCCTCCCCTCCTCCTCCTCCTCTCCTTCTCCTCCTCCTCCTTCTCTTCCTTATCCTCCTCCTCTTCTTCTTCTTCACTTTTTTATACAGGGTCTCAGGCTGGAGTGCAGTGGCGTAATCACAGCTCACTATAGCCTCAAGCTAGGCTCAAGCAATCCTCCTGCCTCAGCCTCCCAAGTAGCTAGGACTACTGGCACACACTGCCACACCCAGTTAATTTTTGATTTTGTGTAGATACAGGGTCTCACTGTGTTGCCCAGGTTGGTCTCAAAATCCTTGGCTCAAGCAATCCTCCCACCTTGGCCTCCCAAGGTCCTGCAATTACAGCCATGAGCCATCATGCCCAGTCTTGGCTTTGGTTTTTCTAACCTCCTGAATTGCAGAGTGTATTCATTTCCTACGGCTTCCATTTGAAGAGTACCACCAACTAGGTGATTTAAAAAGGAAATTGATGCTCCCACGGTTCTAGAGGTTAGAAGTTTGAAATCAGGCGTCAGCAGGGCCATGCTCTCTCTGGAGGATCCAGGGGAAAGTCCTTCCTTGCCTCTTCCTGCTTCTGGTGGTTGCCAGCAATCCTTGGGGCTCCTTAGCTTGCAGATGCAAAACTCCAGTCTCTGCTTTCATCTTCACGTGACCTTCCCCCATGTGTCTGTGTCTGTGTCCAAATTTCCTTTTTCTTACAAGGACACTGGTCATTGGATTGGAGCCTCCCAATCCAGTATGACATCATCTTAACTTGATTACATTTGCAAAGACCTGATTTCCAAGGAATTCACGCTCCCAGATACCAGAGTTAGGACTTGAGCGCTTCTTTTTGGGATACACAGTTCTACTCACTGCATGGGTTTACTTTCACTCTTTAATAAAGGCATCCAGTAATACACATTTACCTTTGAGGGTATCTTAAAGATTCTGACAAGGATGTTTTCCTTTCTTTGCTTTCTAAGTAGTGTATTGTATTATTATTGCCTCTTTGAGTCATTAACTCAGAGCATGATTTAAAGGCTCTAAGTAGCTTGAGATTCCTTCAGTTATTATTATTATTGCTTGTTTTCTTTTTCTTTAGTCTTTCGTTAACAAAAATTCCATAATATAGAATATATTAAAATGCAAAAGTCATCCCCCAAGCAAAGCAATAATCTCTAAATCCCACTCCCACAGATAATTATTATTGATAACTTGGTGTCTATCTTTCCAGACCTTAATTTTATGTTTACAGAAGTGCTTGGCTTGGGGAGAGTGGGGGTGGGGTGAGGAATGAGGACTTACCTAATGAGAAAATACACTCTTCAGGTGATGATCACACTACAAGCTCAGACTTCATCACCACTCAATACATTCAGGTAACAAAACCGCACTTATACGCCTTCAGTTTATTTAAAAAAAAACAAACCAAACCAAACAAAACAAAACAAAAGGAGTATCTGGTTGAATTATGTGCTTCAAATACTCAAGGAATGAGAGAAGACGAGATCACAAGGAGCGAACGCAATAAAACCAGGAACGAGTGGAAGACACTCACGTCGAATTTCCCAAACCAAATTTGCTCCTAAACTGAGTACAAACAAATTAACAACAGGTATATTCATGTTTTGGTGAAAATAAAAGCTTTTCTCCTCAAAGCTCTTTGGACTTTGCTTAAATAGCAAAGTCCATCAAGCTTTTCTCCAGATACAAACCCAAAATCAGCTTTTAAAAATTTTAACCTCAGCTGCTTGAGTTACTTATTTAACTGGAGTCAGACCTACCCCCACCCTCAAATCTGGACAAAGAAAATCTGTGTGACATTTGCCCTGCTATGGGCTGTAGTTTGAAACATTTATTTTCACTTGTAAGAGCTTCGCACTGATCTTACAAAGAATTTTACTGCCTCTGATATAGAATGGACAGAAGAAACATTCATTTCCAACATATCACAAGATGAAATCTTCTATACATGCTATAGCATTTCAGATACATACAATTAGTGATTCTGAATTATAATTGATTTGTCTGATTCATTCCCTAATTTCTGGTTACTTTATTATTTATTTATATTTATTTATTTATTTATTTATTTATTTTGAGATGGAGTCTCGCTCTGTCACCCATGCTAGAGTGCAGTGGTGTGATCTCGGCTCACTGCAACCTCCGCCTGCTGGGTTCAGGGGGTTCTTCTGCCTCAGCCTCCCAAGTAGCTGAGACCAAAGTCACACGCCATCACACCTGGTTAATTTTGTATTTTTAGTAGAGATGGGTTTCACCGTGTTAGCCAGGATGGTCTCGATCTTCTGACCCTGTGATCCGCCCTCCTTGGCCTCCCAAAGTGCTGGGACGATAGGCATGAGCCACTGTGCCTGCCCTCTGATTATTTTTAATTCAGTAATTTTATCTTTGCCTGGGAAGTAGAAGAAATAAAAATTTAAGCTACTAGTATACTCCCAATTTTTTACTTTTAAAATTATTCATTCTGGCCAAGCATAGTAGTTCATGCCTGTAATCCCAGCACTTTGGGAGGCAGAGGCTGGCCTATCACGAGGTCAGGAGATCAAGACTATCCTGGCTAATATGGTGAAACCCCATCTCTACTAAAAATACAAAAAATTAGCCAGGTGTGGTGGCAGGCACCTGTATTCCTAGCTACTCAGGAGGCTGAGGCAGGAGAATTGCTTGAACCCGGGAGGCAGAAGTTGCAGTGAGCCAAGATTGAGCCACTGCACTCCAGCCTGGGTGACAGAGTGAGACTCTTTCTCAAAAAACAAACAAACAAACAAAAACAAAAACAAAAACTAGCCTTCAATTAACAGATAAATAAAGCATAATAAAGAATTAACAGAATAAAGCATATTGGAATTTTAAAATAATGCATCTTTATGAAGAAAGCACATTTTCTTAAGGATCTTTGCAAAGATTAAGTTTTACTTTCAGAAAAATTCATGTTTCACATGGCTGCAAACCTCAAAGAAATGTTCTGATGCTGTTTCACTGGAGGCCAGTGTATAAGAATTGGATTAATATTGTCTCTTTTTTCTTATTTTATAATACATTTTCATTATTATGTTTTCTAAATGAAAAGTGTTTTCTTTCTCTGAAAAGCTTACATCTAGTGCTTATCCTTGGATTCATTTTTAATGATTTCTGTTATGATGGTAATTTATTTAGCTGAAAAATGCCTAGATTCAAAGAAAATTCAATAATGCAAAACTCAAAGATCTTGCTAATAGAAAAAAATGTAAGCTAATGTCTTTGCAGAAAATGTAGGATCATACCTTTGTGGACTGAGGGTGGGAAAGCACTTCTTAAGATCAAATAACTTGGACAATAAGGCAAAAAAAATTGACAGATTTTATTATATTAAAATTAAAGATTTCTAGTCAACAAATGGCTGGTTGGATCAAGTTAGCAGATAAATGACATATTGGGAGAAGATAGTTGCAACATTAAAATGAACAAGGAGTTTAGATCTTGAAACATCCAGAAATTCCTGCAAATCCACGAGAAAGAGACAAAAATACTCAACTGAGAAATGAGCAAAAGATAAGCATGGAATTCACTGAATGAGAAATCCTGAGTGGCTAATGAGTGAGTCTATATTAAGAAATGCTGCAATTCATCAATAATGAGAAAAAAACACAAATTACAACAGTAAGAGAAATCACTTCTCATCTATTAGACCGGCAAAAAATTAGAAGGATGGAATTGCCAAGTGCTAAATATAGGGTGTGAGGATGGGGTAGCCTCATGCATTCCAGGCGGGAGCGTTGACTGGCACAGCCATTCTCAGGAGTACTCCAGCACTTTCTGGTCCAATCAGTCATGCACACATCATATAAATCCTACTCTCAGACACAAAGCCCAGAAACATTCTCTTGCACAGGTCCATAGGGCCCTGGAGGACCACGCAGTGCTGTTTGCACTGAACTGTACTCCACCCAGGTGTCGCTCACTGGGGCCTGGATAATAAAATGTGGTGTTGACTTACTAACAAATACGATCAACTAGACCAGGGGTTCCCAAACATTCTTACTTCACTTGCTCTTAGAGTCTCACCAATGTCTTCAGAAATTGCTCACGGCTCTGGCTACCCATTCTGTTCTGTTATTAAGTAGATGGTCCAAACAGCTTAATACGTATTTATGTCCCAACACACTAGTACCTGTTTGAAGAAAATTATAGACATATATTTGAGAAAAAAATAATATTTCATTCTTAAATAACCAGAGGGGATGTGATGTGTGTGCCTGTGGGGCACCGTGCGGCTTCTCAAATGTTGGGGTCAGATTGGACGCTGTGCCCTTATTTTGTTGCCCCTTGATTTTCATGCAGTATCTGATTGTCACTGCATCTGCTGAAAATACAGCTTTGCAAAAATAAGATGTGATGGAAAGGAATGTAGCGGTCTACTGGTGGAACTGTGAACCATTTCAAATTAGCAGTTCACATGATGCCTGACAGATGTTTTGCATCACTGTTTCACCACAAAATGGAAAATATCCCACAGCACCTCTGCGGGTTCCCTGCAGCTTCCCAGAGCTCCTTGATGCATAGTTTGGGAACCACAGGATTAGCTATATACATGGCATTGTCAGTAAATCTTCAAAACGGTGCTGAATTTTATAAGTACTTAAACTGTTATGAGCTGAATGTTTGTGTCTCTCCAAAATTCACTCAAGTCCTAACCCCCAATGTGATGGTATTAGGAGATGGGGCCTTTGGGAGGTAATTAGATCTAGATTAGGTCAGGATGGGGACCTCATGATGGGATTAGTACATTTTAAGAAGAGGAAAAGACGAGAGTGCTTTTCCTCTCCGCATGCACACACTGGGGGATAAGGTTGTGTGTGAGCATACATTAAGAAGGCTGCTGTCTACAAGTCAGGAAAAGAGTCCTCACCAGGAACCGAATTTGCCAGCCCCTTGATGCTAGAATTCCCAGCCTCCAGAATGGTGGGAAATAAATACCTGTCGTTTAAGCCATCAGTCTGTGGTAATTTGTGAAAGCAGCTCAGGCTAAAAGGCACAAAGTAAGGTCTATGGGCCTGCTCTTGCTGGTTTCAAAGACCCACTGTCTTTACTGCTAAACCAGAGGGAGAGGCTCCTAGGCAGCACTTGACCCTGTCAAAAGCCCCATTCCCCAGGAAGGTTCTAGTGCAGGGGTGTCCAATCTTTTGGCTTTCCTGGGCCACACTGGGCCACACATAAAATATACCAATGATAGCTGATGAGCTAAAAAAAAAAAATCCCCCAGAATATCTTACCATGTTTTAAGTAAGTTTATGAATTTGTGTTGGGCTGCATTCAAAGCCATCCTGGGCCACATGTGGCCCATGGGCTGCAGGCTGGACAAGCTTGTTCTAGTGGCTTCCACCACTATGTCCTTCTAACGGTCTCTTTCTGTGTCTCTGATATCCTTCACAGCTCCCTATGGGGGTTCATCTGTCTACTCTGAGCCCTTTCTGTGCAATCTAACCCACTCTTACTGGGAGGTGGTATTTCCTGTCAAAAGACAAAATTACAACACATGTAGTTTAAAGATCCTAAATGGATTTTATTTGTGATTCTAGAATTGGGCAACGCCTCATTCTGCACAAAGGAAGGAGTGTTCCAATGATGTGAGCAAAGGAGGTATAACCGCTCCGCAGGTTCACCTTGCCCACTGTCTAGACAAAGCCAATTTATCAAGTCAGGGGGACGCAACAAAGAAAGAGTAATTCACGCAGAGGCAGCTGTGAGGGAGACCAGGGTTTTACTATTACTCAAATCAGTCTTCCTGAGCATTTGGCAATCAGAGCTTTTAAGGATAATTTGGTGGCTGCGTGGACAGCTGCTCCGGTGCCCGAGGTACTGCCGCAGAGGACTGCAGGCCCAGGGCCTCCAGCGGGCTAGACAGGGTCCCTCTGAGGGACAAGCCGGCTTAAAGCTGAAACCTCCGGCCCAGGCGTCCTCTAAGGGAAGCCAGGCCACGAGGGGCAAGGCCCATGCAGACAGACGATGAGGATGGGGAGCACCCGAGGCGCGGCGCTGGGAAGGCGAGCGGGCTGCGTGGGGGCGCCGTTGGCTGCGCGGGACGCGCTCCGGCTCGCGTCGCCCCGCAGGCGGCGCCAGAGCGCAAGCCCGTCTCCGCTCGGGTCCGCAGTCCGGCCGGGCGGAGCGAGGGGCGGGCCCCTGCGTCTCTGGGCGCTGGAGCGCGGCGGCAGTCACGCTGCGGGGCGCACGGGCGCACGGACGGACGCGCAGCCGGACCCGCCAGGGCCATGGCGGAGAGCGCCCCTCGCCGCTGCTGCCTGGGCTGGGACTTCAGCACGCAGCAGGTACAGTCGCGCCGCCGTGGGCCCGGGGGCCTCTTCCTCCGCGACGTCGGCGGTGGAGGGCGGGCTGTCGCCCGGACGCGGGAAAACATGGGCCCGGCCGCGGGCGCGCCTCCCTCTCGGGCTTCCCGGGGCCGCCGCGCCCCTGCCCCCGCGCGGCCGTGCGGCGTCGGTGCCCTCGCCCGGAGATGCCCTGCCAGTGCCGCCCGCTCGCAAGAGGCGACCTCGACCCCGCCTGGACCCCGCTACCCTAGGAAACTGCAGGCGCCCCTCGGCAGGACCCCCGTGCCCCGAGGGGCCGGAGGACTCGGCGAGTTCATGCGCTGTCATGGGCACCGAGTGACTGGGACCCCAAGGAAGTCAGCTGCTGTAAGGCTGAGGAACAGACAGGCGGGTGGCCGTGCGCACAGGCAGCCGGTGCCCTGGAAACAGATCCGAGCCCAAAACCTTTTTAAATAAGTGAAATGGGCCGGGCCTGGTGGCTCTTGTGTGTAATCCCAGCGTTTTGGGAGGCCGAGGCGGGTGGATCGCTTGATTTTGGGAGTTCGAGACCAGCCTGAGCAATGTAGAAACCCCCGTCTCTACGAAAAAATACAAAAATTAGCCGGGCATGGTGGCGCACACCTTTAGTCCCAGCTTCTGGGGAGAAGCCCTTCTGGGCTCTTGCTTCAGCCCAGGAGGTGGAGGTTGCAGTGAGCTAAGATGGCTCTACCACTCTCCAGCCTGCGCGACAGAGTGGGACCCTGTCTCAAAAAAAAAAAAAAAAAAAAAAAAAAAAAAAAAAAAGGAAATGTGTACATTGTACAAATGGACTTTACCCCGTGACCGCCGTTTGTTGGCACCAGCTTGCCAGGTCTACGGACCCAGGACTGTTGGCCAGAGGAGCGCTGTGCTGCTGCCAGGGCCCTGCAGACGGGCAAGCCAATCAAAATTTGCCTTCAAACTGGGCATGGGGTGACCAGGGGCACCTTTTCCTTTAAAGTACTTGGGAAATACACAGTTGCAATCAAAAAACTCTTCTCCAATGGGTCAAGGGAGGCAGGCCTCTGGCCAGTCCTCGAGGGGAAAGTCCTGTGGGACTCTGGCTGACTTGTGTTGCCTTGTTAGACCTCAGTTTCCCCATCTGTCCAGGAAAGGAGTTATACTCCTGAGCTTGGAGGTTGCTTCAGTGGGACATTAACGTCTCTGGACCACAATCATGGCCTGTGGAAACAGCCCATGGCCTTGCCTGGTGTCAGGCCCCTGCAGACGCGGACCCCCAGAGATCCTTCCAAACCCTCCTTCCCATTCCTTCCTCTCTGGCACTTTCTCCCACCTCCTTGTCAGGTGCAGGAACCAACTCATCTGTGAACACCTCCCTCTAGAGGGTCTTGGCTTTGGCTGTTTGGAGAACAAAGATTCCTTGAGACATGTTGTTTCTACTTAGCCTCAGTTTCTTCATTTTGCTAAACCTTTCAGTGTCACCCCAGATGAGTCCTCTGTTAACCACGATTACGGTGAGGCAGTCCTGCCTTCAAGGAGGTCTCTGGCTGAACTACTTCTAGGGTGTGGGGCCTCATGTTGCGATGTTAGTACCCCCTGGACCAATGTTAAAGCTGAGGAAAATTCTACACTTCATTTTTAAACAATGCCTTTCAGGTAAAGGTTGTTGCTGTTGATACCGAGATGAATGTCTTCTATGAGGAAAGTGTGCATTTTGACAGAGACCTTCCAGAATTTGGGTATGTACCTGATGTGCATGAGTGTGTGATGGGGGTGTTAGTTTTGGGGTCCTCCTACCATCTTATATATTCACAGACTGCACTGTTCTGACTTCGCCAAACTACAAGAGTGGTGGTCTTAGCAGACCTTTCAAGCATCTTTTTTCCTGTACGTGAAGTGCCGTCTCCCTCACTTCTCACTAATTCCATTCATCCATTCATACAGTAACCATCACTTGAGACTTACTTTGTGCCAGGTCCAAGACTTGATGGTGAACCAAAGGTCCTTGCTCTCCCAGAGCTTCCCACTGAGTAGAGGAGACTGGTATCAAATGAAGAATCTCACAAAACAGTGTTTTCGTTATCAACTCTGAGAAGGCCTCTATAGGAAAGGAACTCACCTCTTCAAGTGCTTGTTATAAAGGAACGTGACTCGGACTTGGGAGGGGAAGTCCCAGAGGGTCTCTAGGGAAGTGGTGCTTAAACTGGAGATTGGAGTGAGTGATGTTAGCAAATGATGGAAGGGAAGTTGGGCAGGTGATGGAAGCGCATTCCAGGAAACAACGTGTGCAAGGGCCCTGTGGCAAGAAAGAGCATGGTTCGTTCCTTCACGGAACTGAAGAAGGCCAATGAGGCTGGGGAGCAGAGAGAGGTGGAGGCTGGGCAGAGCTCGACAGGCCATGGTACAGAGTTTGTCTTTATTCTAAAAGCTATGGTCTGCCACTAAGGGCCATAAAGGGTAGGGGTGGGGTGAGGTATGACAGGTTGTATTTGTGTTTTGAAACGATCTCTCTCGGGGCAGTGGGAGAGCGGATTGGGAGCATGGCTGGAGTGGACGTGGGGAACTGTTGAAGAGGTTGCTGCAGGTCATCCGGGTAAGAAGTGTTGGTAGTAAAATGGACAGGTCCCGGTACAAAATTGAATGTGAGGTGTGAGGGTGGGATTTCTGGCTCTTCTTCGGGGTGGATGTTGGATTGTGGGAAAGAATGGGTTTTGGAGAGAAAGAGGATGAGTTCAGCTTGGGCTGCCATAACAAGGTCCCACACACTGGGTGGCTTAAAGAGCGGAAATTTATATTCTCACAGTTTTAGATGTTAGGAGTCCAAAATCAAAGTGCTGGGAAGATTGGTCTCCTCTGGGCCTCTCTCCTTGGCTTGTAGGTGACCACTCTCTTGCTGTGTCTTCACATGGTGGTCGCGCAGTGCAGGACTGCTTGGTGTCTGTATCATCTGTATGCTAATCTTACAAGGACATGAGCCACACTGGATTAAGGCCCAGTCTCATGACTTCGTTTTAACTTAATTGCCATTTTAAAGTCCCTATCTCCAAATAATCACAACCCAAGGCCCTCGGGGTTAGGATTTCAGCATATGAGTTTTGGGGGCAAAGGGGAACGCAATTCAGTCCGTAACACTGTGGACTCGGTGGTTTTGAGTCACCCTTGTGAGGTCCTGGTGAAAGGGTCCTTCCTGTCTGTTTTCAACACACTTCCTCTTTGAAGCCTTCCCAGCTGGCCCTTTGTGCACTCTCATCATCCATCACATTGTGTTGCCAACTCTTTCCCCCCAGCGAATGTGGCCCCTTGGAGCTGAGGTTGGAAGCCATCTTGCTTGCTCACATTTTTTATTATTGCAGGCCTTGCGTGTTTGCCTTTTGGTAATTAGTGTGTTTCAAGGAATTTTTTTTTTTTTTTTTTTTTTTTTTTTTTTTTTTTTTTTTTTTTTTTTTTTTTTTTTTTTTNTAGAGAGAGAGAAGACAGCTTCCATGCTGTTGTGGGAGGGGAACCTAGAGCTTAGATGATTAAGATATTCTTTTCTAATATATACATATAGTGCCATACATTTTTCTATAAACACAAATGCTTTTTATGGGATGCATTAGCAGCATCCCATAAATTCTGATAAGTTATAGTTGTTTTCTTTTTCATTCAAAATATTTTTTCGTTCTCTTGAGACTTCTTTGACTCATAGGTTATTTAGAAGAATGCTGTTTAGGCTGTGTGCAGTGGCTCACACTTGTGATCCCAGCACTTCGGGAGGCTGAAGTGGGCAGATCACTTGAGGTCCAGAGTTTGATACCAGCCTTGCCAACCTTGTTTCTACCCAAAATACAAAAAAATTAACTGAGCGTTGTGGCAGGCACTGTGTATGGTGGTGCACACCTGTAATCCCAGCTACTTGGGAGGCCGAGGCAGGAGAACCACTTGAACTCTGGAGACAGAGGTTGCAGGGAGCCAAGACTGCACCACTGCACCCCAGCCTGGACAACAGAGGGAGATCCTGTCTCAAAAAAAAAAAAAAAAAAAAGTAGTATGGAAGTATGTCATTTATTCTCTAGATTTTCCAGCTTTCTGTTATTAATTTCTAGTTTAATTTCGTTGTGGTCTGGGAACATACTCTATATGACTTTTAGTCTTTCAAATTTTTAAAATTTCCTCTCCCTCTCTTCCATTTAATAAGTCAGTCAGTCCTCTCCACTGGACATTTTAAAAAAAGGTGTCCATAACCAAAATACAGGATTGCTTTTTTTCCATTGTATTTTTAAGATATTTTAAACCAGATACCTGTAGATTTAGTTCGTTCCTTCCCCATCACCTCAATTGCATTGCGGGTTTTTTTTTTTTTTTTCAACTTTATTGAGGTATAACTGGTATACAATACTGTATGCATTTGAGGTGTAACTGATGTACAGTACTGTACATATACAGTTAGAGGTTTTAACATCTGTATTTTTTCATGAAAATATCACCAAAATAAGATAATGAGTGTTTCCGTGTCCTAAAAATTTCTTCCTGCCTCTTTGTAAGGCGTCCTTCCCTCCCCACACCCTACTCACTGGCAACTGCTGATGTGTTTTCTATCACTAGTTTGCATTTTCTAGAATTTCGTATAGATGGAATCATAATTATGTACTCTTTTTTAAATTATGTTCTCTTTTTTAGAAGCTTTAAAATTTCACATAACCATTTTGAGATTCATCCATGTTGTTACATGTATCAATAGTTGGCTCCTATTATTGTCAAGTAGTGTTTCATTGTATGATGTTGTATGGATGGACTACAATTGGTTTCACCTGGTGAGGGATATTGGGGTTGTTTCTCTTTTCTTTTTTTTCTTTCGAGACAGAGTTTCACTCTTATTGCCCAAGCTGGAGTGCAATGGCGTGATCTTGGCTCACTGCAACCTCTGCCTCCCAGCTTTAAGCGATTCTTCTGCCTCAGCCTCCCGAGTAGCTGGGACTACAGGCCTGTGCTACCACGCCTGGCTAATTTTTGTATTCTTAGTAGAGACAGTGTTTCTCCATTTTGGTCAGGCTGGTCTCAAACTCCTGACCTCAGGTGATCCGCCCGCCTTGGCCTCCCAAAGTGCTGGGATTACAAGCATGAGCCACCTTGCCCAGCCTGTTTCTCTTTTCTGCTGTTACTAGCGATGGGCTGTGAGAATCACATACAAGTCTTTTCATCAACATATGATTTCATTTCCCTTGGCAACGACATACCAGGAGTACAGTGACCGAGTTGTATGGCAGGTGCATGTTTAACTTCCTAGGAAATTCTCATCCAAAGTGGTGATTTTAATAAAAAATATTTTATATTGTTAACAGGCATTACATTGCACTTGATATGTAACTCAAATGAAAAGTCTTAATCCCACCTATGACCTCATCTCTCCCCTGCGTCCCTTCTCTACAGATGACTTTCGTTTGTTGTGTATCCTTTCAGTAGTTTTTTTTTTTCCTTTTTAGACAAGCCTGGCCCTGTCCCTCAAGCTGGAGTGCAGTGGTACGATCTTGGCTCATTGCATCCTCTGCCTTCCGGGCTCAAGTGATCCTCCCACCTCAGCCTCCTGTGTAGCTAGGACTACAAGTGCACGCCACCACACGTGGCTAAGTTTTGCACTTTTGTGGTAGAGACAGGGTTTCACCATATTGCCTAGGATGTTCTTGAACTTCCGGACTCAAGTGGTCCACCCTCTTCAGCCTCCCAGACTACGAGGATTACAGGCTTGAGCCACTGCGCCAGGCTCCTTCCAGTGTTTTTACATGGAAATATAGGAAGTTATGAATATTCTTATTTTCCTCCTTTCATACAAGAAAAAGCATACCATACACACTGTTCTGTACTTTGCTTTACTCACTTCATAGTCATGTGGCTGTGTTTGCATGTCAATACATAAAAACTTCTGTGTTCTTTTTTATAGGTGTGTAGTGTTTTATTGTGTAGATGTACCATTTTCTAACGCAGGACATTGACTTATTTGCAGTGAAAAATAATGTAGTAGATTACCTTACATATGTCACTGCAGATGTGTGCCAATTTATTTGTAAGTTAAATTTTTGGCGAATGGGATTGCTGGTTCAAAGAGCAAATAGATTTATAATTTGGGGAGATGTGGGTAGATTGCCTCCCATAGGGATTATACAGATTTGCATCCTACCAACACATGAGACAGCCTGTTTTCCCACAGCCTTGCCAACACAGTGAGATTATGGAGTTTTTGACTCTGCCAATATGATAGGGGAAAAATGACATACTCTGCCTTTCTCTTATGAGTGAAATTGAGCATCTTTTCCTACGTTGAAGGGCTACTTGAGTTTATTTTTCTGTGAAGTGGTTTTTAATGTCCTTTGCCCATTTTTCTGTTGGGTTGGTTATCTATTTCTTATCTGTTGGATTGATTGTCCGTTTCTTATAATTTCTAGGGGCTTTTCATATATTGGAGGAATTCTCTCTTTGTTATTAAATGAATTGCAAATACGTTTCCCAGATTTTGTTTGATTTTTGACTTGCTATGGGTTGTTGCTATTTTTGCCACACACAGATATTTATGTCATTGAATTTCACAGTCTCTATTATTGCTTCTAGATTTTGAGTCATAGTTTAAAAGGCCTTCCTCACCCCAAAATTATAAAGGAACTTACCTGTGTTTTTGTCTAGTTCTTATAAGATTTCAGCTTTCTTACATAAAAATATTTGGAGTTTATCCAGGTACATAGTATGACATTTGTATCCAACTTTAATTTTTCCCAGTTGTCTCTTCAGCTATTGTAACACCAACCATGTTTTTATTTAATTTAATTTATTTATTCGAGATAGGAGCTGGCTCTGTCACCCAAGCTGGAGGACAGTGGTACGATTCAGCTCACTGCAATCTGTGTCCCCGGGCTCAAGCCATCCTCCCACCGTAGCCTCCCAAGTAGCTGGAACTGCAGGCGCACCCCCACCATGACCAGCTAATTTTTTTGTAGAGATGGGATCTCATTCTGTTGCCTAGGCTGGTCTCAAACTCCTGAGCTCAAGCAGTCCACCCACCTTGGCCTCCTAAAGTGCTGGGATTACAGGCGTGAGCCATCACACTGAGCCCCAATTGTGTTTTTAGAAGTCCATCTTTACCTTTGGGAGGCAGAGACAGGTATATTACTTGAGGTCAAGAGGTCAAGACCAGCCTGGCCAACATGGTGAAACGCCGTCTCTATGAAAAATACAGAAATTAGCCAAACATGGTGGGTGCCTGTAGTCCCAGCTACTCAGGAGGCTGAGGCAGGAGAATCACTTGAACCCAGGAGACAGAGGTTGTAGTGAGCTGAGATTGTGCCACTGCACTCTAGCCTGGGCAACAAAGTGAGATCCATCTCAAAAAAAAAAAAGTCCATCTTTACCTCCATGATTTGAGGTGTGAGCCTTATCATGTGCTACTTTCTGTGTTCACTCAGGCCCGTTTTGGGGCTTTTTCTTGTTCCATGGGTTGGTAGATCTGTTCATAAGCCAGTAACACATTGTTTCAGTTATCCCAGCTCTGCCGTATGTTTGTTTACTTACTTATTTTTGGGATGGAGTCTTGCTGTGTTGCCCAGGCTGGAGTGCAGTGATGCGATCTTGGCTTACTACAACCTCTGCCTCCTGGGTTCAAGCAATTCTTCTAAGCAATTCTTCTGCCTCACCCTCCTGAGTAATTGGGACTATAGGCATGCACTACCATACCTGGCTAATTTTTGTATTTTTAGTAGAGACAGGGCTTTGCTGTGTTGGCCAGGCTGGCCTCGAACTCCTGACCTCAGGTGATCTGCCTGCCTTGGCCTCCTGAAGTGCTGGGATTACAGGCATGAACCATTGCACCCAGCCTGTAATATGTCTTAATATCTAGAATTGTTGGTCCCCTCTGATTGTTCTTTTTTTCCAGAGTTTCCATGGCTATTCTTTTTTGATCTTTTTAAATATGTATTTCAGAATCAGCTTTTCAGGTTCCAGAAAGCAAAATTGGTCTTTTTTTTTTTTTTT
>NW_016107706.1:1774081-1815347 GCF_001604975.1 Cebus imitator | reverse complement strand
TTTGAGACAATCTCACTCTGTAGCCCAGGCTGGAGTGCAGTGGTGCAATCTTGGCTCACTGAAACCTCCACCTCCTGGGTTCAAGTGATTCTCCTGTCTCAGCCTCCTGAGTAGCTGGGACTATAGGCACATGCCACTACACCCGGCTAATTTTTGTTTTTAGTAGAGTTGGGGTTTTACCATATTGGTCAGGCTGGTCTTGAACTCCTAACCTCAGGTGATCCACCCGCCTCAGCCTCCCAAAGTGCTGGGATTAGGTGTGAGTCACCACTCCCAGCCAATTAATATTTTTAGTGAGATCGTATTATCTTTATAAACTAACTTGGCGGAATTGACAACTTGATGAGATTAAGTCTTCCTGTCTGAGCACATGTTAGGACTTTCCATTTGTTCAAGTCTTTCTTGTTTTTTTTTTTTAATACTTCACTTGTGTTTTAATATGTTTAACATATGGATTTTGCCCATTTTGGTAGATTGCAAAAATGACCACAATGCTTCACTCCTCCCTGTACCCACACCCTTTGCAACGTGACCGCAGTTCCTTCCATCAAGGAGTCATTTCCCGGCCTGTTGATTTGCTTTATCTGGTAGAACAGGGGAAGTGACATTGCACCAGTTCTAAGCCTAAGCCTCAAGCAGCCTTACATGCTTCTGCTGTCATTCTTGGAACTCTGCCCAGCCACTAAATGAGCAAGCTGGGGCTACCCTGCTGGAGAGTTGGATATATGTGGCCTTGTTACCCCAACTTCTTCACCTAAGAGCCAGCCAGCCCCTAGCTCCTGTTAGCTACCTGTGAAGCAGAGCCTTTTATTGAAACCTCCTGTTCTGACCTTTTTCCCATTTTCTGGCTGATGTGGGTACCCAGAGCAACCTTGGAAGCACATGTGGAATATGACAGAGCCACTTGGTTCCTGAATGACTGTGTGGAGCAGAACTCCTCGCTCCCCACTCGTGTTCCTCACCACCTATGATTGTGCGTTACATGAGTGAGAAAGAAACTTCAGCTGCATGAAGCCATAGAAATGTGTTTTTCCTTAATGAACATAATTTTTTCCCTCATATCTTTTTTAAAGAAAATACTGGCTCTATTGAAATATAATTCACATGCCATAAAATTCATTCTTTTAAAATGTACAATTTGAAGGTTTTTAGTATATTCAAAGAACCATGCCACTGTCACTGCTCTGTAATCTTAGAACATTTTCACCACCTGGAAAAGAAACCCTGTTTTAATTAGCATCCACTCCATAGTCCCTCTCCTGCCAGTAGTGGCAACCACAATCCACTCTCTGTCTCTGGATTTGCCGATTCTGGACATTTCATAGGCATGAATATATATGATATGTGGTGCCATGTGACAGCCTTCTTTTACTTAGCAGAATGCTTTCTTTAGAAAAATTTTTGTAGCTTTTTCTTTATTTCAGATACTGACTCGAACCAGATACCTAGCATAATGTTTTCAGAGTTCATCCACGTCATAGCACGTGTCAGTATTTCATTCCTTTCTGTGTTTCAGTAATATTCCATTGCATTGATATATCACAGTTTGTTTATCCATTCAACTGATGGACATTTGAGTTGTTCTGCTTTCTTTGCTATTGTGAGTTATTCTGCTTTGAACATCCATATATGTTATGGATTGAATTGTGGCCCTCCAGAATTCCTATGTTGGAAGCCTACCCTCATCATGACAGTATATTTGGAGGTGAGGCCTTTAGGTAGATAATTAAGATGAAACGAGGTTGTAAGGGTAGGGCCCTAGTTTGATAGGTTTCCTTATAAGAAGGAGAGACACATGCCGGCCGTGGTGGCTCACGCCTGTAATCCCAGCACATTGGGAGGCTGAGGCAGGTGGATCACGGGGTCAAGAGATCGAGACCATCCTGGCCAATATAATGAAACCCTGTCTCTACTAAAAATACAAAAATATTAGCTGGGCTTGGTGGTGCATGCCTGTAGTTCCAGTTAGGAGGCTGACGCAGGAGAATCACTTGAACCTGGGAGGTGGAGGTTGTTGTGAGCTGAGATCTTGCCACTGTATCCAGCCTGGCAGCAGAGTGAGACTTGCAACAGTGTGAGACTCTGTCTCAAAAAAAACAAAGAAGTAGAGCCTCTTCATGCACAGATGCACAGAGGAAAGGCCTTGTGAGAAGATGGCTGTCTGCAAGCCAGGAAGAGAACCCTCACCAGAAACTGAATTTGCTAGCATCTTGATTATGAGCATCCGGAAGTGTGAGAAATAGATGCCTGTTGTTTAAACCATCTAGTTTATGGTATTTTGTAGCAACCTGAGCAAGCTAATGCAATGTATAAGTGTTTGTGTGGACATATATTTTCATTTCTATTGGGTATATACTTAAAAGTGGAATTGCTGGGTCGTATGGTAACTCTTTGTTCAACATACCGAAGAATTGCCACACTGTTTTCCAAAGTGGCTGTGCCGTTTTCCAGTCCCACCAGTGGTATATGAGGGCTCCAGTTTCTCTATATCCTTGCTTAACATTTATTGTTGACTGCCTTTTTAATTACAAATGACAGCCATCCTAATGGATGTGAAATGCTATCTCACTGTGATCTGGATTTGCATTTATCTAATGATGTTGAATATCTTTGCCATTTGTATATCTTCTTTAAAGAAATGTCTATTAAGATTTTTGCCCATTTTTAAAAACTGTGTTATTTCTCTTTTATTATTGAGTTGTAAAAGTTTTTTTTAATATATATTCTGGATACAAGTCCCATGTCAGATATGTGATCTCAAGATTTTTGTCCCATTCTGTGGGCTGTCTTTTCACTTTCTTAATGATCCTCTGAAACAATGTTTTTAATTTTGAGAAAGTCTAATTTTCCTACTTTTTTCCTTTTGCTATTTGTGCTTTGGTACAGTACTGGTTAGGTTTTGATATCAATTTTATATTTACCTCACAAATAACTGGAAAAATTTCTTTTTGGAACAACTTAAATAGTATAGAAATACTTGCTATTTTTATTTGGTAGGGTTTTTCTGTGAAACCATTTGGGACTGGTGCTTTCGGGGCATGGGGTTGCTCTGGTCTTCCTTCTTAGCTAGAAATGCCAGCTTTGTTTTGTTATTTTTTATTTGAGATGGAACCTCGCTCTGTTGTGCCCATGCTGGAGTGCAGTGGTGTGATCAAGGCTCATTGTAACCTCCGTCTCCTGGGTTCAAGCGATTCTCCCGCCGTAGTCTCCCGAGTAGCTGGTACTACAGGCACCCTCCACCATGCCTGGCTAATTTTTGTATTTTTAGCAGAGACAGGGTGTCATAATATTGGCTAGGCTGGTCTCAAACTCCCCACCTCAGGTGATCTGCCCACCTCAGCCTCTCGAAGTGCTGGGATTACAGGTGTGAGCCACCGTGCCCAGCTGAAATGCCAGTCTTAAGTTATTAAATGCATGGTAGAATGTCTGGTTACAGCTTTTATCAGTTTTGTAGAGGCAACTTTTTTTGGTGGGCTTTTTTTGTCTATAGTAAAATTTTGTTGCTCTCTTCCTCTTTTTCCCTAATAGTATCTTTTTAAAAAATCCCTATTATTGAGTAAAATTTATGTACAAAAAATGACATCTATTAAAATATATAATTAACTGTATTTTGACAGATATAGACCTATAGCTATGAAACTACCACCACAATCAAGATACAGAATGTTTATATCACCCCCCAAAAATTCCCCACTAGACTTAGGTAACCATTCACCTTCTTTTCTCAGTATAGATGAATTTGTGTCTTCCAGTCTGTTCCTATATAAGTTATAATTGTGTGCATATCGATAGTTCATAGTTTTTCATGCTCTGTATTATGATATCACTTACATACACTACAAATTATCTTCCCTTGTTTAGGGACACCTGGGTTGACTCCAACGAATCATTACAAATAAGTCTGCTATGAATATTTGTATACACATCTTTCTATGGACTTAGACTTTCATTTCTCTTGGCTGGATCCTTAGGAATTGAAAGGCTGGATCACATGGTTGTCTAATAGCATCTTGGTGTAGATTCTGAGCTTGGTTTTCTCTTTAACACATAGTTAAAAGGGTTGGATTTTTATCAAATCAGCTCTTTGCACTGGGGTCTTATAGGGGTGAGGAGGGTGGGAAGAGAGGGTTCCAGGCAAACTGCCAAAGCCTGTAGTCCAAGGACGCTGGGTCTGTTGTGAGTAGAGGTGCTCTTCCCTCGGACGCAGCACCTCTGCGTGGCTGCCCCTCCTCTACCTCTCCGAACCTGTGGGGCTTGAGAGGCTTTTATAGTCTAATCCTGCACTCACCCAGGGTCAGCCTTTCTTGTGTTTAGAAGGCTTCTTTAGAAGGCGCTTTCTGAGAATTGCCACCTCTGGGCCACTCTGGGCAATTTGCCTGTCTGCTCTTTTCATCTTAGCAGCCCTTGTGCCTGTTCAATCAACAGTTCCCACTTGGGGTTGGGGAAGATTCTCCTTCATCTGGACATTTCCAGGGTCATGTACCACAGGGCTTCTCCTGGCTTTGCAAGCTCCGCCTGCCCTGAGGCTCTGGCCTGCATTCCCTGTTTTTCTTGCAGGACTCGGGGCGGTGTTCATGTGCACAAGGATGGGCTGACAGTCACTTCTCCAGTCCTAATGTGGGTCCAGGTAAGTGTTGGGATTCCTATTCTCTTTCTGTCCCCAGCCTGTCTCACTGGCAGAGTCAGTGATTTGTTAGGAAGCCCAAAGGTGGCAGCTGATGAGAGCCTTTGTTGAGACCAGGTCCTCATGGGAAAGTGGAGTTGGCATGGCTCCTGGGACCAGGCTCAGCCTCAGCTGGTGCCAACACTCCCAGGCTGAGAGGACTCACAAAGGACTTTCAGGTACTGGAGCCACAGCAAATGGCAAGTCCTGCCGTAACCATCTTTAAAATGCCACAGAGCAAATCGTTTCCCAACCTCTGCAGTCAGGCCCTGTGGCCTCCCTTGTACCATGAAATACAAACATAGGCTGGGCGTGGTGGCTCACGCCTGTAATTCTAGCACTTTGGGAAGCCGAGGCAGGTGGATCACTTGAGGTCAGGAGTTCAAGACCAGCCTGGCCAACATGGTGAAACCCTGTCTCTACTAAAAATACAAAAAATTAGCTGGGGATGGTGGCACACGCCTATAGTCCCAGCTACTTGGGAGGCTGAGGCAGGAGAATTGCTTGAACCCAGGAGGCGGAGGTTGTGGTGAGCTGAGATCACACCATTGCACTCCAGCCTGGGCAACAAGAATGAAACTCTGTCTCAAAAAAAGAGAGAAAGAAATACAAACCCCTTAGGGTCTTAGTGCTCAGCCTCCAAGATCCCTTAGCTCCCTAAGCACTCAGAATGGTGAGTTACGGCCTGCCCAGTCAGACTCAGCTCAATCCCAAGCCAGGCCTGCCTGCTGAGGATCAACAGAAAAGGAGAATCCCTGTGGCAAAATCTGGTGACCTAGGCGGCCACTGGAGGGGCTGTGGACAGCACAGACAGGCATGGTAGTGCCAGGGTCTACCTCCTCACATGCTGCGGGGTCCCCAAGTCCCTGAAACTGGAGACCAGCTAAGTGCATGCCTGCCAAAAGCTTTTTTCAGTCCTCCAATACCTATCTAACCAATTCCCCGTATTAAACTCTTTTTGTTAAAAATAACTAGTATGATTTCTTTTTTATTGGTGTAACCCTGACTCATACACTGGAGAATTAGGGTCGAGGATGGATTTTCCCCAGACAAACCAGATAGACTGTACTTCGGAGGGCTGAGCCAGACCAAGGGGCAGAGTGGGAGGGTTCGGGGTTAGAGGCAAGAGTCAGTGTCAAGAGGTCCCAGTGATGATATCGAGGGCATCTGATAGGCCAAGGCCTTCACCTGGGGAGGTGAGCAGTGGGTGAGAGCCAGGCTTGGGGTGGGGCCAGGGTGATTTCTGATCTGATGCAGCCTCGTGGACCAAACTTGATCCTAGCTCTGCCAGCCCCTGCTCCAGCCATGCCCCACTCCCTGCCCAAGGTCTGGTGGGCGTGGATAGAGTTGGCAGCCACAGCCAGGGTTGCAAAGGCTGGGGATGGTAGAGTCAGGCAAAAGTGGGAGGGGCTTCTTTGCCCTCAGGAAAACACAAGTCAGAGTGAATCTCTAAGTCCTGCCATGAAATCTTAGGAGGGGTGATGTCAAGGTCTGCTGGGCACCACCATCCATCTCACTCATTGGGTTTTGCTAGAAGGAAGAGTCCAGCCTACAGTGGAGGGTGGAATAGGGGCCTGGAACAGGTGGCCACCATCTCTACCCACTCCCTCCAGCCTCCAGCTCCTGGACACAGGGAGCCTAGGCCTGGTGCTCTGCTCTCATGGGAGCTCTTTACTTTGCTGTTCACTTCCTGTTGCAGTGAAGCCAGATCACTAATATAGTGGGTTGAAAATGCAAATTAAAGAAGCTAAAAGTTGGCTGCCTTATTTTGTTGTTTGTTTTTGAGGTAAGGTCTCTTGCTGTTGCTCAGGCTGGAGTGCAGTGGTGTGATCATGGCCCACTGCAGCCTCAATCTCCTGGGGTCAAGTATCCTCCCTCCTCAGCCTCCTGAGTAGCAGGGATCACAGGCTTATGCAACCACACCCAGCTAAATTTTTCATTTTTTGTAGAGATGGGAGCTCACTATGTTGCCCACGCTGATCTTGAACTCCTGAGCACAAGTGATCCTCCTGCCTCGGCCTCCCAAAGTGCTGGGATTACAGATGTGAGCCACCTCGCCTGGCCTGAGCTACCTTGTTTATGCTCTTCCTGAGTTTGGAAGTCACAAATTAGGGAAGCAGGGCTGCGTGTGGTGGCTCATGCCTGTAATCTCAGTACTTCGAGAGGCAGAGGCAGGCGGATTTCATGAGCCAGGAGTTTGAGACCAACCTGGGCAACATGGCAAAACCTCATCTCTACAAACAAACAAACAGAACAAAACAAACACCCAAAAGTTAGCCAGCCATGATGGCATGTGGCCGTAGTCCCAGCTACTCAGGAGGCTGAGATGGAAGGATCACTTGGGCCTGGAAGGTCGAGGCTGCAGTGAGCTGAGATTGTGCCACTCCATTTTAGTCTGGGAGCCAGAGCAAGACTCTGTTTCAAAAACAAAAAAAGTAGGGGAGAGTAAAATTTGAAGATTGGTGGTTTATGATTCCATTTATTTAAAATATTTTTAGCATAGTTGACCTTATTTGATTGATACCTATTTGTTTAATTAATGCCCTGTAGTGCTTACAACTCCCGAGTCATCAGTTGCTTCATCATCTGCCCAGTCCTCTGCTGTAATGGCAGGCACTTGCCTTTCAATTCTGAGGCTTGCATGTCTGATTCGGTGCTTCTGGACAGTCATGGTGGGCTCTGCTTTTCTTCTCAGGCACTGGATATCATCTTGGAGAAGATGAAGGCTTCGGGCTTTGACTTCTCTCAAGTCCTAGCTTTGTCCGGGGCAGGCCAGGTTTGTCTGCAGCAGGCTTTGTCTGCCATGTGAGGGGTGACCTGGGCAATGGTGCGGGTGTCGAGGAGATGGCTCCCCTTGGAGGGGAGAGGCTCATTCTTGACAGCCACGGCACAAATTTCACTGTGAGTAAAAATCCCTACAACTGTTTTACCTTGGAGACTGTATAACTTGTCTCGTTGCAAAAGGATCTGAGACAGTTCTTAGGAAAAGTATTATATAAAATAGGACTCGTGGTGAGAGCACGGAGGAGAGGTCCTCTGAAGGGGATGGAGGAAGCAATTGACCTGGATTTATTATGACTGCTTGGGGGAACCACAATTGCCTTTCTATTTACTGAAAGTAAAAGCAAAGTCAAAAATGATACTAATAATGATAGTAGTTTTAGCAGTGGAAAGAGTATTGATAACGATATCAAAAGACATTGACCGAGCGTTTAGTGCATGCCAGATACAACTCTGAGGCCTTTCCATTTGTCATCCAGCTCAGTCCTTATGATTCTGCAGGGTGGTGCTGTGGAGTGCTAGGTACACACTCAGGGCATCTTGCCTGGCTCTGCCGTTTATCAGCAGTGACCTGGGATACGTCGTCCAGCTTTCTGATGCCCCCGTATTCTCATCTGTCATAGGGTCATTGTGAGTGTAAATACATAGCCCGGTGCCTCCTATTAATACGCAGTAAACCTTATTAAAGCTTGGGCTACTGTTATTATCACTGATGTTTACGTGAGGCACGGAGAGGTGATGCCGCTTGCCCAAGATCACACAGTGCTGGGAGTGGGAGTCAGGACCCGAGTCCATCTCATCCGGTCCCTTGGCTGTGCGGGGATCACTTTTCTCCACGTTGGATTACCGTCTTTTCATATCCTCCCTAGAGTACAACTAGTTTTTCTGAAGCTGCGGCTTCCTCTGTGGCCTAACAGGAATTTATTGTTCCGGTTCTTGTTAAACACAACAGAGATTCCCTGGGTGATCTTGTCCACTTCTCTCACCTGAACCCCGGGCCTGGACGCCCATCTCCCTCCTGGATATTCCCTGACCCCCTCAAACTTAGCATGTCCCAGACTGGGTGCTGTCTCCCTTCAGACCTCCTTCTTTCTGGGCTCTCTTTCTCAGGGAATTCTCCCCATCCACGCAGGGCACAACTCAAGCGTCATCTCTGACCCCTCCACCTTCCCACCTCACATCCAGGGGTCTTCATGTCTCACTGATTTGCCTATGACTCTTGACTCTACCGCCAGCACTGCCTCTGTCCCCCAGGCCACCTGCTTGTCATTCTTCTCCAGGCCTCTACCATAGCCTCCCCACCTCCCCCCGCCTTCCCCATGACTCCCATTAGCCCATCATACATTCAGCCCCGTCCATACCGCTCCCCTGGTAATCCAGGGTTCCCGTGACCTCCAAGATAAGCCCCGGCCTCCTGAGCATGGCTTCAGGCTCCCAGTGCTCAGGCTGCCCACTCTTGAGCCCGTCACTTACCCCCAACCCAGCCTCAGGCCCACTGCTTAGAATGCCACACAGATTCTCTGCATGCAGCACACACTGAGACCCTTTCCTGATATGACCACGTCCACCCATCTGTACCCAGTCGATTAGGGGCCTCTGTTCCCACAGCCCTGTTGCTGCAGCTCCATAGGGTTTTGTAATTGTACATTTGTGTCCCTTTCCCTGACTCAACTCCATTAGCCTGAAGAATAGGGGCAATGTACTATTCACCTGCCCCAAGCCTGGCTTGACCTATGTGCTTGATAAATGTTTGCTGAATGAATGAATGCATGAATGAAGGGGGTGAGTGAATAAATAAATGAATTTCAGATAATATTACGAGCAATGTCTTTAAGTGCAGTTTACAAAAGCCACCAAAATCCAGAACAATAATTTGTTCTTGGACCTTTTCTATAAGTTGTAGGGTAGACAGGGCAGAGTTCCTCCCCATTTTCTTGAAGTGGAAACCGAGTCTCAGGAAGGTGATGAGCTCGTGACTAAGAAGTAGCAGGGCAGGTGGTGGAGCCTGGTTCTTTGGCATGTGGTCTGGGGTCTTTCTGTGTCTCCAGGAGGCTGTGACTCCAGTGTGTGGTCATGTGAACATGTGCTTGGGTTTCCCAACAGCAACACGGAAGTATATACTGGCAGGCTGGAGCCCAGCAGGCACTGAGAAGCCTCTCACCAGACCTCCCGCTACACCAGCAGCTGCAGGTAACTGTGGCTACATTGCGTGATTCTGAGAAACTTCTGCAAAGCGGGGAGGAGAGGCCCAAGTCCTGTGGGTCCTGAGGCCTGCCGGTCTCAATGTTGTAGCTGTGCTCGGGCACCCTCAGCAGAAGAGCCTTTCAACCTCAGGCGTTTGGGGAGAGGCCCCACTGGGTCAGTTCTAGCTTACAGCACAGAGGGCTAGCCCATGTGTCTCCAACCAAGGTTACCTAGGAAGAAGCGTCACGACTGCCATGATGGGCGGTGTGACCAGCAGCTCTCCAAGTCAGTGGATGGAGCTCAAGCCTGCGCCTTTGCCCTCCTTCCTAGGCCTGTTTCTCCATCAGTGACTGCCCGGTATGGATGGACTCCAGCACCACAGCCCAGTGCCGCCAGCTGGAGGCTGCCGTGGGCGGGGCTCAGGCTCTCAGCTGCCTCACAGGCTCCCGCGCCTATGAGGTAGGCTGGGGATGGAGTTGGGTGCAGGGGGTGGTCTGGTTGCAGGCTCTGGAGGCATAGTGGGTGATCTGCCTCTGCGGGGTTCACATGAGGTCGTGGAGGTCTTGGCCCTGCAGAGCCAGGAACAGACACTCGGCCCGGGGTCCTGATCCAGGCCACCTGCCGCCCTATGTGTTCCCAGGCCAGGCTGGGTGTGCACGTGGCTGTGCTCCTGACATGGAGGTGCTGTACTTGGGGTGGGGAGGGCACCTCCTCTCATTGTCTGTAACCTGGGGATTACAACAGGATTACATTTTGGGTAGGTTTGAAGCTAAAAGAAGTCAGTGCATATAAAGCACTTAGTGCAGTGCCTGGCAAAGTTTGTTTTTTTTTAAAAAAAAAGAATGTTGGGCCAGGCGCAGTGGCTCATGCCTGTAATCCCAGCACTTTGGGAGGCCGAGGCGGGCGGATCACGAGGTCAAGAGATCGAGACCATCCTGGCCAATATGGTGAAACCCTGTCTCTACTAAAAATACAAAAAATTAGCTGGGTGTGGTGGCACACGCCTGTAGTCCCAGCTACTCGGGAGGCTGAGGCAGGAGAATTGCTTGAACCCAGGAGACGGAGGTTGCAGTGAGCCGAGATTGTGCCACTGCACTCCATCCTGGTGACAGAGCAAGACTCCATCTCAAAAAAAAAAAAAAAAAAGAAAGTTCTACTGGTTCAGCCATGTCCCCAGAGGTGACTGTGATTAGGCCAGCCTGGATCACATGACCTCTCTGGAGTGGAAGCTTTGGCGATACGGCCAACCCTACTTGGGCCGCCTGAAATACGAATATGTGGATGGGGAAAATATCCAGATCCTACCTCTGGTGCCTCGGTCAGAATAGTCACCCTGCTGTGTGAAGAGCAAGGGTTATTCACTCAGTGTTGTCCAGTCCTGATGTGGGAGAGGCCCTCCAGGAAGGCCCAGAAGTTTCTCGTTTCTCTGTCCTGTGGGTGCAGAGCCATTGTTTACTGCCTGGGTCTTTGATTACTAAGGACATTTTAAGGATTCAAAGGCCAAATTCGCATTGTTCAGTAGATATCAAACAGATTTAATGCTGACTTTAAAAAGACGCATTTATTTATTAGAGGTGGGATCTCACTGTGTTGTCCAGGCTGGACTCCTGGGTTCCAGAGGTCCTCTCCCTTCAGCCTCTTTAGTACCTGGGATTACAAGTACACACCACTGCCCCCAGTTGGGGCTTACTTTTAAAAGCTTTTATGATGTGTGTACCTATGCAACAATCTTGCAGGTTCTTCACATGTACCCCAAAACCTAAAAAAAAAAAAAATTAAAAAAAAAAAAAAAAAAAAAAAAAAAAAAAAACTTTTATGATAGCTGCTCCTATCCAGAGCATGCTACGTTAAACTTACTTTATGAGGGTGATGATTCATTCTGTGTAGGATTTGGGTTCCTAAGAATTTATATTCCTTTTCCAGCGTTTTACAGGAAACCAAATTGCAAAAATTTACCAGCAGAACCCCAAGGCCTACTCACACACAGAGGTTGGTTAAATGTTCCTGTTTGATTGAAAGTCGCAGTTGAATTCCTTTCCTAATATGTTAGATACGTCTTATGTGCAGTGGCTGAAAACATTGATAAGCAGACACTAACAAATGATATATTCGATTTGCTTTTTTTTCTCATTGTCGGGACATTTCCAAAGAGGAAGGGAAGAATGGAATGTGGGAAAGAGAAGCAGGGGTTCTCCTGACCAAAAGAGTGAGGGTGAGGGTCCAGGTGGGAGCACTGGGGACTGACGTGTTTCTGAGACCACCTGAGGAGAAGATCTGGGCCTCTGAGCAGGCTGTGTCTGCTCACTTTCCTATGTGGTTAACTCAGGAGGACTGTCAGGCACATGATTGGCATGGAGTCAGTGTTTTCTTTGGAAATGTATAGTGCTGGGCCTTTGTGTCCCCAGCTGTGGCCCTTCAGCCAGAGCCTCTGTCACAGGAACCCAGGTTCGTTCCTGGCTCCACTGTTGCTGATGCCAGCCCTTAATGCTGCCTGAAAAACAGCCCCACACCCTGGCTAGGGATTTTCATCTTGTGATAAGAAAATGATCAGCTCACTTTAAACCAAAGAACCTTTTTAATCTTATAAATTAACATGTGGTTTATTTTTCAATGATTTGAGGTTCCAGATTAGTCTGTAGCTAATGAATGTAGGCTTTGGGTGGAGGGGTGAAAACCCTCCCCAAATTCTGTATGTGGAATGAAGTTGGCCTGACAGAGGACAGGAGCTGCTAACAGTCTCTCCATGGTTCCAGAGGCCCACGATGCTCATGTGGAAGTACAGAACCTCAGGGTGGCATCGAAAATCTACCCTCTGTTTTTCTGGCTAGTGCTCAGAGTCTGTGACTTCTGAGGAGCCAGCTTTTCTGAACTCCTTAGAGTGTCCTGGTTAGTCCTGAGGCCACACATCCACTTCCCTTGTGACCAGAGGAAGGAAATCGGGGCACACACTCCCCAGGATGTTGATTCTGGATGGAAAGGCAGCTTCCCTAAGCCGTTTCTCATGGGGCTTTTGCTTTTTGTCTCTTTTGAACTTGGCCGTTTTATGGCCCATCAGAAATTGCAGAGAATGAATGCTCTCCTGAGGACTCTGTTCATGGTATTCCTGCTGCTCTTATCTGAGATGCACAGTCTCCACTATTACTTGGGACTTTTGCTCAAAGTTTCTGCTTCCCTGTCCAATTGGAAACTTTTTTTCCATGCTTTGTGTGTCAGAAGCATTCACTAGCTAGGGTGTGTGGGAGTGAGTTGCCTCACTGCTTCTTTCTTTTACAGAGAATTTCTTTGGTCAGTAGCTTTGCTGCTTCCCTGTTCCTTGGCTCTTACTCCCCTATTGACTACAGCGATGGTGAGCCTTGGGGTCTGGGGTGGGTCCCTGGGCAGCATGCATGTGGCATGTGGGCATGCAGGCAGTGGGAGCCCCATCTACCCCAAGTAGGTACCAGTCTTGTAGCCCTGTCATCTGTTGCCAGGAAGGGAGTGTATTCATTATTTTTTGCTGCACAACAAATGACCCCAATACTTAGCAGCTGAAGACCACCATGTTTATTTTCTCACCTGGTATTGGAGAGCCAGTAATGGGGGGGCAGCTTAGCTGGGAGATGCTGGTTCAGGAGTGGCAGTCAAGCTGGCAGCCGGGGCTGCAGTCATCTGAAGGCTTAACTGGGGCTGGAGATCCACTTCCAGCGTCATGCACAGGGCTACAGGCAGGAGGCCTCAGTTCCTCACGTATGGGCCTCTTTATGAGGCTATTAGTGACACTGCGGAGAGGGAGGGAGGAGACGGGGGGCAGGCCATGCAGAAGCTGCCGAGTCCTATCTTACTGGTCACACACTAGACACACTTGACCCAGTATGGTGTTGAGGGGAACCTCACAAGGGGTGAGCACCAGGAGATGAGGATCAGCAGGGGTGATCATGAAGCCCGGCTCCTGCAAGGAGCTAGTAAAGTTTTTCTTTCACATTTGGCGAACTCCAGAGATTTGTGAGCTTCTAGAATCAAAATCCTGACAAAAACAAATTGCAGATGGTGCCAGTGAGGAGGCAAAGCTGGGAGGAGGCTGCTGCAGGAACTCTTGGATGAGTCTAAGAGTGAGAAGAGTGTGGATAGAATGTGGGTGGAGGATGCAGGGCTGGAGCCCAGACCCATGGACGTGGCTTTCACAATGGAGCCCGGGGTGCTCTGAGCCTCGTGGGAGCTCATGGGAAGTTTTTGAGGGCTGTTGTATGCCAGGCATTATTCTGGTTTCAGGAGAGAAAGTGGCTAAGGAGTGGTGCTGAGATTCCCTCAGTCTGGAGGAGGCGACAGGTCTCCCTACAGCTAGCTCCACAGAACAGTAAACCTGGAGTAGGCTGCATGTCCACCTGTGTTCTACACACCTGCCCCAGGACTGATCACTGCAACGCTGCTCCAGGGGGCATCGCAGAGGTTCACGTTCCTCAGCCACAGCTGGGCCCTCCACTCTGCTCCCCTTCACTCACTTGAGACGTCACCTCCTAACTTCACCTGGGCAGGTGACACCATCAGCATCCCAGTCCACCTCTGTCTGCCTCCACCTTGGCCCAGTGGAGGAGGAGGTCCCTCCGCCAATGCTCTGGATTTCCCCTCCTTTCCCATCCTCAGGGGAAGCCTTGGGAGAAGGAGGATGTTTTGGGAAAGGACCAGCAGGTTGATCTCAGTGACCAGGAGGAAGTTTAGAGGAGTCTGAGAGCTTTTTTTGAAAAGTCAGTTAGACTGAGATCCCTGGGGGCTGACTTGGAAATCTAAGGGACATGGAGAGTGGTTCAGAGTGGTTCAGTGTGTAGTTCCAGCTCCCCCGGGAGATCTTTGAAAAGCAGATTTCCAAGCTGACTGTAGTGTTTGAGCCAATGAGGAATATTTAGAGGAGGTGTGATGCTATCTGTTTCCAAGAGCCCCTCTGGCCTCTGGTTCTCTGGTTCTGGAACAACACAGCGTGCATATATTCCATGAAGGGAGAGCTCCAGGTACAAGTTGTGGCAAGAGAATTATCTGCCCTCTGCCACATTTGTGCATTTTCACAAAAGGTCCGTTTTCAAGATGTGTCTGTCTTTTGTCTCCTTCCGTCCTCAGGTTCTGGAATGAATTTGTTGCAGATACAGGATAAAGTCTGGTCCCAGGCTTGCCTTGGCTCCTGTGCACCTCATTTAGAGGAGAAGCTTGGCCCACCGGTACCATCATGCTCAGTTGTGGTAGGTCTCCTTTCTGGCGATGTGGCTCATTTAAGAGCAGGCAGCTACCTGGGAAGCACTGTAGCACACACGCATGTGCTACATACAGGCTGCACAACTCCCTTGTTTGTGCATTCACCCACAGGCATACACATGCAGGGTCTTCGGTTTAGCCTAAGACGTAAGTCACTGTCTGGATCAGTACCTTGCACATAGTAGGTACTCAGGTACATGTATAGATATGTATAGATTACTGTTATGGTCGGGGGGACTTTGGAAAATTCCTCTAGAAATTTATTAGAATAGGGATAAAAATGGCAAGTGATTCACAGCTAAAGAAAAAATGCAGAGTGCTGAAGTTCTAGGACTAGGGACTACCAGTGAAGCTTGAAGGAGGCAGCCTTGGGGAAAATAGAAAGAAATACCAGCAGGGCTGGTGCAGCAAAGATGCTGGCACTGGACTGCCTGGGACTGAGTCCTGTTTCCACCAGCTCTGTGACTTTGGGTGTTGATTTCCTCATCTGGATCAAAGGGAATGATGCTGTTCATCTTACAGGGCTGTTGCGCAAATCAGATGAGTTAATATGTCTAAAACTTAAGATAGTGCCTGTTCCCACGGGTAATGGCAAAAACACTTACCCGTCACAGCGGCCCCACCCGGACACGGGCTGTGAATGTCCTGGTGTATCCTGGTTGGCCAGCCCTGTTCTTGGCTGTCCTGGGGACAATGGAGTGGAGAGAGAGAGAGAGAGACCTGGGTCCTGCCCTGGGGCCCTTTGGTGGAAAATGCTTGCCACAGAGCCAGAACGACCAGAAAGAACTCTGGGTGGGACAGAGTGTTGGTGTAAAGAAGGGACAGGGCACCCTGAGGCCTGGAGGGAGTCTTGGAGCTGGGAGTCTTGGGCCATATGGAGGAGGGGCTGCTGTGAGTACCCTGCATTGGGAGTCTCAGCCACGGAAGTACTTCTGTTTTCTTGTTAGAGGCAGAGTCTCACCCTGTCACCCAAGGAGTGCAGTGGCATGATCATAGCTCACTGCAACCACCAAATCCTGCGCTCAAATGACCCTCCTCCCTCAACTTCCCAAGTAGCTGGGACTACAGGCATGCACCATCATGCATGGCTAATTTTTTTATTTTGGTAGTGACAGGGTCTCACTATGTTGCCCAGACTGGGGAATTCTCCTGCCTCAGTCTCCCAAAGTGCTGGGATTACAGGTGTGAACCACCACGCTCAGCCATTTTTCTTGTATGATTCACACTGACATGCTGAAAACTGCCTTGCCACCATGCGGCAGAACATCAAAGCCAAACCATCAGTGTCCAAAGTGTGCCGTGAGGCCAGTGTGTGGAGCTAGAGGAAGAGCCACGCGGCCCTGCGGAAGCTGACAGTGCAAGACCCGGACAGAGGACAGCTCAGAGAGACAGAGGAAGGGCAGACAGAAGACAGCCATGCCACCGGGACTGGCAGTCCACACATGGCTTTTAGTTGAATGTGAAATTCAGAGCAGGCTTTGTTTGCCTTATGCAAGAACACATGCCTCCAAGAAGGAGCCTGTGCAGACAAGCAACACTGACTCTGAAAAGGCATTTTCTTTTGTCACACAGGTGTGTGGGGGGGACCAGGCAGGACTCGTGTTCTTCGTCCTCCCTCTTTTGGAAGGTGGTGCCCAGAATGCACTTCCTGAACACCGCCTTTTTTGGTTACTTTCCTTGGAACACTGTCCTCTGCACTTTGCGCCCGATTGTTGTTAATCCAGTCGCGGGGTGATAGACCGAGTGTGCGAGGCATGATCTGCTCCCATGAGTTTGCTTACTGGTGTCCTGTTACGTTTTTTGTTTGTTTGTTTTAAATGCTATATCCAGAATTTGGAGCTTATAAAGCAAGCACAAAGTTAGGGTTGGTCTGTCCTTACTACCTGAAATCTCAAGATCAGCAGTTTTTGAGAGGACCTCATGCTCATGGTTCCAAACCTGCCCTGGGCTCCTCTGGCAAACTGTGAGCAGGAGGGACACACCCAGTTTGTGACAGGGAGTGATGTGACTCCAGGCTCTGCAGAAGATTCCTTCAGCACTGCTGACCTGGAGCCTGTAACATTCTTATGGCCTGAGGGCTGGGTGGCTGTGGCGGGCAGGCAGGGTTCACCTCAACAGAGCGCCCTCACTTTGTCCCCATCCCTCAGGGAGCCATTTCTTCCTATTACGTCCAGCGCTACGGATTTCCTCCAGGATGCAAAGTGGTGGCCTTCACTGGGGACAACCCAGGTGAGTATCTCAGGGAGTTATATTCTCCAGGGAGCCTGACTGGATCAGTGCTGGACGATTGAGAGTTCCAGTCCAGCCTCATGGCAAAGCCTTCTGTGGTCATCCCCACCGCACCCTGCCACCTGACGCCTTGTGCCTGCCCCATCTTAGCTCTGACTCTGTCCTCAGGAGCTGGTCAGCCTGCTCTCCCCGGGTGAAAACCGCTCAGTGATTAAGGAAAGCAGTCATGCCCACCCCACTCCTAACCTGTCTTTCTGTTCCATAGATGAATAGCTCAATTCCTCCAACCCTTCCTCTAGGACATGGTTTTAAGTCTGCCCTGTCATTTGCTCTGCAGCAATGGCTTGTTTCTCATCTAGACACCTCATCTCCTTCCCTAGCCTCTTCTCTTCCTCCTCCTCTCCTCTGGGTAGTCCTGAAGCCACTCCTGGAAGGGCCCTCGGATCTCTGAAGGAAGGCCAGGTGGGCTACACTGAATAACACCTTAACTGCTGCCTCTCAGCCCTGCCCCAGGAAGAGTTGGTCTTTTTCTAACAATCCACCAAATTAGGGTTACATTTAACCCTAACTAGAAAAGTTAATTTTAACCGTAATTAGGAAGGTTAATTTTTGTGCTTTCAGTCTTCTTTCTGTGCTCATAGTAAGCATTGTTTCTTTTAATCAACATGGGCAGTACCTTCCTCATTTTAACAGTTGTCTAGAGTTCTGCTGTCCCAGCATTTATTTCACCGGTCCCTTATGGATGGCGGTTGGTGTTGCGTCAGTGTTTGGGTAGTGCAATGTCGAGATGCACATTCGGTCTTGTCTCTCTGTTGTTACAGGGTAAGTTCTCAAAGGTGGGATCCCTGGGTCCAAGGCTTCTGACACACACTGCTGATTGAACCTCAGTGGCAGTGTGTGAGTGCACCTGTCCTCACTCCCATTTCACCTTTGCTCACATGTTCAGTCACTCGGCATTTGGTGAATGCCTATTATGTGCCAGGCCTTCTTTCAGCGCTGGGGCACTTCAGCAAACAAGGCAGATGAAGATTGCTGTTGTGAGCCAGGTGTGCTGGTGTGCATCTGTAGTCTTAGCTACTCAGGAGGCTGAGGTGGGAGGATTGCATGATCCTGGGAGTTGGAGGCTGCAGTGAGCTATGATCATGCCACTGTACTCCAGCCTGGGCAGCAGAGTGAGACCCCACCTTTATATCTCTTTAAAAAAAAAAGTCTGCTGTTATGGGCCTCATGTCTAAGGCAGGGCACAGACGGAACAGAAACTAAGCCCCTGCTTTTCCATCACCGCCTTTGTCTTTCGCTGCTGTGTGTATCCTTGGTGTCTTGTCTTGGCCTCCTTGGTTCTCTGTACTCCCAGGAGTGCCTGACAGTGGAGGGATGTTTGGACCCCTTCAGGGAAGAGACTTCACAGCTCAAATCAGAGTCCCTGCTCACAGAGACTCCACCCCCTGACCTCTATGACTTTCTCTTATGGCCTCCTGAGCACTCAGCCCCACTGCTTCTGCCTCCACCCTAGGGTGTGGGTGGGAGTTGGAGGTGGGGGCTGTGCTCCTGCCTAGAGAGCCCTGTGGTTTGCTTTGTGGTTCCCACGTGGCCGCCAGCTAACCAGGAGCTCCCCTCCCATTCTCAGCGTCGCTGGCAGGCATGAGACTGGAGGAAGGTGACATTGCGGTAAGTGACTTCTTATTGGCTCTTTCGGTTTCCACACTCACTCCCGCACTCTGATAAGCAGCACCAGGATCTGGGTCCCAGCAGCATGTCTGCTACTTATCAGAGTATCTGCTGGCTCCAGAGGCAGGGGAGGGAGGGAATGGGGACGCACATCTTTCTCAGAAGGTCGTTGTTCTTTGCTGGATAGGCAGGACCCCTGCCTGCTTCACAGTGGCCAGTCTTAGTGAGTGCAGTGGCAGAGGGTCATACTTGGGGCCAGAGGGCTGGGAACAGCCCAGATGAATAAGGAAGACATAACTCAGGCTTTCCTACTTCTAGTGGGAAAGTCATGTGGGGAGCCAACCATCACCCAGACCATTATTTTGCTGCAGTTGTGGGGATTAGCACAGGAGACCGTGGAATCTGCACCTGGGGAGCTGGCTCCTGGTTCCTCTGGTGTGGGAGGGTCAGAAGGGGCTCTGAGAAAGTGGCCTTGCATCTGAGGTCTGCAGCATGAGGAATGAAGTGATGGGGTCAGGGTGGGTGGAGTGTAGCGCGTCACTGGCAGAGGGCAGCATGTGTGGGCAAAGCCCAGGGCACCTCAGCTCTGCCCGTCTCTTTCCAGGTCAGCCTGGGCACCAGTGACACCCTGTTTCTCTGGCTCCAAGAGCCCATGCCCACCCTGGAAGGCCACATCTTCTGCAACCCGGTTGACCCCCAGCACTACATGGCGCTCCTGTGGTGAGCCTGGGTGTTAGCTGGCACCATTCGCTGGGTGAGGAAATGCAGGCAGATCTGGCACTATCTTGAGGACCCCAAGTCATTCCACCAAGCTCTGGAGTGACTCCCTCCACTTTTCCAGGCTCTACTGGGCAACTGAGACCCCCCGGGACTCACTGGCTCCTGCTGACAGCAGAGCTGGGTGAGGAATAATCCAAGACCCTGAGTCCTTCCAGCCCAGATTCAAATCCTATCCTCACCACCAATACCCTGTGTGACCTTGGGCCAACTCCATGGTGTGGCGTGTCTGAGCCACACTTTTCTCATGAGATGGGAAGGGTAAGAGCATTTACCTCACATTGTTGCTGTGGCCTGTCCACAATGTGGTGGACCCTCAGCAAATGGCGGGAAGGACAGCCTGCCTTCCGACGGTTCTCTTGGAAGGGATGTGCTCTGTGCTCTGACCACAGGCCTTTGGAGACCCGTCCAAAGCCCCTGAGGGAGATAGTTTCTGAGCTCCTAGGCCCTAAGAACTGTTGGAGAATGTGGCTAGTTAGCCCAGCCCACCCTGCCTCATTGTGCATATGATAGAATGTGCAGAAACCCGAGCTCCCTGTTCCTACCTGGGGCTCCTCTATGTCAGCCTCCTCTGTAAACAGCCCAAGATAAGGGTGTTTCTGGTGCTTCCCAGGGACGTGCAGGGACCTGGAATCTGAGGAAGAGCCTCCGATGCCTAAGTTTCAGAGCCTGCTGTGCACTGCCTGGGGGTTGTGGTCCAGCCTGACCTGCAGTTCCTCTGCCTGGGTCTCCTCACTGAAACTCATGGGTCCAGTCAGCATGCACCAGCCCCCTCACTCAGAGCTGTGCCCTCTTCTGCAGCTTTAAAAATGGCTCCCTCATGAGAGAGAAGATCCGTGATGAGTTTGCGTCCTGTTCCTGGAGCGAGTTCTCTAAGGCACTGCAGTCCACAGAGATGGGCAACGGTGGAAACCTGGGTAGGCTGGTTGGGGATGCCCAGGCCTGTGAGGGGTCAGCAGCTACCACTGGAGGTGCCCGGGGCCCCATGAGCTGGGGGAGAGGAGGGCTGTGGAGAAGTCCAGGGAGTTCTGTCTGTCTGCACTGCTGTTACGCAGGTCTTACAGGCTGGTGTGGAACCCTGTGCTCTGAGCGAGGGTGGGGCTGTAAGACTGTCCTTGGCTTCTGCTCTGAGCAGAGATCAGGCCATTGCTATATCTTCTGCCCCCTCCCAGCCCCTGGTGACAGCATCAGAGAGGGCAGCCTCTACCCTGGTGCATCCCCGTTCACAGCCCTCTGCCCCAGGCACAAGGAAAAGTGCCCGGTGTCTGGGCAGGCCTGAGCAGGGAGGGGCCTGCCTCCCTTGGTCAAACCTGTGTTGGATTTTAGGATTGGCTGGGCAGCTGCTTCTTGTTCCAAGCTGCCAGGTGAGAGCAGGAAGAATTGTCTCTGAGAAAAGCTAGCTCTGGGCTTTCTGGTTCCCTTCTATCCTGTTGGAGAAAAGGAACTGAGAATATTCACAGGCCTTATCAGGGGGATGAAAGGAGCCAGGGAACCCAGGGATATGGGGTCATTTAGCCCTGTTCTAAGTCTGTTGAAAAGCCGATCTTCTGTTTTTTGACTAATGACAGCTGATCTCTTCCTGGTTTTATTTCAGGTTTTTATTTTGATGTAATGGAGATCACCCCTGAAATTATTGGACGTCATAGGTTTAACACAGAAAACCACAAGGTACGTGTGCTGTTGTTATTGGAGCTACATTGGCTCCACTTGTGAGGTTGAACTTAACAATTGCCTATCAAATTATGTTACTTTTAGGGACTTCATTCATTCACTCATCCACTGATACACACACTTGTGGTGTGCCAGGGTGTATTCTAGAGCCTGGGGAGTCTTTAGCACCTAAGACAGGCACTGCCCTTTTCCTCAAGGAGGAATGCAGAAAACCTGAGACCTCTCTTCCAGCTTAACAAATGCTAACGCTATCACTGAGTATCAAAGAGCATATTTCCTTGGGAAGTTTCGCCCTATACCCATAGGGAACTCATGGATTTTGAGATCCTGAATTTCCTCCTGGGTGAAAGAGCCTCTGGGACTGGGAGGTACTAACATTTATTGAGGCCTATTTGGGGCCAGGCATTGTGCTCATGGTTTTCTATACCTTCCTCATTTATTTTTTTTGCTTTTGAGACAGAGTCTCGCTCTGTTGCCCACACTGGAATGCAGTGGCATGATCTTGGCTCACTGCAACCTCCACCTCTCAGGTTCAAATGATCCTCCTGCCTCAGCCTCCCAAGTAGCTGGGATTACAGACGTGAGCCGCCACGCCCAGCTAAATTTTGTATTTTTAGTAGAGATGGGGTTTCTCTATGTTGGCCAGGCTGGTCTTGAACTCCTGACCTCAAGCGATCCGCCCGCCTTAGCCTTCCAAAGTCCTGGGATTACAGGTGTGAGCCACCATTCTGAGCTGTCTTTTACTTTTCAAAGCAATTCTGTGAGGTAGGCACTATTGTTCCTCTTTCCAGACGTAGAAGTTGAGATACAGAGGCTCAGGCTTAACAATCTCCCCAGAGTCACAAGGTCATAGGTGGTGGAGGGGCTCACCCAGTTCTCTCTGGCTCTGAAATGGCTGTTTTCTTTCTCCACCTTGCGACCTTTCCCAGGAAGGATTTAGTTGGTTCTTGCTGCTTGAAATTGACATTGCTATTAGGTAGTCGCTGGAGAGTCATCACCACATTTTGGGTTGTACCTGAGAGATGTTTCTGACCCCAGGAAATGGGGGGTTTATGTAAGACCCTGTGTCTAGGAACTGTGACCATCAGAGTTGGCACTGGATTCAAGGGCAGATGATGGCACTACATGCTGGATTTTGAATGAAAAGCTTTGTATAAAGTAGGAAGTTCGTCTCAATCTTCTGATGGGGGACCGGTTTGCTTTCTTTTGTTAGAGTGAGAAGCAATGCCCGCTCTTTCTTTTATGCATGTCAATCCTAGATTTGTCAAGGAGAAAGTAGTGTTCTTCATTCATTCATTCAACCAACAGATATGTATGATTGGTGCCAGTCACCAGGGACACAAAGGAGAACAAGACATCGGTGGCCTTGCTCTCCAGAGCCTGCTGTCTAGGAGGGAGAGGGACAGTAGACAGGGGAATGAGCACGTACACGAATGGAGCAGGTGCTGAGGCTAGGGAGCGGAAGAACAGAATGCTGCAAGGGAAAGCAGGGGGTGGGAGGGCTGGAGACTTACCCTGGGTGGGGTCAAAGGGGTGGTCGGGCCTGGGTCTCTCTGAGAAGGTGGCCTTTAGATTGAGACCTGAACGTGCTCAGGATCTCACCATGGAAAGAGTAGGACAGACTTCCAGGCAGAGGGAGCAGCTTGGGACCTAGAGGAAGATCAGTAAGGTTAGAGTGTAGCTGTTCATGAGGGGGCAGTGGCAGGTTCTGGCATTGGTCTCAGGTGCCAGAGAAGCAGGGGTGAGCCTGGTGTTGCTTGTCGTCAGTGCCAGCTTGGAGGACATGCCACAGGGGTGAGATCTCAGGATACGCTCATGGCTCTCACTTATCTATATAAACTGCATTTTCCAGGCTCTGTTGTCTAATCTGATCATTACAACAACCCTAAAAAACAGGCGCCACTATTACCTCTGTTTCATTAAGAAAAAGAATGATAGTAAGACTAATGTAACTTACTGAAGATTGCAGAGCTGAGTGGTGGAACTTGAGCCCTCAGCTGCCTAAGACTGAAATCTGTAATGTCTCTGATAATTCAAAGTGACAGGCATGTGAGGCTGTTAGCTGTGTGCTTGAGTAGTGTGTTTGTGTGAGTGTCTGTGACAGGCAAAGATAGTGGGTAGAGAGCCCAGCTATGAGTTTCAAATCTGTGCTGTTGTTTAAAAAGATCATGCGCACATGTGCACACACACACACACACACGCACACAGATAATGAGAGTTCCTTACTCTATGCCTACCTTTTCCTGGAGACAGGTCTCAGCATTCCCTGGGGATGTGGAGGTTCGAGCACTGATTGAAGGACAATTCATGGCCAAGAGGATTCATGCAGAAGGCCTGGGCTATCGAGTCAGTAAGTGAGCCACTGGCGGCATGTGTCCGGGGTAGCGGCTCAGAACCAGCTCACACCGAGGGACCAGGGCTAGCAGGGCAATGTCTACCGAAGTTTTCTTCCAGGGGACCTTGTGCAGGAGGGAAGTGGAGCCTGCCTTGGGGGTGGGGTGAGAAAGCACAGGCAGGTATAGACCAGCAGGCAGGTTGTTTCCGCTTGTCAGCTGTGTCCACAAAAGCCTGACCTTTTGACTGGGACCTGTAGGACTTGGGAAAGGTCTTTCTGTAACCCTAAGCTCCAAGCTGCAAACAAGCTTTCCTGAGCCCTGGACTGCAAGGGCACAGGCAGTGCAAGGCCTGGGGACATGGCTGAATCTTGGCCTTCCAGCCTGGCCACGTTCCATTGCCTCTGGGACAGACGCTAGGTCTTTCAGCTTGGACAGGGAAGAGGGTGAGGGCGATGTGGTACCACTGCCAAAACTCAGGAGACTGATGTCTTAGTTAATTTTCTATTGGCTTACAACAGAATACCTGATCCTGGGTAATTTATAAGAAAAGGAATTTATTTCTTACAATTATGGAGGCTGAGAAATCCAAGGTTGAGGGGCCGTATCTGATGAGGGCCTGCTTGCTAGTGGGGCTCTCTGCAGAGTCCTGAGGAGGTCCAGGGCATCACATGGTGAGGTACAGGGCTAGCTCAGGTCTCCCTTCCTCTTCTCTTGAAGCCACCAGTCCCATTCCCATGATAACCCATTAATCCATTAACCTATTAATCTGTTAACCTATGAATGGATTAACCCACCGGTAGAGCCCTCGTGACCCAATCTCCTTAAAGGTCCCATCTTTCAATATGCCACATTGGAGATAAAGCTTCAACATGAGTTTTGGAGGGGATACAGATTCAAACCTTAGCAACTGGCACGGAGAGGGCAGACCCAGGGCTGGGGGATGCAGAAGGAGGAGAAGGGGATTTCTGAGAACTTGAACTATAGAACAATCAGCTTTAGGAGGTCAGGGAGCTCCCCTTACAGATGGCATTGGAATGGTCTGGGGGTCTGTAAGGAGTTTGGACTGGCCGCCCGTAGAGTCCAGGTTTCTAAGATGTATTTGTCCCTCTGGGTTATAGCTGTTGTCACTAGAGAAGATAGTGAAGCTTCTTTTTTTTTTTCCCCATTTATTTATTTTATTGCATTTTAGGTTTTGGGGTACATGTGAAGAACATGCAAAATTGTTGCATAGGAACACACATGGCAGTGTGATTTGCTGCCTTCCTCCCCATCACCTACATCTGGCATTTCTCCCCTTGCTATCTCTCCCCAGCTTCCCACCCCCCACCCTCCCTCCCCTATTTCCCCCCAACTGACCCCAGTGTGTAGTGCTCCCCTCCCTGTGTCCATGTGTTCTCATTGTTCAACACCCGCCTATGAGTGAGAACATACGGTGTTTGATCTTCTGCTCTTCTGTCAGTTTGCTGAGAATGATGGTTTCCAGGTTCATCCATGTCCCTACAAAGGACCCTAACTCATCGTTTTTGATGGCTGCATAATATTCCATGGTGTATATGTGCCACATTTTCCCTATCCAGTCTATCATCAATGGGCATTTGGGTTGGTTCCAGGTCTTTGCTATTGTAAACAGTGCTGCAATGAACATTCGTGTACACGTGTCCTTATAGTAGAACGATTTATAATCCTTTGGATATATACCCAGTAATGGGATTGCTGGGTCAAATGGAATTTCTATTTCTATGTCCTTGAGGAATCGCCACACTGTCTTCCACAATGGTTGAACTAATTTACACTCCCACCAACAGTGTAAAAGTGTTCCTATTTCTCCACATCCTCTCCAGCATCTGTTGTCTCCAGATTTTTTAATGATCGCCATTCTAACTGGCGTGAGATGGTATCTCAATGTAGTTTTGATTTGCATTTCTCTGATGACCAGTGATGATGAGCATTTTTTCATATGTTTGTTGGCCTCATGTATGTCTTCTTTTGTAAAGTGTCTGTTCATATCCTTTGCCCATTTTTGAATGGGCTTGTTTTTTTCTTGTAAATCTTTTTAGTTCTTTGTAAATTATGGATGTCAGCCCTTTGTCAGATGGGTAAACTGCAAAAATTTTTTCCCAATCTGTTGGTTGCCGATTCACTCTAAAGATTGTTTCTTTTGCTGTGCAGAAGCTGTGGAGTTTGATTAGGTCCCATTTGTCTATTCTGGCTTTTGTTGTCAATGCTTGAGGGCCTTCCTATGATACTTTATGGACAATCCAAGTTCTATGTAATATATATTTTATACCTTTGAATCCGCTGAGTAAACGGATACTGTAAAAGTACCCATTAGACAGCATCTGCTAAAGCTGAATATACGCCTGCCCAGCAATGTCCCTTCTAAGTAAAGGCACAACAGGAATTTGTGCCTGTGTTTACTGAAGATGTATGTGAGAACATTCATTGCGGCATGATGCTGAATAGACCCACAGTGGAAAGAGCCCAGTGTCCATTAATAGTAGACAGAAAAAATGCATTGTGGTGCATCTGTACAACAGGATACTCTACCCACAGATGAAATGAACCAGCCTCAATGATACACAATGAAATGGGTGTATCTCACCAAATGTAACACTGAGCAAAAGAAGCCAAACCCAGACATACATATGGCAGGGTTCTCTGTACATCACATTCAAAAGCAGATGAAACTACAGGCTGGGCACAGTGGCTCACACCTGTAATCCCAGCATATTGGGAGACCGAGACAGGTGGATCACTTGAGCCCAGGAATTCAAGACCAGACTGGGCAACATGGTGAAACCCTATCTCTGCAAAAAATACAAAAATTAGCCAGACATGGTGGCACATGCCTTTGTCCCAGCTACTCAGAAGGCTGAGGTGGGAGGATCACTTAAGCCTAGGAGGTTGAGGCTGCAATGAGCCATGAGACACTGTCTCAATTAAAAAAAAAAAAAAAAAAAAAAAAGCAGATGAAACTATTTACTGTTGTTGAAAGTCAGGATAATTAGTAGTTACCCTTCAGAAGGGGCCTATGGGGTGCTGGCAATATTCTGTTTCATGTTCCATGGGTGTGTTTAGTTTGTAAAAAATTATGAAGATTATAGGTTTATGATGTGTGCATTTTTCAGGATGTGTGTTCTAGGTCAGTACAATATTTTAAAATACGTAAAATGATCACCATGAGCATTCCCATTGTCCTCATCCCACCACCCTAAGTGTAAAAAGACATTTCCCAAAGGTCTGCAAAGACTTCCAAGTTCCCTAAGAATGAGACTGGGTGAGCAGGGCAGGGATGGTGCTGGAGTTGGTGGAGTGCCTGGCAGGGGTTCTCTGGCTGTCAGAGGGGACCCCAGGGAGGGGAACAGCCCAGCATACAGGGAGAAGCAGTTAGGGCAGAAGGCCCCCATGGGCTTAGGAGGAGCTGATGGGATTGTGGCATTATTCCCAGCCTCTAAAGCATTTCTTGTGCAAAACGGCATAGAGTTACTTATCCTCTTAGCAAGCTTAAATGCAGAATCAGACCTGTCTTGCCACTCTGCTGAGTGATCACTTAAATAGACATACTTGGAACCAGCAGAGGTTGCACACACAGGAGGCCTCATTCTCCAGGCTGCCGTGTGGACTGGCCAGCCCTCATTTTCGCTCCTGCCCAGTCATCATCTCGTTTGGCTTTAATAGTTGGTGTCTAAGGAGAATAAAGAGGCACTTTGAATAGAAGTGAGTATTGTGATACTAACAACTGCCAGCATTTGTCGGACACCGAGTGTGTGCCCGGCCTGGCTCCTTAGCAATTAATCTTTATTAACAACAGTACCTCTGAAGTAGGTACTGATGATTCCCACTTCACAACCTAGGAAACGTAATGTTGCAGTGCTTAAGAAACTTGGTCAAGGCTGGCAGAGCTGGGATCTGAACCAAGCCAGTCTGGCTCCAGACGCTGGATTCTCAACCACTGAACCTGCTTTATTTGAGGAACAAGTGCTCTCTTGATGTTTATAGATACCATCAGACATGATAGACACCAGCTGGGAAGGGCTCATAAGCCAGTTTTCAGCTTATATTTCAGTGTGTTTCATGTCGTTTAGATTGATTGTAAAAACAGTCAAACCTTGTAATAGCAAGTTTGAAAAATAAAGAAAATGGGCCTGGTGCTCCTACAGCCCTGTAATCTCAGCACTTTGGGAGATGGAGGCAGGAGGATCACTTGAGCCCAGGAGTTCGAGACTAGCAAAGAGACCCCATAATAATAGGCTGGGCGCAGTGGCTCACGCCTTTAATCCCAGCACTTTGGGAGGCTGAGGCAGGTGGATCACGAGGTCATGAGTTCAAGACCAGTCTGGTCAACATGGTGAACCCCGTCTCTATTTTAAAATTACAAAAATTAGCTGGGCATGGTGGCTGGTGCCTGTAATCCCAGCTACTTGGGAGGCTGAGATAGGAGAATTGGTTGAACTGGGACCCAGGACCTGGGACGCGGACGTTGCAGTGAGGCGAGATCGCACCACTGAACTTCAGTCTGGGCTACAGAGCAAGACTCCATCTCAAAAAATAATAATAATAATAAAGAGCCCGACATAGTGGCATGTGCTTGTGGTCCCAGCTATGGGGTGGGGAGGTGGCAGGGGATGGGAGGAGGCGGGGGGATTGCTGGAGCCTGGGAGGTCAAGGCTGCAATGAGCTGTGATTGCACACTGAACTCTAGCCTGGGTGACAGCGAGATCATGTCTTAAAAGAATAAAAGAAAATGACTTACAATCTCATCCCCTCTCTCCAACCACTGGTACCATTTAGGGACATTTTCTCCCAGTCTCCTTTATTAGCTTATTTCCATACAGCCATAGTTTTGTTCCTTTTTCCTTATATGCAAAGGTTGCGTACAAGAACCAAAGTTCATCAAAAGTCATCTTCTTGGTGCTGCGTAGGGTGGCCAGGTTACTTTTCCTGCATTTGGGCATTGAGGGTGTTCTTGTTTTTTGTTTTGTTTTCTTTGTTTTGCTTTTTTGGAGACAGGGTTTCACTCCTGTCACCCAGGCTGGAGTGCAGTGGATCAATCTCGGCCCACTACAACCTCTGCCTCCTGGGCTCAAGCAGTCCTCCCGCCTCAGTCTCCCGAGTAACTGGGACTACAGGTGTACACCACCTCATCCTGCTAGTTTTTGTATTTTTAGTAGAGATGCGGTTTCACCATGTTGGCCAGGCTGGTCTTGAACTCCTGACCTCGAGTGATCCACCTGCCTCAGTCTCCAAAAGTGCTGGGATTACAAGTGTGAGCCACCGCGCTGGGCCATTGTTCTTGGTTTTCCAACATGGAATCAAACTAGAACATCTTCCATAGCTTGAATTGTTTCCCCAGGAGGCTGGCATTCCTTCTCTCATCCCAGACACTGTCTTCATGGCCAGCAATGAAGATGGAGGAAGTGAGAGATGGGGGCTGAATGCCTTCTCCTGGACAGAGCCAAGAGGCAGGATGGAAAGCAGCAGGGTCTTAAAATAACTATGTGTTTTTAAATACATGATGGATGTCTTTTTGTCATAAAAGATTCATGCAAAATAGAAATATGGAATAAGAAGCAAATGCCCCATTCATATGCCTCCCAGACTCCTTTCCTTCCTTCCAGACTGTGACTTCCTTCCTGTGACTTTCTGTGTTAGATTGAATCATATGGAATTGCCAATATTGAAGAAGTTTTGATTTACAAAAAATGGCAATTTCATATGGCTCAACCTGATACATATGTGTACACACACACACACACACACATGCACACACATATATATTTAATAGAAATGCTATTATATTCTATGTGTTATTCTGAGACTTACTTTCCATAACAGTATGTACGGGTCTACCTTTTTGTTTTCTAATGACTGGCATGAGGTCTGCTAAATTATTTTACAGCCCCAGTTGAAGGAGATTAAGATTGTTTCTTGTTTTGTTTTGTTTTTCATTTTGTTCTTGTTTTGAGACAGAGTTTCACTCTGTTGCCCACACTGGAGTGCAGTAGCACAATCTCAGCTCACTGCAACCTCTGCCTCCCAGGTTCCAGCGATTCTTGTGCCTCAGCCACCTGAGTAGCTGGGATTACAGGTGTGCCCCATACCACCTGGCTAATTTTTGTATTTTTGTAGAGGTGGGGTTTCGCCACACTGCCCAGGCTGGCCTCAAACTCTTACATAAAGTAATCCACTCATCTTGGCCTAGTGAAGTGCTGGGATTGTAATCTCCACTTTCACCACCTCATCCTGTGCCCTATACCCTTGTCTCTACCCTAGTTCATTCTTGTGTATTTTTTTCCCATGAGCATGTTAGCTAAAGGTTTGTGTATTTTATTAAGCAATGTTAATATTTTGTTTTGTGATTCCTTTTATTAATTTCTACCTTTATCTTTTAAATGACTTCCTTCTACTTTGTGAATTCTTTTTTTTTTAACTTTTTCTGTATTTTTAAATTGAAATCTTAGCTCATTAATTCCCATTCTGTATTAAATTCTAGTTTATGCATTTCAGAAGACTACATGATAACTTTATTTACGTAACGTGTCTTTCATTTCTAAAAAGATAGTAATTCTCATCTTTCTCTGCACCAATGAGTGCTCCTTCAAAACGGCCCCTTGTCCTTTCATCACATCTTTCATCATTCCTTGAGCATTTCCATAGCTTCTAGCATAAAAACAGTTTCACTCCCATCCTGTTTTTCCTTGGATCAGCCTTGTAATCTTCCATTTATCCAAGGAGCCCTGACTCCTTAGAGTGGGGAGCGTTTGGATGCTCATTGCTACTGGGATGATGCTGTTCCCAGCCCTTTCAGTGGGCTGACCTGGGAAATATTAGGATATATATGTCTGTATCCATGCACGCATTTACCTTTCTATTTGTCTGTCTGTCTGTCTACTTCTCCATGTGTTGAAAAACATGAATTCAACCCTATGTACTCCACTTTCACTCCAACACTATGGGCCATTCTGGCTTTCTTTCCCTATTTGTATCTTACCCTAATGGTGACAAAGTTGATTCTTTTGACCCCTCCAGATTGCTGCCTCCTTGACATGCAGGCCCCATTTTGGCTTCTCTGCTCCCCCTCACCTGTGTTGTCTCAGTGTCCTCTCTCTAGCAGCCTCTTGGATCTGCCCCACTCTGGTTACATACTCACATGTGGCCCTTGACCGTACCCTCAGGGCTGCCTCCCAGCCTGTCTACTTCTGTTTGCCTGTCTCATGGCTTTTTAAGGAAGGAAGAAGAAAAAAGAAAGGTAGGAAGGTAGGCAGGCAATAAATATTTTTAAAGGGAAGTGCCCATTTACATTTAATATAATTATTGAAATGATTTGATTTAATTCAATTAGACCAAAGTTCTATATGTTCTTGTTTATCCTTTATTATTTTCCTATTTTATTTTTGGATTAACTGAGCAATGTTTAGTATTCCATTTTATCTCCTCTGTTGGCTTTTTAAGCTATACATTTTTAAATTGATTTTTTAAATTGAAATTCTTAACTTGAAAAGGCTGGTTTGCACTGATAGACTCTTGAATTTGTTACTCACACACTTGCACTGCAAGAAGGTTTAAAGGAAGTTTTCCCAGCTAAAGGGAAAATCATACCAGATGTAAAGTCAGAGCTTCAGGAAGGAATGTAAAACATCTATAAAAAGTGGATTCTCTTAAGTTTTACTTTGTCTGGAAATGTATTTATTTTACTTCACATTAAAAGAATGTTTTCTGTTGTGGAATTCTAGGATGGCACTTTTTACTTTCAGCACTTTTAAAATTCATTTCATTGTTTTCTAGCCTTCTAATGTTTCAGATGAGAAATTAGCTGTCATTCTTAGTGTTGTTCTTCTCAATGTAATGGAGTTTTATTCTCTGATTTTGAATTTGTCTATTTACCTTTGATTTTCAGCAGTTTGATTATGGTATACCTAAGTATGGGGTATTTTTAATTATTTTATATTTATCCTCCTTGTGATTCACTGAGTTTCTTGGATTTGTGAGTTTATGTCTTTCATCAATTTTGGGCAATTCTTAGCCATTATTTCTTCAAATATTTATTTTTCCTTATTCCCTCTTTCCTTTCCTCTGGACTTCAGTTACACATTTGCTGTTGTCCCATAGGACTTTGACTCTCTGTTGTCTTGTTTTTTAAATTTTTTCTCTCTCCCTGCTTCAGTTGGACTCTTTCTCTTTCTTTCTTTTCTTTTTCTTTCGGTCTTTTCTCTTTCTTTCTTTTGTTCTTCTTTCTTTTTCTCCTTCCTTCTCTCTCTCTCTCTCTCTTTCTCTCTCTCTCTCTTTCTCTCTCTCTCTTTTTCTCTCTCTCTCTCCCCCCCACCTTTCTTTCTGCCTTTCCCAGGATGCAGTGCAGTGGCGTGATCTTGGCTCACTGCAACATCTGCCTCCCAGTCTCCAGTGATTCTCCTACCTCAGACTCCTGAGTTGCTGGGACTACACACGAGCACCACCACATTCAGCTAATTTTTTGTATTTTTACTAGAGACTGGGTTTCACCATGTGGGCAGGCTGGTCTCAAACTCCTGACCTCAGGTGATCTGCCTGCCTTGGCCTCCCAAAGTGATGGGATTACAGGCATGAGCCACCACACCCAGCCTTCAGATGGACAATTTCCATCACACTTGTTTTTATTCATGCTTCTACTGTATTCAGTCTGCTATTAAGTCTATCTAACAAATTCATTTTGGATATTATATTTTTTCTAGTTCTAGAATTTCCATTTCATCTTTTTTTTTTTTTTTTTTGAGACGGAGTTTCACTCTTGTTACCCAGGCTGGAGTGCAATGGCGCGATCTCGGCTCACCGCAACCTCCGCCTCCTGGGTTCAGGCAATTCTTCTGCCTCAGCCTCCTGAGTAGCTGGGATTACAGGCACGCGCCGCCATGCCCAGCTAATTTTTTGTAGTTTTAGTAGAGACAGGGTTTCACCATGTTGACCAGGATGGTCTCGATCTCCTGACCTTGTGATCCACCCGCCTCGGCCTCCCAAAGTGCTGGGATTACAGGCGTGAGCCACCGCGCCCGGCCCCCCATTTCATCTTTTATATTTCCTTATTTCTCTGCTGAAATTTTTTTTTGTATTTTAACCATTTTGTCCATCTTTTCCTCTGACTTTATATTTATAATTCATCAGAGAGTCTGCTTCCATTACTATTTTACTCCCATTTCCTGCTTCTTAAAATGCTATTTAATTTTGGTTGAATGCTGTACCTTGTGTTTAAAAGTACAGTGTTGACTAAAGTGGCTAATTTTTTAAACCTTTTACTTTTAAGATAATTACAGATTCACATGTACTTGTTAAATAAATAGCTAATGTTCACCTGCAGAAAAGGCTTGCCCTTCTATCAGGAAGTAAGGGTGAGGTGGTGGTCTTTTTTGTTTGATCAGGCTTGGATCAGTACTGGGTTGCCACTCGAGTTAGTGTTAGTTCAGCAGTGGCTGCAGTGTCTTGAGGTCAGGATCAGCAGGATGAGGCCCCCCCTCCTTCAAGCCGTGGGACCTAACCAGAGAGTACAGAGCTTTTTCTCTGTTTTCCAGCCCTTCCCCCACTTCCGTGTCACTGCTTCCACAGTAGTTCATTGGAGACAATCGGTGGGTGGAGAGGACTAGCTCTGTATTGGACACTCTGTCCTCCATACCAGCCCAAACATAGTTGCTTTTCTTTTCTAGAAAAGTTTATCTGCCCATAGAGTCTTCCTTCTTCGTGTCTTCCATGCTGCAGGTACAAATCAGCACTTAAGGGCTCATCTCATTCTGGAATGTATTTTATTTAGACTTCTTGAATTTATAATTTTTTTGATAGCTTCAAACAAAAAGATGATGCCTGGGTTGTTGTTTATTCCATTCTGTCACTGTTACAGCTCAAGTGTGTTCTTTCTCGACCATCATCATCTTAGCTGGAAGTGGAACTGTATGTCTTTTATTAGACTAAGGTTTATTATTATTATTATTTTACTATTTATTTTTATTTATTTATTTTGAGATGGAGTTTTGCCTGCTCTGTGGCCCAGGATGGAGTGCAGTGGTGCATTCTCAGCTCACTACAACCTCTGCTCTCTGGGCTCAAGCAATCCTCCTGCCTCAATCTCCCAAGTAATTGGGACTACAGGTCACACCACCACACCCGGCTGATTTTTGTATTCTCAGTAGAGATGAGGTTTCGCCAGGTTGTCCAGGCTGGTCTCGAACTCCTGACCTAAGGTGATCCTCCCACCTCAGCCTCCCAAAGTGCTGGAATTATAGGTGTGAGCCACTGTGCCCAGCCTATTTTATATATGTGTGTGTGTGTGTGTGTGTGTGTGTGTGTGTGTGTGTGTGTATTTTAGAGACAGGTTCTCACTTCGTCAGGCAGCAACGCACCCAGGGTAGAGTACAGTGGAGTGATCATGGCTCACTGCAGCCCGGACATCCTGGGCCTAAGCAATCCTTCCATTTCAACCTCCCGAGAGCTGGACCACAGGCATGCACCATCATGCCTGGCTAATTTTTGTATTTTTTGTAGGGACAGGGTCTTACTTTGTTGTCCAGGTTAGTCTTAAATTCCTAGGCTCAAGCAATCCTCTTCCTGTCTTGGCCTCCTGAAGTGCTAGGATTATAGGCATGAGCCACTATGCTTAGTCAGTTTATTGTGAAAAATATCATGTATACAGTAGAGTATATGTACCTGACAGCTAATTATAAAACATATCAATAAATCAAACATTTGTTGATTAGCACTCAGGTTAAGAAATAGAACATTAGCCAGGCACAGTGGCTCACACCTGTAATCCGAGCACTTTGGGAGGCAGAGGAGGAGGCGGGCAGATTGCTTGAGGTCAGGAGTTTGAGACTAGCCTGGCCAACATGATGAAACCCCATCTCTACTAAAAATACAAAATTAGCCAGGCATAGTGGTGGACGCTTGTAGCCTACTCGGAAGGCTGAGGCGGGAGAGTCGCTTGAACCTGAGAGGTGGAGGTTGCAGTGAGCCAAGATTATCCCACTGTGCTCCAGACTGGGTGACAGAGCAAGACTTTGTGTAAGAAAGAGAGAGAGAGAGAGAGGGAGAAACATTGCTAGAACTAGAACCTTAGAAGCTTGCTGTGCTCCTCTTCCACTGTATCCTCATCTTCTCCTGATCTCTGCCAATATAATTTCTATCTCAAGTTTTGTATTATCGTTTCCCTGGAGTTCTGTATGGTTTTGCCAGCTGTGTATGCATTCCTTTAAATACATTGTTTCGTTTTGCCCTTTCTGAACTTCATAATATATGGAATTATACTACATGTGCTATGACCTGCTGCTTTAGCTCAGTGTCATGTTTATGAATTCATCCAGGTTAATGTGCCTAGCTATTAGCTGTTAATTTTCGTTGTACTATGGTATTCTATCACATGATTATACCACAGTTTATCCATTTGCTATGGCCTGACCGTGTCTCCCCAAATTCACGTGTTAGAAACTTAATCCCCAATGTGACAGTGTTGAGAGATAGGCCTAACAGAAGGTGTTTAGGTCATGAGGGCTCTTATTTATTAATGCCACTATAAAAGTGCTTTCAGGAGTGAGTTCACCGTTTTCTGCTTTTCAGCCATGTGAGGACATAGCATTCCGGGGATGCTGCTAAACATTCTACGATTTACGGAACAATCCCTCATGAAAAGAATTATCCAACCCAAAATAAGCAGGGTTTTAATCTGGTTGGAAGAGGAATCCAGCTTTTCCTGTGACAAGTAGAGCTACTTTCCATGCTCGTCTTCATGCCTGCTGTGGGAGCTCAGCGTTATTTCAAGTTCCTTTCTCTCAACGCCCCATGCACCCTCCCCAGCTAGTAGCTCACTTTCACTAATGAGCATGTCTTTACTTTGGCCTGGGGACAAATACTACTGCTGCTTCTGCTGCTGAGTGTAAGGGAGTGGAGGGAAGGAGCTTGAGACCCTGCTGTCATAACGTCAGCCGTGTACTCTCAGCAGCAGTTCATGAGGGTTTCTGTTTTCCCATATCCCCACCAACACTTCACAGAAACCACCTTTAAATCTGTTGCCAGTCTGATGGGTGCAAACTGGCATCTCAGTGTCAGTTTAATTTGTGTTTTCTTAATTAATGATGATTTTGTTTTGTTTTGTTTGAGATGAAGTTTTTCTCTTTTTGCCCAGGCTGGAGTGCAATGGCACGATCTTGGCTCACTTCAACCTCCACCTCCCGAGTTCAAATGATTTTCCTGACTCAGCCTCCCTAGTAGCTGGGATTACAGGTGCCTGCCACCATGCCCAGCAAATTTTGTATTTTTAGGGGAGACAGAATTTCACCATGTTGGCCAGGCTGACCTTGAACTCCTGACCTCAGGTGATCCACCCGCCTTGGCCTCCCAAAAGTGCTGGGATTACAGGCATGAACCACTGCACCTGGGCAATTAATGATGATTTTGAACAGCTCTTTGTAACTCTGGTTTCTTCCTCTGTGAATTGGCTGTGTACATCCTTTCCCGTTTTTCTTTTTGATTTTCTGTCTGTCTTAATCATTTGCAGGAGTTTATTCTGGACTTTGACTATTAGGTTTTTGGCAGTTTTCTGTGTTGCAACTATCTCTATCTCTCATTTGTCTGTTGCTTATTTATAGTGTCAGCAGTTTAACAGGATTTTGATTGAATTCATCAATTTTTCATCTTACATTTTATGCTATTGAGGTATTACTTAAGAGATTTTCCCCCTGCTCCAGTATCACAGAAGTACTGTTTTATGTCTTCTCCTGTTAATGTTACAATTTTACCTTCCACATTGAGGACTCTAATCCATCTGGAGTCTTGTGAATGGTGTTAACTTGGGATCCAATTGAATTTTTTTCCACATGTTGATCCAGTTTTCCAAAAACTGTCTACCAAGTGGCCTCTTTTACCCTTTTACTTATAGTTCCCCCTTTATCATTTATCCAGTTCCTGTATGTACATGGGTCTTTCTCTGTACTCCCTTTCATTTCTTTTTCTTTGTTTTGGAGATGACGTCTTGCTCTGTTGCCCAGGCTGGTGTGCAGTAGTGCGATCTCAGCTCACTGCAACCTCCATCTCCTGGGCTCAAGCGATCCTCCCACCTCAGCATCCTGAGTAGCTGGGACTACAGACACATACTACCACGCCTGGCTAATTTTTAAAAATTTTTAAACAGGGTCTTGCCATGTTGCCCAGGCTGGTCTCAAACTTCGGGTCTGAAGCATTCAGCCTGCCTTGGCCTCCCAAAGTGCTGGGATTACAGGCGTGAACCATGGCACCTACCTGCACTGCCTTTTCTATTTTGTGGGTTAATTGGTCTTGTTCTTGGGGCAGAAAAATTGTTATATTATTGTGGTTTTGTAGTATGCTTATATTAGTTGGCAAGGGCTACCATGAGAACATGCCACAGAAGGGGTGGCTTAGACAACAGAACTTTATTTTCTCACAATTCTGGAGGCCTAAGGTCTGATATCAAGGCGTTGGCAGGGTTGATTTCTTCTTAGGCCTCTTCCCTTAGCTTATAGATGCCACCTTCTTCCTGTGTCTGCTCATGGTCTTCTCCTGTGTGCACCTGTGTCTTCCTTTTCTCTTCTCATGAGGACATCAGTCATACTGGATTAGGGTCCGTCCTGATGACTTCATTTTTAAATTAATTACCTTTCTAAAGAGGTAATATCTGTCTTTGTCTTTATCTTCAAATACGCTCACATTCTGAGATACTGGGGTTTAGGACTTCAACATATAAATTTAGGGTAGACAGAGTTCATCCCATAATAATGTTTTAATATTTAGCATAGCAATTATCCCCTCCTTGCTTTTCTTTTTAAAATATTGTCTGAGCTGTTTAAAGGTCCTCATTTTTCCATGTTTTATAAGAAATTGGTCCAGTTCCTTAAAAGAGTACAGTTAGAATTTATATTTAGTTTGAATAGGATTTATACATTAATTGGAAAAGCGGACATGTTTATAATGTCAATTCAGACCATGGAATATCTTTTAATTTATTTAGATATTCTCTTTTTGTGCTTTAACAACAGCTGCCACTTTTTCTTCGTAGAGACTTTTGAACCGTTTTTTAAGGTATGCCCTTGCATGTAAGGCTACCTTGCATTTCCGGGTGCCATCATGAATGATAATTTATGTTGTGTCACATTTGCTAGTTGGTTATTATTAGAAATGCCTTGGATTATTATAAGTTGATTTTGTATCTGGCAACCTTATTAAACTCTTGTTAGTTTTATTAGTTTGCTTACCCTTTATTTTTTCCAAGTAGATGGACTACTGTCTGCAAATGACAGTTTTCTTTTTTTTTCTTTCAATACTTAAACATTTCAGTTGTTTTTGTTGTCTTATGGCATTGATTGATAGATCTACTACTGTGTTAAACAGTGACCTGGATACCGTGGGTCTCTGTTTTGTTCCTAGTTGTATTAGCTATCTATTGCCATGTAACAAATTATCTCAAAATGTAGCAGCTTAAAACAATAATAAATGTTTACTCTCTTATACAACTTCTTTGGGTCAAGAATTAGGGTTCAGCATAGTTGGGTGATTCTGATTGAGGATATCTCCTGAGGTTGCAGTCAAAATGTCATCTGGGGCTGCAGACATTTGAAGGCTTGACTGAGGCTGGAGGATCTGCCTCCAGGCTGGCTCACTCACGTGGCTGTTGGCAGGAAGCCTCAGTCCCCTGCCATGTAGACCTCTCCCTAGGTTGCTTTAGCATCTTCAGGATGTGACACTTGCATCCCCCCGAGTGAGTGATCCAAGAGAGAGTGATCTGTGTCAGAGCGAGATGGAAGCCTCAATGTCTTTTTATCTTCTAGTCTTAGACTTCATACTCCATCATTTACACAAGGTTCTATTGGGTATACAAGTCAGCCCTATTGGATGTGAGTGGGGACTACTTGAAAATGTGACTATCAGGAGGGAGGGATTATGTGGAGGCCATTTTGGAGTCTGGTTGGCACACCAGTCTAAAGAAAGTGCTTCTAAATCTCTGTTAAGAAGGATGTTTGTTATAAATTGTGGATATGTGGCTTTTATCATTTAAGAAAGTTCCCTTCTGTTCCTGTTTTGTTGAGATATTTAAAACAAAAAAAAAATATTAAAGGCAGTTAAGGGGGGTGGGAGAGCAACCTCGCGAGCAAATGAACATGACAGGCCTGCACGCACGGAGCCAGCTTTGGATCTCTCTCATAGTCCTGTGTGATAAGTGGGGGCATTGGCCCCTCATGAGCCCTCTGTAGCTGAAGAACTCTGGAGAAACAGCCTTTTCTGCCTTGGGAGAATTGGCATAGCTATTTCACTTTTTCTCTTTTTCCTTTCAGTGTCCAAGACAAAGATTTTGGCCACAGGAGGAGCATCTCACAATAGGGACATCTTACAGGTAAGCGTTCATAGTGGGCCCTACACCATGGCCTCTCCCATGTGTGTTGCGTCTAAGAGCCAGAGATTCAATGAGAAAGACAGCCTCCATTCCCACTCCTGCAGGAAAAGGGAGCTCTTAGTTCATACTCTCCGGGAAGCAGCTCTGTTGCCTTAAAGCTCACACTGTGAGTGGGGTCTGTCTCACATGCAGGTGAATTCTACTGCCATGTACGATCCACTTTCTGATACCAGCAGTGGCCTCTGGAGTCACATGGAAAGTGCCTGTTCTTCCCTGTGGCAGACCTTCTCACATCTAATGCCAGTGTTCTTGTCTTCCTCAAGGCCTCTGCTTTCCAATTTAACCATCGCTGATTCTCCAGCCAGTCCTCTTGTAACATGGTCGTCAGACTGTTACTGTCCTTCTGGTCCTTCATTATGCCAGAAACATATGACCGAAAGTAGAATCAACCTGCGGATGTCCAACACTCAGACTGTCATCTTGTGGGGCTGTCAGATCCTGTTGTGGGACATTGTATATCTTTGGGTGTAGCCTGAGGCTGCCTTAACTGTTAGAGTTTTTGTATTAGCTGTTCACTTGTGATTACCTGTCTTAGGTAAGATTTTCAAGAAACAGAGCCTGCAGTGGGAATTCTTCTTGTTGAGAGAGGAGGACTCCCAGGGGAAGGAAGTGAGGGACTCAGGGCAGAGCAGAGGAAGAAGGATAAGTCAGGGTATGGCCTCGCGCGGAGTCTGCTTCAGCTCCATCCCGGGGGGAGATGGGGCTCTGGCACATGAATTACACCACAGAGCTGGTTTTACCTTGGGACAAGGGGCCAACAGGTGAGTGGTGGCCTATGCTCAGCCAAGGCCAGTTCTCTTGAGGAGGTAGTGCTGCAAGCCATTAGTAGCCAGTGCTCACAGCAGCTGGGGTCGGGCACACAGTGGTCCAGTGAAGGGGAGCTAGGTAGGCATTGGTGGCACCTACTACCCTATTTCTGGTCAACTAAGACCAGATCCCCCTGGTTTTTTCCATGTAAACTCCTCTTAGTACAGGTCCTCCATTCGAAATGTATGCAATTTATTTTTGAACCTAAATGGGAAACTTCACCATTATCCCCATGAAACATGACCTTGTTAGTTTGGGTTTGTTTGGGCTTGTTAACATTAGTCTAATACCCAACTGTCTCCAGCCCTGGGTCAGTGCCATTTGCTCAGCATACTTTCCAAATCTTCTCCCTTGTCTTTGGTGAAATGGCTAAAAAGCACAGGGACAGCCTGGGGAGCTGTGGCCCTCAAGTAGAGACTTCCCCAGGTCATCCGACTCTATTATCAACCTGGGTAGCATGAACAAGCGTACTCCCCTTAAGGCAGTCAAGGTGGAATGGAAGGGGTCAGAAGACATATGAAGGAGAGAGCCTGAAAAATGCATCCCACAATGTCTGTGTTCCCTCTGAGGAACAGGCTCACCACAGTAGAGCCTCTGTGTCCTTTCCAGGTGCTTGCTGATGTGTTTGGTGCCCCAGTGTATGTTATGGACACTGCCAACTCAGCCTGCGTGGGTTCTGCATACCGAGCTTTTCATGGTAGGTCGATGGAGGGGGACAGCTGTGTCCAGAAGTGGCCAGGGCATGGGGTGGGCTGATGAGGGTGGAAAGGGGAGACTGAGGTGTTCCAGATCTTTGGGGACATCGGAGTCTTGGGGACTTCAGCTTCATTGTTCTAGCTCCCAGCAGGTAAGAACCAACACATACCCTCTGTTCCTTTATTCTCTGCTTAAAGTGGAGAAAAAGAGGCTGGGTCCTAACTGAATTAAGTCTGTTCAGAGGGTCAGCACAGGGGCACGGGAAAAGAACTCAGGGCATGGTTGAGGGCATGTGGACATGGGTCTGGACAGCTAGAGGGCAGGAGAGGTGGACGAAGTCCAGAGCTGTCTTTTCATCAAGAACAGAAGTTGAAACAAACGGGAAGACTTTAGGCCCAAACAATCCAGGACCCTGGACAGCTCCGTGGAGCCCTGTAGTCCTGACGGAGGCCTCACTGCAACTCTGGATATTAACAGAAGCTCTAGGCAAGTTCTGGCGGGAGCAGCACATACCCCCAAGGGCATTTGTCCTTCCAGTTGGATCAGTTTGCCCTGTCTCCTGCCTGCTCAGGGAGCTGCTGTAGCAGCCCAGGTGGTTGTATTCTTTTCATGTTCACTCTTAACTTTTTTTATTTTTATTTTTTTTTGAGATGGAGTTTCGCTCTTGTTACCCAGGCTGGAGTGCAATGGCGCGATCTGGGCTCACCGCAACCTCCGCCTCCTGGGTTCAGGCAATTCTCCTGCCTCAGCCTCCTGAGTAGCTGGGATTACAAGCACGCACCACCATGCCCAGCTAATTTTTTTGTAGTTTTAGTAGAG
>NW_016107706.1:1766244-1773531 GCF_001604975.1 Cebus imitator | reverse complement strand
TTTTTTTGAGACAGGGTCTCTGTTGTCCGAGCTAAAGTGCAGTGGTGCAGTCGTGGCTCACTGCAGACTCGACCTCCTCGGCTCAGGTGATCCTCCCACCTCCACCTCAGTCTCCCGGATAGCCGGGGCTACAGGCACACATCACCACGCCTGGCTAATTTTTGTAGAGATAGGGTTTCACCATATTGCCTAGGTCGAACTCAAACTCCTGGGCTCAAGTGAGCCACTCACCTCAACCTCCCAAAGTGCTAGGATTTCAGGCATGGATCCTAGTGCTAGGATTAACACACCTGGGCTGTATGCTAGTTTTGGTGGAATATACAACCTAAATGAATGTTTTAAGAGAGAATTCAATAGGTGATGATTTTGAGGCCTGAAATGCCCAACAGGGTCTTTGTTTCATCCTCCCAAAGATTGGCTGAGTAAAAGACTCTATGTTGTAAATACTTTTCCTGAGAGGTTTGAGGATACTCTTCCATAATCTTCTGGCCTTCAGTGTTGCTGATGAGAAGTCTTCGGCCCGCTTCATAATCCTTTTGTAGAAGTTGGGAAGGAGTTACCCGTTAGGGACGTCACTGCTGTGCTGCACTGTGCTTTGTTTTGTTTTCCCCTTTCTGTGCTTGCCAAAGGACTCCTGGGTCACTGTCCTTCTCTGCCCTCCAAAACCAAAGCCTAAGCTAAATCCTAGCTCACCAGTTGTTCCCCCTCAAGAGGGATACTAGTCATTTCATTTGGAGATCCATTCTCCCCTGCTGGGTCTGGGCATGACTATCTTGTGTAGCCAGTCTGCAAGTATGAGTGGAAATGGGACTAGAGTCTTTTGATTAGTTTCTCTGCTGTCCATCCCACCACCACCCCAGTCCCTCATTTATTCTGCTCTGAGCTGGCATTTGATTGGGAAAACTGGTTCTCACATCTTCAGAGGGCCCTTCACTCCTGGTGGGGTATGTTTGTCTTTCAATCTGACTCTACTACTAATCTTGCCTAGAAGTCGCTCATTGTTTCTTGCTCACCAATGGCAACCTTCTCCACTCATTTGCTTGGTGAGTAATTACTGAGTGTCTCCTATATGCCAGATGGTGTGCCGGGCACCATGGTTATAGCACTGACCCAGAGAGACACAGCGCCTGGCCTCATGGACTTTACAGCTCAGCAAAGGAGGGACCTTAAACCAAGAACCACTGAAATATACACAAGTTGGGAAAAGTGCTCTGAGGAAAAGCAGATGGTGCTGAGGGCTAAGGAGGGCTTCCTGCGCAAGTGATGGTCCTAGGTACAACTTAGCTGAGGAGAAGGGAACGGGGGCGTGAAGACTGGAAAGAACATTCTGCACAGTGAAAAGGCTCTGAGGCAGCCTGAGTGGAGAGAAGACCAGGCTGTCCAGAATGCAGTGAACGAGGGGAGAGAAGAGGGACAGGCAGACACTCCTGCCATATGTCGTGCTTAACCTGACCCATTCCACGAAAGGCACAACCACAAAGAGCGAGGTACGCTAAGCCCTGCTGGAGACATGCCTGCGCTTGACATTGTTTTGTAATTTTATTGCGGCACAATCTGTGTGACATAAAAGTGTCATATAGATTGTGTCCAAGTTACTGATTTTTCATAAATGTACTGAGTTGTGCAGCCATCGCTATAATCCAGTTTTAAGACAGTTTGCCACCCCAGTGAGAGATTCCATGCTGTTTATGGTTAACATCTTCGTTTGCAATAGGCACTAATGTGAAGTGACCTTTCCCTTTTAGGTCTTGCAGGTGGAACAGATGTGCCCTTTTCAGAGGTTGTGAAATTAGCTCCAAATCCCAGACTAGCTGCTACCCCAAGCCCAGGAGCTTCTCAGGTGAGAGACCATCAGAATTTGTTTCTAGCATTTGCATTATGAAAGCTGGCTAGGGTTTTTTCCCCTTACCAAAAAGCTCACCTATATTGAATTTGATGTGCTCAACTAAAGGAGAAATTCTGCTTTATTGAAATTATCAAGGAAATGGAGCAAAAGAGCCAGGTTGTCAGCTGCAAGTCACAGATACTGCTGACTTTATAGCGAGGGTCAGACGGATTGCTGGGCACTTTTTGTTTTGAGACAAAGTTTCACACTTGTCGTCCAGGCTGGAGCGCAATGGCGCAATCTTGGCTCACGGCAACCTCTGCCTCCTGGGTTCAAGCATTTCTCCTGCCTCAGCCTCCCGAGTAGCTGGGGTTACAGGCAGGCACCACCACACCCAGCTTTGTATTTTTAGTAGCGATGGGTTTCTCCAAGGAGGTCAAGCTGGTCTCAAACTCCTGACCTCAGGTGATCTGTCCGCCTTGGCCTCCCAAAGTGCTGGGATTACAGGCATGAGCCACCGCACCTGGCCCTGCTGGGCATATTTTTATTGCTTCGTATGCTTCACGGTGGGCTCTTCCATGTCACTGGGCTATAAAAGCTACTGAAAGGATCTGTCACTGAAGCTCAAGACATGCACTTCAGCACTCAAATCTCAAGTCTGGATCCAGGAGAGCTGTGCCATCACCCAGGCCAGGAAGTCCCTATGAAGGCAGACCTCACTTGTTGCAGGTTGGGTTTCTCAGAAAGCAGAGTATGAGATGTCAACTAAGATGCATGAGGTTTATGGGAATGGGGGAATCCCACTCCCTCTTGGAATCTTCAACTATGGAAAGGAAAGGGAGAGGCAGGATTGGATGGAGGGAGAAGGGGAGCGGCAGTGCAATATCTAGAGCCTAAGCTAATCCCACAGAAGCTCCGAGATGACCTTTAGAATTTTACCCAGTTGGGCTAAGGGGCTGGGCCTTTATACCCCATGTCAATCAGTCATGGCATGTGGGTCGCCCCAGGCTGGGGTGAGGCAGCTCTTTATAGCTAAGGCGGTCTCCAAAGGGGGCTATTGGCTGAGGACTGTCTCCCAACAGCACTCCCAGCAGTTGGGAGAATTAAGTTCTTCATTCCCAAGGTGAATCTGGATGGCACACACAGTACCCATGACACCAGTGTACCTGTTTGCAGGAGAATCTTGCAGCCCAGCAGCAGGGGTGGATGGATCTTGTAAGGAACTTTGAAGGCTCTGAGATTTACCTGACTTGAAAGCTAAGAAATGAGCCTGCCACAGCTTCATAGTGGCAAGTAGAAAGCACAGTACTCTGGGGTCAGAGACAAAGGGCTTTCTTGCTCATGGTACATTCTTGCTCAAAGTTACTAATTTATACAAAGCACATCAGGAAGCAGGAGCTTCTTGCTCATCAGTTTCCCTTGGCCCCCAAATTCCACACGGTGTTGCAAAGTGGGCCCAGGTGGATACTGCACATGTAATAGTCTGTGATAAACCAAATGATCCCGGGCATAGAAAACTCCCAACCTTATGAAGGAGCTGCAAGCAAACCTGCCCAAACTTTGCCTCCAAAGGAGACATTATCCTTATTTTTCTTGTCAGCAAACAGATTTTCCCTCTACCCTGGAGAGAGACACTATCTCTATGTCTCTGTGCTTTACAGACATCCTTGGAGAGATAGTATGAAACAAAAGCTGTCACAGACATGTAGAAACACCATGGAGAACTGCCTCCTGGCACATCCTGGAAGCAGGAGCTCACGCTGTGCAGGAGACCAGACAGATCACACACACAGGTGTGCCCGAGCATCTGTAATTTTTCTGTGTGAGAGGCCGTGTTTCTCTTATGTTTGAGAGGCCACTTGATACACTGGGAAGATTCTACATTGAGACAAAGGGCATTTATGTTCTGATTCTTATTCTGCTTCTACTTCACCATATGACCTTAAGCAGTGCTCCTTGGCTCCAGACCTCTGTTTATCTGTGAAGTGGGTACAACAACTGTCCTGGCTCCTTTTAACCTGCTAATTGTGAGGCTTAAAAAGAATCCTTGAGCAGAATGGCTTTAGAGTGTAACGGGAAATCTGGAGGTAGAACTGGTTCGGTGGTTCCGCAGAAGGGCCCCAGTCACGTTCCCTGCGATTCCTCAGGCCAGCAGTGGACAGTGGGACCATAATGTGAGTCACATACGTCATTTCAAATTTTCTGCTTGTCTCATTTTTTAAAGTAGAAATAAATAAAAAGAAATTACTAAAATTAACTTTAATAATATATTTTATTTAATCTACTATATCTGAAATATTGTCATGTCAACATATAATAAATTATAAAAGTTACTAATGTGGGGCAGGGTGCGGTGACTTATACCGTGATCCTAGCGCTTTGGGAGGTCAAGATGGGCAGATTGCTTGAGCCCAGGAGTTTGAGACCAGCCTGGGCAGCATGGCAAAACCCCATCTCTACAAAAAAAACAAAAAATTAGCTGGGCATGGTAGTGCACGCCTGTAATCCCAGCTACTCAGGAGGCTGAGGTGGGAGGATCACTTGAGCCCAGGAGGTGGAGGTTGCAGTGAGCTGAGATCACACCACTGCACTCCAGCCTGGGAGACAGAGACCTTGTCTCAAAAAAAAAAAAAAAAGTTACCAATGTGATATTTTACATTGTCTTTATTCCATGAAGCTTTTGAAATGTGGTGTGCATTTTCTACTTACAGTTCTGGGCATACCTCCAGTACACAGAGGTCTGCATGGCTTGTGGCTGCTGTATCAGATAGTGCAGCTCTGGGTGTGTCCATGTGGGGAGAGGGTGCTGTAGCTGCCCCAGACATCATGTCATCACAGCTCTATTCAGAGGCAGGGGTCGGCGGGTGGCACTAGGCAGACAGTCTCTCCTCATACACCTTCTGCTCATCAGGGAGAAGAATACTGGCCTGTCCCTCCCCTGCCTCACACCCCCGCAACAGGCCACCACTTGGTGGTCAATTCTAGTTGTAGGAAAGGCTAGGGTGGGGTCTGGCTCTTTCAGTCTATCTAGAAGAAAGCCAGCAAGGAGGAAGGTACCTGGGGAAAGTTTTAGGGCAGCACAGCAGCGTCTGCCTCAGGTAGAGTCCGGAGTGAGATCCTCTGAGCTGTGTGTGCCCCATCACTCTCCCTGGCCTGCCCGCGGCCGAAATCACTGACAGCTCGTAGAACCCTTTACCGTTGGATACAAGTGTAACCTCAAACGCCCTCGCAGCAGTGGGTTGCAAGCGGTGACCGTCTATATGATTGTCAGCATACGTGACTTATATGCAGCCTGAATTTGTGGTCTGGAGTTAAAGTCCTCGAGAGCAGGGCCGCATGCGTCACTCTCTCTGTGGCACCTATAGCAGTGCTTGTGCTCCAAGGGAAATTCAAAGCAGTAAGAATGTTTTCTCCCTTGGCTCAGCTGAACATTGCAGTTTTCTCCATTAGGAAAAATCAAAGCCCTTTACCTTTGTTCTCTGACTCCTGAATGTCCAATACAGGCTAGGACAGCCTAGGCCCCTCACTGTGGGCCTCTTTATAAAGGGTCACCTGTTATCTTCTGCTTTATTTTACTCATGGGGTCTATTCCCAAGTACTTCACAAATGCATAGTCACAGAGTAGAACCAGAAAGAACATTGGCTGTGTCACCCTCATTTGGAAGAGGAAAGGAATTTATCCCCCTGAGCCCTTCTAGATAGCACAGACTCGTGGATTTAGAAGTCAGCAGGCTCCCTGTCTCTGGCTCTTACACCCCATGCAACTGTCCCTGAGCCTTCTCAGACAGAGCTGCTCCAGCTGCATCAAGAGTAAACCCCAGTTGCATAAACTGTTGTTAAAATACTTGATTTCCAGTCAGGTGCGGTGGCTCATGCCTATAATCCCAGCACTTTGAGAGGCCAAGGCGGGCAGATCATAAGGCTAAGAGATCGAGATCATCCTGGCCAAGATGGTGAAACCCCATCTCTACTAAAAATACAAAAAATTAGCTGGTTGTGGTGGCATGCACCTGTAGTTCCAGCTACTCGGGAGACTGAGGCAGGAGAATCACTTGAACCCCAGAGGCACAGGTTGCAGTGAGTCAAGATCGTGCCACTGCACTCCAGCCTGGTGACAGAGCAAGACTTCATCTCAAAAAAAAAAAAAAAAAAAAAATACTTCCAGCTGGTGGCGGTGACTTACACCTGTAATCCCAGCACTTTGGGAGGCCAAGGCAGATGGATCACATGGGGTCAGGAGTTCAGGACCAGCCTGGTCAACATGGCAAAACCTCATCTCTACTAAAAGAAAAAAAATACAGAAATTAGCTGGATGTGGTGGCGTGCACCTGTAGTCCCAGCTACTTGAGAGATTAAGGGATGAGAATCACTTGAACCCAGCAGGCAGAAGCTGTGGTGAATCAAGATTGCACCACTGCACCTCCAGCCTGGGCAACAGAACAAGACCCTGTCTCAAAAAAATAAAAAAAGAAACTTAACTTTGGAGCAAATTAAACCAAATTAAGAAGGAATGGGGTTGGCATGAGCTCCTACTTGTGTTTACTTGGGCGAGTCCCAGGAAAATCCAGGTGCCATGGTCTTCAGTGTTGTTTGTCTGTAAGACAGTGTGTGCTCACGTGCAGTACATGTGCATTTCTCAGGTGAGACGGACAGCCCCAGGGGAAGACTGTTCAGAGTGATAAAATAAGGGTTAGAATGTGAGGTTGTGTTTCTTTCTGGTCCTTTTTCTGTGTTGGGCTCTTTGCTTGTTTTGGCTTATTATACAGCACGTTGTATGTATAATTTTGTAGCTTGTTTAAAATTTATACATTACAACATAAATATTTTCATTCTTAAAAATGTATATGCATGCCATTTTTAATGACTGTATAATATTCTATCTGGCTAGACCAGGCACAGTGACTCATACCTGTAATCCCAGCACTTTGGGAGACTGAGGCGGGAGGATCACTTGAGGCCAGGAGTTGGAGACCAGCCTGGGCAAACATGAGATCTTTTCTCTACAAAAATAATAATAATAATAATAATAATCTGGCAAATGAACCACTATTTACTTGAGCATTGTCCATGTCTTAGTGCAGTTGCTTTTTGTTTTTCAATAATAATTAAGTCTTTATAGATAAAGGATTTTTTTTAACCCTTTCCTGTTCTACATGAGAATTTGACCTTTGGGTAACTGTCTAGCTCTGTTTCCCTTGAGATCTCATAAAAGTAGAATATCAACAGTTTTACTAGGGCAACATTGCTTATGTAAAAATGGCCTTTGCTTGGGAAACTGCATCTGAACTCAGAAGACTGTAGCTGCTGCCGGGCGCGGTGGCTCAAGCCTGTAATCCCAGCACTTTGGGAGGCCGAGGCGGGTGGATCACGAGGTCAAGAGGTCGAGACCATCCTGGTCAACATGGTGAAACCCCGTCTCTACTAAAACTACAAAAAATTAGCTGGGCATGGTGGCACGTGCC
>NW_016107706.1:1761201-1766203 GCF_001604975.1 Cebus imitator | reverse complement strand
GGTTGTGGTGAGCCGAGATCACGCCATTGCACTCCAGCCTGGGTAACAAGAGCGAAACTCCGTCTCAAAAAAAAAAAAAAAAAAAAAAAAAAAAAAGAAGACTGTAGCTGCCTGGTGAGAAGTCTTCCTCAGGGCTTCATCGGGCGCAGTGACCCCTCCTGGGCATGCCTCCTGCCTGCTGAGTTGTTATGGGAGATACTCTTGTGGGGCATGAGGTTCTGAAGCCAGGGTCATTCTTGCCTCTGTATGATGTGGATCTCAACTCTGTGCCTAGGCTGTAACCTGGTTGGGAGGCAAAGCAGCCCCCTCCTGGACAGCCATGGAACTGCCATGTGGACCACTACACGGTCTTCCATTGGAGAGGAGCACCTGCCACCACTGTGTTCTCCAGGCTGTCCTCTCATAGCTCATGGTGGTCTCATACATCTGAATGTTTAGTGGTATCAAAGAAGACCCTTGGTGGACTTGGCATCCTACATTTAGGATTATTTCCTTAGGAGAGCTTTACTGAAGTAGAATAACTGGATCCCACACTATGGCCTCCTTAATACAGATATAAAGTCAAGTCTGGCCGGGTGCGGTGGCTCACGCCTGTAATCCCAGCACTTTGGGAGGCTGAGGCGAGTGGATCACGAGGTCAGGAGTTCAAGACCAGCCTGGCCAAGATGGTGAAACCCTGTCTCTAATAAAAACTATAAAAATTAGCCAGGCACAGTGACAGGCACCTGTAATCCCAGCTACTCAGGAGGCTGAGGCAGGAGAATCACTTGAACCCAGGTGGTAGAGGTTGCAGTGAACCGAGATTGCACCATTGCATTCCAGCCTGGTGACAGAGCGAGACTCTGTCTCCAAAAATAAAAATAATAATAATTTTTAAAAGTCAAGTCTATTTCCAAAAGAGTTGTACCACCAACTTTCACCAGCTATTTCTAGGTACTTTCAATAGAATTAAAAAAAAAAAATTGTAGATTTGATCATAGACATTGGTTTCTTGTCAAAATTTACAGTTTAAGAAAATCTTAAACTATAGGTTTGAGAAGCACTAGCATTTCCTCTTTTGTGAATCGATGCTTTAACTTTCTTTTGCCTAGCAAAAAAGTTAAATTGCAAGTAAATGAGATTTAAAAATTTTAAATTGCAAGGTGCAACCAGATGTAAGAGGCATTTCCCGCCTCCCTGTTCTAAACTGCTTTTTCTGCTCTTCTAGGTCTACGAGGCCCTCCTCCCCCAGTTCGCCAAACTTGAGCAGAGAATCTTGTCTCAGACCCAGGGGCCTCCGGAGTGAACAGGCATCCATCCTTGTTGCCCCTGCCTGCCCAGATTTACTGTCCTCACTTGGAGACATGGCCTGCACAGCAGGGCTCCCTTCCCTGCTCTGAACAGCTCTTCCTGCCCATGCTGACTCCTTGGAGTGTCCGGCCTCTGCACATCTGCCTGAAGATAGATAGGCACTTGTGTCCTTGTGCCCTTGTGTTCCAGGGCAGGAAAGCACCTATCTTTTCCTATCTTTTATCCCAGGAGACAGGAGAACACTGAGACTGGGATATGTCCAATAAAAACTATGACTTTTTCCCTTGAAGAGGCAGAATTAAAGCTGATCTAGGGACTCAAATCAACAGACTAGGGGAGACAAAGCCCTCTCTCACCCCTGACCTCATCCTTTCTCTTTCTCCAACCCTGACTCTCTGCTCACTCCTCCCAAACCATGACCCACAGCCACCCCCACCCCATACCTTGATCCTACTGTCCATCCTCTCCCCCAATCCACACCCCACAGCCCCTTCCTTCCCATGCCCTGCCCTCCTCGTTTCAGCTGTCTGAGATGCCTCCCAGGGTTTCTCTTACCCACCCATGCTCACCCTCTCCATGTTGTCCTCATTTTCTCCTTTCAGCGTCTCTTCCTTCTCCCTCCTTCATCCCTCCTCCCTCCCCACACTCACCTGGCGTAATTCACCACCTCCCACCCAAACCATGTACCTGGTGGATGTGCTTCCTGTGCCCTCCCATCAGCTCTGCCCACAGATCACTGAGAGGGGCCATCTCCCAAGTGGCACAGTTTAGAACTTCTCTCCCTTTTTCTCCCTCACTCCCCATCTCTCTCTTCTTGCAGTCCACTTGTTGAATAAATTGTGTCATTTCTCTGAAAGAATTTCCCAAATTCTGGATTTCTTTTTTATTTTGGAGTATTTCATCAGCTGAAAAGTGATTCTCACTTTGAGTTTTCATCCTGTATTTGTATCACGAGTTCCTTTTTCCTTCCTCTCAAACCTATCTGCAGGATTTTGCCATTCTGGGTGAGACGTGGTGGATCAGAGCAGTAGCTAGTGAGGAGTTGAAAGGAAGGGGCTTAGAAATTGAGTAGGACAGAGGCATCACTTCTGATGGAGATGACACCATCTTGACAGGGAGTGGTGTCTTTTGGAGGCATGGTGGATGAAAGGGGGCAAAGGAAGAAAGAGGTTCAAGATAACAGCCCATTAGATACAACAGCGAGCCCAAGATTCCGAAGAAAACAGACACCTCCCCCTATTACCACCTAGACATTACTTTTTAAAGACATTTTTCATTATTGACCAGGAGAAGAAGGCTGTCTTGGACCATGAAACAGTAAACTAACAAAACACTCCAACATGAGTTTGAAAATAAAATAATTGTGGATATAAAAGAACACCACAGATCAGAAATTCAAAAACTCAGAATAAAAATGAAAAAGCTACAAGCATATGTGGGAAGAGAACTGACTGAACTTGGGAAATAATCTGAACAAAAAGATAAATCACCACAGATATAAAGACTAAATTATAACATGTCTTAATGAAAATAGATATGGCCACAAATGCATTATGGCACATAGAAGGTAGGAGTAAGAAAAGCTATGAGAGCAAAACAAACAAAAACAATATTAAAGGAAAAGCCAAAAAGACTCAGAGATAAAATGATAGATAAAGGAAATGGTCAAAGCAAAGATGATTCAGATAAAGTTGGAATTCCTGAAGACAAAAGATAAGACAGTAGAATGGAGTTAATATTTAAAATTAAAATACTAAAATTCAAATAAACCCAAAAGAACTTTCTGAAAACCAAAGAAAACCTGAAACTGCATCTTGAAAGGGTCTATCTTGTTATGGAGAATATTGTTGCAGAATGATCAGCTCTGAGACAATCCTACCAACTATACTTTGAAGGCAAAGGAAAAAAACTAAGCTTCAAGGCTAAAAGACCTAGTCTCTTACAAAGGAAAGATCTGGTTGGCATCAGACTTCTCAACAAGAAGGGACAACCATGCAAGATAGCAATGGGGCAACCTTTTCAAGAAACTCAAAGTATGAACTAAGGATTTTGTATCGAGCCAAGTTGTCCTTTAACAATCAAGGCTATAGGAAGAAGTTTTAATTATGCAAGAGCCCTGAGAAGATTATACTCATAGCTTCTTCCTCAGGATTGTACTAAAAGACAAGCTTCATCCAACTAGGAGATGATTAGGGAAACTTGAGCAAAAGGACTGGAGATGACTGTTGAATATTTTTTTTTTTTTTTTTTTTTGAGATGGAGTCTTCCTCTTGTTGCCCAGGCTGGAGTGCAGTGGCGTGATCTCGGCTGACTGCAATCTGCACCTCCAGGTTCAAGCGATTCTCCTGCCCTAACCCCCTGAGTAGCTGGGATTACAGGCACCCGCCACCATGCCCAGCTAATTTTGTGTATTTTTAGTAGAGATGGAGTTTCAACATGTTGGTCAGGCTGGTCTTGAACTCCTGACCTCTGATGATCCCCCCGCCTTGGCCTCCCAAAGTGCTGGGATTACAAGTGTGAGCCACCACACCTGGCCTTGAATAACTTTAGTTGTAGATCTGAGGCCAAATGGAAGTGGGGATAAGGATGGAAGAACAGCACTAGTCCATTCTCACACCATTATAAAGATAGAACCCGGCTGGGCATGGTGACTCATTCCTATAATCCCAGCACTTTGGGAGGCTGAGGCGGGAAGATCACCTGAGGTCAGGAGTTTGAGACCAGTCTGGCCAACATGGTGAATCCCCATCTTTACTAAAAATACAAAAATTACCAGGATATGGTGGTGTGTGCCTGTAATCCCAGCTACTCGGGAGGCTGAGGCACTAGAATTGCTTGAACCCAGGGAGCAGAGGTTGCATGAGCCAAGATCATGCCACTTTGCTCCAGCCTGGGCGACTGTGTCTTAAAAAAAAAAAAAAAGCACCTGACACTGGGTAATTTATAAAGAAAAGAGGTTTGACTCACAGTTCCACATGGCCGGGGAGGCCTCAGGAAACTTATAATCATGGTAGAAGGTGAAGGGGAAGCAAAGACCTTCACACAGTAGCAAGAAAGAAAGCATGCACGCACAAGAGAGCAAGCAGGGAAAACTGTCTTATAAAACCATCAGATCTCGTGAGAACTCACTATCATGAAAACAGCATGGTGGAAACCACCCCCATGATCCAGTCACCTGCCACCAGCTCTCACCCTCAACACCTGGGGATTACAATTCAAGATGAGGTTTTGGTGGGGACCTAAGTCCTAATCATATCAAATAGCATCAAATGGTATATGCTTTGACAAGGCAGAAGTAGCAGAACAAAAAAGAAGGGAGAGAAGAAGAGGAAAGTGCAGGGAGCTACTTGTTGCATAGGCTGTAGGCGGAAGTCAAAGAATATTAAAGTTGACAAACCAAATATATGAAGTGTAAATAAGGAAAAAGGGATTTAGAGCATTAAAGGTGTACTATACTATTAAAAGTTCTAGTACAGAATACACGGTATAATCACTAGAATAAAAATGTACATCTCCATCAGTGTTCAAAGAAACAATAATAAAGGCAATAGATCACAGTGAAAAACATGCAGTAAATGTACCATCATATAGTAAATATATTAAGTCCAAGCATGTAGGTTGAATCAGTGCATGTGAAAGGACTTACCTAGTAAAAGAAAAGGAACTTCAGATTGGCTTACAAACCAACGTCTTGCTGTCTGTTATTTATAAG